>NC_135508.1:21192500-21510000 GCF_051989575.1 Stigmatopora nigra | reverse complement strand
AAGTTTCATTTTTATGTCTACTAGATGTATGCTGATTTGTTTTTAGGGCTTTGTGCAACTTACTTAAAAATAAATAATAAGAAAATATAGCTACTGAAAACAGAATGATAGAGCCTTTGTTATTGGTGCATTTAAATATGACAAGAGGTTAACAGGCCCTTTATTTTCCTTACTTGATTTTAAAAAAAAAATTTGAGACCAAATCAGAGAGTTTGTATTACATGCAAATTCAATTAGATGCATTGAGATCTTCAGTCTGTGACATTTTAATGGGGCAAGCCTATGATTCTGCCCAGAAACCAGATTGATAAAATTATCCTTCTTAGTTCAAGTAACAAAAACAGAGATTCCTCCAGCAGTTTGCCTCCATGAAAAGAAACACCCACGTAAGCCCTCCACCACTACCACCACCACATAATGACGGAAGCACATGGAAGATCGGTTTCCACCTTTCCTCGAGCACATTTGGACACAAACATACTCTGACAAAGCAGCTGCTCACACTCACACTCCCTCTTGGCTTTTCCATATAAAAAGAGCAGACAGGGTGTTGCAACTGGCCTGCAGATAAATTGTTCCACAGGGGCCACCTTCACTACCCAACATTTCTGTTTCAAACAGGCAAAGATGGCAAGTAGAATGCTATACTCATCATACATATGTATAAATACATACAGTAAGCAATACAACTCATTTTTTTGTGTGTTGTATCCGCCATATTCCTGCTCCTGACCCATACAAAGAATCCTTGCCCTCACCCTCCAGGCTGTCAGGTCTGATCGTGTAACTGTCTCTGTAGGCACTTTGTTTGTGCTGCTTTTAGCTGGTGCCCATAGGCAAAACGTACACAACACACATTGGAGTAAGTCAATAAAAGCCTTCACATTTCCCCGTGATACTTTGGAAGAAAATATCATCAGACACAGTGTCGATGGAGGGCTAGCGGAGAATCACTTGCGCTGATAGGTCCCCCCCTCCCCCCAATCTTGGGCCCCCAGGCCTCTAGCCCACCGTAACCCATTGGATAAGGCGGCCCTGTCTATGAGAGGACAATGTATGAGGCCAGGAAGGTTCGAGTAGTATTTATGCTAGTGGTTTCTTCCTGCACTTTGCTGTCTTGACCACTGTTCATTTATCTGTCCTTTCAATGTTTCATCATCATCATTCTACTGCCATTCTCACTCTGGCTGATGGACATCTTTTAATGTGACCAAACCACTAAGAGAAAAAAACAGGCAAACTCCGACCACCAAAGGTCTTGAGCCCACAAAACCTGTAAGATGGACATCTGATAATATGTTCCATTAATTGCACACATTGTCTGTGAGGCCACACAATAGGCAACGTATTAAAGAAGGACACACTTTTACTAGCACAGCAAATTGCCTGTCTTGCCTTTGTCTCTTGTACCACTTTTCTGCAGAGACTCATTAATACCGAAATAAATGAATAGATATTAATACTCATGAATAATGCGTGTGGCGAGACTTAAACACACATCTACGCACAGTCTGGTTCACTTTGCTTGCTCGGTTAAAAACAGGTGGAATGATAGAAGCTGGAAATAAATATAAAAATATATATATTTCAATTATTGAAAGAGAAATCAAGATGATTTACATGTATTTTTGTCCTAATATGATATTTTAATAGGTTAGTGTAATAATATAGGTTCTGATAGATAGTGTTGTACTTAGAAATAATATATACCAAGCAAGATACTCACAGCATGTTAAACATATTTAGGCATGCTATATATAGAGACAAAATATATATATTAAAAAATAAAATAAATCCTATGGTTTAAGACCTGAAGGGTTAAGCTAGAAGTTGAGATGGACTTTTAAACAGTGCGTATCTTTCGAAAAAATGAAAAACTTGTTCACCTTACATGATAAGACTTGGTTCAATTTTGCAGGTTTTGTATACAGCCAGTTCTAATTTAGACAAAAGAAGCTCCCCACAATCCCCACAGAACACTTCTATTAACTTGTATTAGTTTTCTATTCAATATTTCTACATGAATGTATCAATGTTCACCAAAGTACCAAGAATATTGATCCACATGGATGAGCAATTGATGACATCACCTCCCATAAGTGACTGAAATTAATCCCTAAATGGACATCGATTGGGAGTTGGCAGATGACAGTATAGCCTCCACTGGGGACATTTCAAGAAGGCAGGATTAAAACTGGAGTGCAAGTGATGTCTTGGCGTAAGAATGCCTACCAAATGGAGCAAAATTCCAACTTGTTCCAATAAAAAAAACTTACCTGCACAATTTTATAAGCCAAAATGACTGATAAGAATGATGTAAAACATTATCGTCATTGCCCTACATTTGAAACACTACAAATAAAGTTGGAACTTTGACTACACAGTGAACATCTGGAAACGAGAAAATATTTCTCATGCAGAAAATGTATGCCTCTCCGAGTCTTTACTTATTCATGATCTTTGTTTTCCGGCACCTTGCTGCATTCCTTCACCTGTGTTGTCTCCAGGTCTCAATCCACTTTGCCTCATCTTTATTTCCTCACCCCTTCTTCCTCCTCCATACTCATCTTAATGTATTCACACTATCCCTTCATTCATGCAGATGTTTTATTCATCAAAGCCACTATGTTCTTCAACCACCCCTTGGCATCTTAGTTTGCTCCGCCTCGCCTCCCACCGCCTGGTCGCTCCCTCCTCTCCCACTCCACCACATGGTGCATCCCTGGAGGCCAATACACTCCACATAGCATCTCCCTTTTCCTTCCTCTTGCATTGCCACTTTCAGTCTCACTGCCTTTAAGATACTCTTCATCTCTCTCTCTCTCTCTCCGGTCATCTGTTAGCTCCCTTAAGAAATCTCCAAAATGGCTTAATCTGTGATTTTTGCATAAACAAGCAAGCTGTTCCTTTATTGTTTTATCATAGAGTATGAATGGCAGTAGTGGAAAAAGCAATTTCCGGTTGGGTTCGGTTAATTGTAAAGCAACAATTTTAAGTGTTAAAAATGGTCAAAAATCAGATGGAATTCGATTTTATATTGTGAATGGCTTACATTTTCTTTCACACATTTTAGATTTTTTTTTTAATTCTCCCAATAATTAGTTGGAATGCCAAAAAGTGTTAACTTTGTCCAAGTTCCTAAGTGCTACTGCAAAGTTTTTGGAGTTCTTCAGGCAGCAAACAGTCCATTAAACAAGTAATGAAATCTATATAAATATCAACATTTAGTATAAAACGGAACAAAAAACGTCCCTATTCTGAAAAAAAGCACAAAATTGAACAAATGTACCTGTACAAGAACATGGTCACTGTCTTGATGTGTTAAATTTCACAAGTTAGTCTACTGTGCTTGCCTGGCACCATTAAATAAATAACCAATCAGTAGGCATCAGTCCACAAGCATAACTGAACTCTATACAAGGCCCATTTTCCCACCACTTGTGCTTAACTGTCAATTCTTTCATTCTCCTTATATGTTCTGAATGCCTCCGTGGGAGGTAGGAATCACATTTCCACTCACATGTATCTTTTGAGTTCAAATGTAAACTGAAGTTGCAAAGGAAAATGAAACCCCAGCTTCAGAACTAAAGCAAATCATCACAATAAAGCGAGAGGTTGTTTGTGTGCTTGTGTTAGATGACAAGGTAACAGTTTGGGTGAAGAAAAGTTCTCCCACGAGGCAAAGGTTCACATGTTTTATGGTGTCATAATCAACATGAAAAAGATGGAAAAGGGAGCAGATCAAGAAACAACGTCAATGTGGGACGTCAACAAAAGGGATGTTATGCTGCAGGCTCACACATTTTTTTTCTTTTACCTGATGCCACCATTTCATTTATTTGGAGGTGGTCCCAATTGGAAATTCACTAGTGGCCTAAAACATTTGTCTGTCTCACATCCACATCCAGGAATAATTACACAAACAAGCTTAAAAGACGCAATTCTTTCCTCAATTTGCCATTGTCACGTACACCATTTGTGTAGATGAAACGAGAAAGGGAAGAAAAATGGAAAGACTCATTAAGCATACCAATATTAAACGACTGCGTTATGAAATATAGATATGATTTCGGATAACATATGCATAATTTAAAGCCTGACTAAGCAGAGATGTGTTCAATTATATATTTAAAAGTTATCTCATTGGCATTAAGATACTGTATCCGGTGCTGACAGCATATGAAGGCCAACACTCAAATTAAAACAGCAAATTCAACATGTTCTTTAGTAGTATCCTGTCATAATAAAGCATCAATATTTTCACCCTTAGTGTAAATAAATTTTCCAATAGTGTCCTTCATCCAAATAGAAGTCAGAGTTTGTCACATTCCATGTTTGTGGAGTTTACATAAAGCAATATTGCATGGATTTAAAGCAATTGTTCAGCTATTATCTGTATCTGTAAGAATAAAGTTAATGATGACTCACCAGTGTAGTCCTCCCGACAGATGCATGTGTACCCTCCTTCTTTACGGGCACACACCCCTCCGTTCAAGCAGGGGTTGGAGTAGCAAAGGTTGATCTCGGTCTCACAGTAGTCGCCCGTGAAGCCCAGTGGGCAACGGCATCGCAGGCCGGCGATGGGGTGAATTGGCCGGAACAGGATGGAGGGTGAAGAGATGAAGGGGGCGGAGCTATTGAAGCGTAGCACGGAGATGCATTTCATGTAGTTCTGACAGGGTTCCCGCAGGCACACGTTGTCGTCAAATGGAAGGACCTGAAGGCAACAGCAAATGTCTAAGATTGAAAGAATTGATCACATGTCAAAGCATTTTCACATGGAATGCATTTGGTCCCTCAAGGCCACTGTTGGAATAAGACCACAGCCATTCCGCTAGAAAATATCCTAGTTGTCAAGTTTAGGTGCTTTTTTATGGTGGGCGGTGAAAGATTGACACATTTCTACTAGATATGCTTCAAACGAGTTATCTGTTGAGGAACAAAACGACAATCACTACCGCTGTGTTTCTTGAAAACATTATGTTTCCCCAAAAAATAAGAAAACTAGGGTTTGGGATTCTTGTCTACTCATGAGAGCAGTGTTTTTGTGTTTTAAATTTTGTTTGCCTTCCTAATTTAACTGTAAAACAAGTGAACATACAACTGTTCTAAAACGGCCCTAAGTGAGAAAACTCAACTACATTGTTAGTTATGGAAAAAATGTTTGATATAATTAAACGTTCCACAAGGGCTTATACAAGTACTGTACTCATGTACTCACTGTTGATCTAAAATGAGTTAAACTCAAAGCTGAAGATGGAAATTCCATTTGTTTGAATGATTGCATTGCTGTTTAGCTTTGACCAGAAAACCAGTCCTGAACTATACGTAAAGATGCAGAAATTGACTTGAAATGGTAAGAGAAGAGTAGTGAAATTGAAGACTAAACTCTTACACCATATTTGGCATCATGCCCTCCTTCCTGATGGCAAGGGGCAATTTGGAACCCTTTATGAGGCTGCAAATGCTATCCAATGGGTTTGAATCGAAATATTTAAATTAAAAACAGTCAAAGATATTGGATGATGTCCACCCATTTAGTTCTTTGTTCACGATTACACCTTAATATGTGAAGAAAATATGGCCGGTATGGTTCCAATTAACTCATTGCCTGACAGGCTTCCTCTCATGCCAAAACAATTGGATATCTGATGCTCTTAATGGCGAATATTCAGTTAATTTTCAAGATTACATCCTGAAATTAATAAACTCTTACACTCACAAACTTCCAATTCAAGATTTGTGTCTTAAAGTTATGTGAGAAGGTAGCTATTACGATAAATATGAACGCCAAATTGTCAACATATATTTGATGCACAACAACATTAATTTGGGGGAGGTGGGGGCTGGGTGGTTCTGGGGTATGTATAAGTCATGAATTCCATCATTGTTGTTAGTTGCCTGGGCAACAAATGTGTAACCAAACAGCGACCTCATCAATATGGCCGATATAAAATGAGTCTTCATATACAAACATATCGAGGTGGTGACTCGGATCCCTTTCCGAGGTGTTGTATGAGCTGTGCATATGTCTATGTACAATTACAACTCTGCTTTTATATAAGTACAAAATACTGAGCTCATGTTAACATCATGAAGCATTCAGAGAGATAAATAATGAAGCCGACATGTTTAGCATTCAGGATGTTGAAAATTATTCAAAGTCTTAATGCAAGATAGTATGTGGTTTAAATAAACCTTCTTTATATGCGTGCTGATACTTAGTACTTTAACATGAAAGCATCAAGTCGTTATGCATTTTGTGGGCCTGGTTTTTCTTTAGCCATTACAAAGATAAATTCATTAAAAATCATTTTGAAATACTAACACTTAGTATACATATTGGAAGTTAAAAACTAAAGTAAACTACACCAAGAGAAACTGTGACAGGCCACCCAAAGTGTGACAGTGGTGGACAAACCTCCATCTGTGTCAGCGATGTGAGACGTGGCCGGTTGAGGTAGAGTTGTTCCTCCAGGGCCTCGGATGGAAAGAAATTTCCTCCGGGTAACGCTGCTGAGAAGCTGACATTCAGGATACCTCCCGATTCTGCATCCTTGTCCGGCTGGATGTTGAAGACAAAAACATCTTCGACGGGCACAGAGAGTACTGCCGACACTCCCTCTAGGAAGTGACTGAGCAGTGGTGACAGAAAGTGGTCTTGGGACATGTTCTGCAGGCGGACTGTGACGCTGCTGCCCAGCATGTCCTCGGTGATGATGAGGACACGGAGGACGCAGTGAGCCGAAATGCTGTGAACACCATCTACAGAACAAAAAGTAGAAAGAGGAAACTTTAGAGAAGCATAAAATGTTTTAGGAGAGCATTGCCTGCTCAAATATACGTTTGGAGTGACGGTGTTTGTTGGAAATGTCAATTAAAGGAAAAGAAACATGGCAAAAAGTATGTGATTAAATTGAAAACCAGGTTGTTGTTTTTTTACCAGAATAACATTGCTCTTATAACTTGAAATCCCCAAGCTGATAAACTGCTGTAAATCCAGTACAAATCGTCACAATGCACCAACTCCAGCCAGAGGAAAATTGGATTTGAGTTCCAATTAGAAGATCATTTTCCCTCATCTTGTTTATGCAATCGAGTAAATACATGTAGAACAAAATCAGGTCTGGATTATTGCATATGTGAGATCAGTTTTAGATGAAAACCATGGCAATAAGATGTTTCTGACTAAATATTTGAATGGAAGAGCAAAATAGATGAATGGATGCTCTATGGTAGATTTGTACTAATGTATATTGTATATTGGTTGTTTGTTCAGTTTTTAAAAAAAGAGGTAGGAAATGACACATTGATCCTTTGATGATTAAAACAGGTTTTGAAAAAAGAGCCAATGAATTTAGTAAGGAACACAATAAGTGAAAGAAACAGAAGGAGAGTGGTCTATAAAAAAAAATGGAGAGAGAGAAAGGCGGAAGGAGGGGGTTTGTGAGAATGGGGGTTGGGTTGAGTTGGTTGGGTTGGCAGCTGGTTTGATTACCGGATTATGAGGAACCTCACTCCCTACTGACCTCCAACACACGCACACACATTGGAGGACAATAAATAAGGAACCAGAAGGAGGAGAGACATTAAGGAGTAACTAAAAAATACATGAACGTTTATACAGACTACAAAAGGAACCATAAAGTAATAATGGCTACACAAATACTGCAAAAAACATTTGATGAACAGAATGTAATCTTCTGCATCTAGCGGAGGGCCAAAGGACAGCATTATTTCATTATTGTCATCACTCCACATCATGTAGTGCAAATTGAAGCTGATCTTCCATTGTCATTTAAATGGGCGTCTTGGAAATGACTGGATAATCTGATGAGTTTGATTTAATCACTCTCATACACAAACCCACACACTCAGGTAGTATTGGGAATTTTACATGCCAATGTATTTACACGAAATAATGTCAATGCAGATCTACTCACATTTTTCTTGTTCCCAATCTATTTCCATTCATTGTACACTTTTCACTCCCCACTAATAAAGTAGCTGTTTTTTTCACACTCACCAGGTTGTAAATATTGATTACAACTAAGTAAAATAAGAAAACATTCCCAAAATAAAGTATGAAAACATTTGTCATTTAATAGCATGTAAAGAGATGCCCAAACAAAAAAAAATGCAACTCACCGAGCATCGTCTAGTTTACCAACAATATGATCGATAACATTGTCTTTTGGTTTCCATAGTGATCTTCTATTAGCTCAATTAGAATGAGAAAGTGACTGGAAATCACATTTGAAGTAAGCTGCTTTGTTTCTTTTAAAGAGTGTGCAATATTTAGCATACAAGAAAACTTTCATTTTAACTTATTTCCTTGCAAAAAGAGAGATTTTCTTCCCATTTTGGAAACTGTGACCTTTTTGGATTTGAGTAAAATTACATATTTCTGCTTTCTAACTCATTGCTTGTTGGGTTTATTCTGTTTTATTATTATAATAGTTATATTAATTCATTTCTTTATTTAATAAATCTCTTTCTTTTCTTTGTATTAATTCATTACTTTGTTAAATCATTCTCTTTCTGTTTTTCAAAAGTCTTGAGGTCACACCAAGTCATCTTTAACCTAGACAGCCTGTTCCAGGATGGTTATACAAACAATCCACCCAATCTGGGTCCTTGAGATTTGGTGGGCCCTTGGTGACGAGGACAGGGCTATTCGGACAATAACAAGAATATTGTTATCGTTATGTAACCGTACACTTCGGGTTTTTCTGTATGTAACGATTATATGATTATGATTATATTATATGATTCTTAGGTCAAGGAGGTTGTATAATTACTCTAATCTAAATGTTGTTAGGTCTAGTCCCTGTTTTTGTTATTAGTAAAATACTTTGATTGTTATTGTAGTCCCAGATGTTGTTTTTACTCATACGTGATGGAATGATCAACAACTCTGTAACTTGTGACCATAAGAATGGGACGAAAACGTCTATTCGAGGAGACGTTCGGAAGTTGTAAGGTGACACTTGCTGACTCTCCCCTCCGGAGGCTTTTACCCATTGTTGTATCCATTTCTATTTAATTAAATGTCAATAATTGAATAAGATGTCTTCCTGCAGTTATTGATAATTACGGACGAAGGTAATTATTAATGAACCTGACATTTTGGTCCTTCGAGCCATGGAGGTCAATATACCGGAGCGAGAACCCAGGCGCTGCTGTTCGACATCTGGTAAGTGACCGTGCGCACGGCGTCTTCAAAACCCTTGGTGGGCCGGAGTTTTTCGACGGGGGCGCCTGGATTCTCGGCGGTTGAAGACTTTTCCTGCTGGAGGGAGACATCTGATGGATCTCGGGTAAGTCCACATTAATGTCTGCATGTTGTGAAGGTGTTTACAAATGCGTTAAAGGGACATTGTATGTGAGGCCCATTGTTGGGCTGGTTTCGCGTCCTGGGTGACGGCGATAAAACCCTGTGTTTATACTAGTCAATGGCAGGTACGGTGGGGCACTTTGCTGGAAAGTGTCCTGTGTCTCAGGGGTAGGCACGAATGTATTGTACTAGAGGTACAATATTGGGGCCGGGGAGTGTCCTGTGTCTAAAGGGTAGGCACGAATATACGTTGTATGGTGTTTGTGTGGTTTCTGCAGTAAAATTAGGAAAGGCCTAGGAGATACAGTCGATACAGTCGAATAGATAATAATAATATTAATAATAATAATAAATAATAGAGTTAACTGTGTGAGGCACACGAACTCACTACAAAAAATAATAGTAAAATATGGGAAACACGTGTTGTAAGGCGGGTTTGGATGACGATCCAAAAAAATACGTCTAACTTGTAAGGATTGGAAAAAATTGGAAAGACAAAGCGCTTTAAAAATATTACACAGCTATATTTATGGATAAATAAATAATGGGTTTGCTGGCCAGCTTAAAATGCATAGAATACAGGATAATATATGCACTAATGCATAGAGGTAATATACATATATAAATAATATGTGAGTGGATAAAAGTGTAACAGCTTGTTCCACAGACACTAATGGAGGTAATATACATATATAAATAATATGTGAGTGGATAAAAGTGTAACAGCTTGTTCCACAGACACTAATGGCGAAATAAGGCCGGGGAGAAGTTAAAAATACTATTTTGGGAAAATAGTGGGGGCTCCCTCGGATAACGGGGATATATTTAAGACCGTGGCGGCGGGAAAGTACTGTTTGGTAAGGAAAAAATGGCGGGGCCTCCTCGGCTGACGGGGAAAATATTTACCGAGATAGGTGACGGGCGCGGAGGAAGTTTAACAAAAATAGAGGGAGAAGAGATGGTGTAAAGTTCGACAAAAATCAGAGATAAGTTGTAAAAAAAAAAAAAAATGGAGGTATATATATTACATGATTACCCAGACTAGAGGGTCTCTGAAAACAAGGAATGTCGGCTTAGAATGATTTGGAATGTGGATTTTGGATACGAGAATGTTGAGCTAGAAAATTAATGGAGACACTGGTATTTAATTTGGTTAATCCAGGTATGACGTTTTGTGATTACAATTAAATTGGGTTTTTTTGTGATGCTTGGGCTTGTATAACAACAATTAGAATGGTTATTTCCAAGTGCTGGTGGTGCTTTGTTAATATAACCTATATGTACTGTCAATTTACAGCAATGTGATGGCTTATTGCAGCTTGGTTTTTGATCCCGTCCGCTAACGGGAAGATGGTGTTTAAAAAGACAAAAGAATATATACAAAATGATCATTTAAATTTTAGCAGGGAATGTCACCTGTGTTTTTATTATGCTCTAGACTTGCCAAAAAATGTGTCGACTGCGGGGGAAGCGTTTCTGGTGCAGCGGCTGCTGATTAGATGGGAGTGAAACATGTGGGCCGCGGGGCAGAAGATTTAACTGTGTTGGGCTTTCGGGAGCGTTCGGACCGTGTAAACGACTAAAATTTGTGATCCCTTCCGTGAAGACATTATAATAATAATAATTGGCCTTGGGGGTGCTGAAGCAAACTTGAGGGCAGAAAATGGGTTTTTGCCATATTGTTGTGCTTGCAGCATACATATTCTGGATATATGGGGTCTTGGAAAAATATTGTTATGTAGTTGAATATCGGAAGAGGGGTTAATTTGACGTTTTAATGGTTGTCTTCTCTAAAAAGCGTTGTATTTGGGCACAGGGAAAAAGCTGGTTTGTAAACATAAGATAACAATGCTGTTTTCGCAGCAAGAGTGGAGGTCATAGTTAACGGCTAATTGCGTTTTCTGTTTGGACTTTTCAGAATAAGAACAATACATGGGCTGCAAGAAATGCAAGGTTATGCGAATGCTTTCGCATTGATATTTTGGGTTTTAAAATGAAATGCATCAAGAGGATAGAAAAATCTGTTCAGTAAAAGGTTGATTTGGTAAAAAGCTTTGGATTTGGGAAATAGACCAAAATAGTCATTTTTGAGCAATTGTGGATTTCAAAGGGCTCTTAGTTAAAGGAAACTAGCTTTTGGAGGATAAAATAATATTAATACTATTTCAGAATTTTTTGATTATTCAAAATACTTTAATCCAGGAGGTTGGCTGTTTAAAAGAATAAAAGGCCAGGATGACAAAATTTACAATATTATGGTATATTGGTGACGATAAGGTTTTTAAAACATTAAAGTTTGTAATTAGGAATTGTCTAACAAAAGGTTGATTTGTCTCATTTAATTGTTGTAGATTTTTGTTTTGGTAACAGGCTATGGGAAATGACTCTTGTCTTAAGTAAACATCATATGAGGTGATTTACAAAGTATATAGTAGGTATTGAATTATTTGGCTGATTAACGACATCAGATGGGAAATTTACAATGCAATAGTGGCATGATAAAATTCATGGCATTCATCCAAATAATTAGGTGAATTGTAAATAAAATAATTGGTTTAGGATGAGCATATTTTCCCTAAGAATGGAGTAACATGGAATGTTTTTCAAAGTGCACTTGAAAGAACATTGTCTGTTGTCCTGGCAGGAGGAAATATGCTTTGTCACAGGTCATATTGATGACTTTAAGGATATTACGGATTGGATAAGCATTGGTCAATTGATACAACCAAATAACGTTGCTTTTTACTGCTTTAAGGGCATGCAAATTGGTGAGAACTTTAGCAACGATGGGGTTAATACGCCTGAATGTTACAGTGATAACGAGTGGCAATAACAAGCTTAGATAAGGGAGGGAAAGGAGAAATTCTCCAAATTCCAGAATCTGGCTTAGAAACAGGTTATGTTAGTCGTTTTGGGTTTTTGACAGGATGTGGTAGTACATAAATTCTGGGAAATTTTGGGAAATTGGGGACCCCATATCTAAAACAAGTTTGAGACAAATGTGTAAATAGGCTCTATTTGGCGCTGGATGCACAAATTCTAGTGGGGCCTTTCATGTTTTGAAACAAGTGACGCTTTAGGTAGATGGGTTGTCTATGAACAAAATGGGATGGGGGAAATTCGCTTACAAATTCGGCGTGTTATCTTGGTTCATAGAATTTGGAGTCAAGGCGACGTAATAAAGGCCATAGGCGTCATGTTGTATAAATTAGGCGTGGATGAATTTGTTTTACAAATGGGGGAGATTATCTTATCACCTGAAACAAGTAGAAACAAAATTGGATGGCCGCATTAAAAGGTGATTGGCATGCTATTAGAGGGAATTGGGATTTTCCAAAAAACATGATAGGGGGCCATTAGGTCATGGCGGCTGTAAAAAATAAAAACTTTAGATGTGAAACTATTCCCACCTCAATTCGGGGAACAAACAGGTAAACGGATAGCATTAAAAAGGATATAACTTTGTGTGAAACTTGAAGGTAATTTTTTACAAACGGTTAAAATGCTAGAGTGGGGGTGTGTATATTAAAGGATCTACTAATGAATGCGGGGTGGATCCAGACCTTCCGGAATGTGGGGTATTCATGGCGTCCTCGAGAATTTGTGGATTTTCTCCGGGTACTCCAGTTTACTCCCACAAAATGAAATTATGGATGCTAGACTGGTTGAACACACTAAATTCTTCTGTTTATGAGTGTGAGCGTGAATGATAGTTTGTCTTTTTGTGTTTTTTGATTGGCAGACCACCGAGACATAATCTATCAATAAAAGAAAATAATTTGGGCTTGAGTCAAGGGAAGACCTATGTCTCGACAAGGGGGAGGTGGCCTTGCTACAACGGCACTACAAGGCTTAGGGTTTAAATCTATATGCATACCCACATATCCATTTCAAAAAATACATATAGATTTTATTTTATTTTTATTAGATCATATGGATATCATTCCACGATATGGAATTCCAGAAACTATTTATAGTGATAATGGCTCCCATTTTGTTAAAATAATAGTTGTCTACCATCCACAATTGGCGGACCTTATATGAAGTCCTGTTTGGTAGACCTTACAAATTGTTATTATTCACTACACAATGACAATTGGATGATGAGGCAAATCTATCAGAAAAAAAAAAAAAACACACACACCAAATTTAGACTATCAGAGGGAGATTTTGCTTCTCAACAGGAAACGGACGAAGCGACGGTGATTCTTGAAGACTGGATGCTGATAAGCAGCATAAAAGAAGAAACATCGGAGCAACGCAAAGTGGGAGGGTCCTTGTTACTGAAAGGGGACACGGATGCACCTTTCCCACAGTAAGAAGGTTGTCTAAATTGAAACGTTTCAAGAGGAAAAATCCCTAAACAAAGACAAAAAGTCATGTTGAAAACAATTATTGCTTTTGGGGCAATGAGATTAATGATGATTGTGATTCTATTCCTTTCCACAGTAGGGTTGTTTTCTCCAGTTGGAGAAAAAGGCGGAGGCGTTTCAATTGAGGATACACCTTCTTACGGGAGGGTAAACCGAGAAACACACACATTTACATTTAATTAACATTACCTACTAAATCAAATTTCCACATTGAAAATATATATTTGGACTCGGCGACGTCCCGGTTGCCATACAAAAAGAGATGGTGGGAAATATGTGTGGTACATTAACAGCAAAAAATTAAAGATTGGGAAAAGCCTTGTTGCAGAAATTGGTCAAGATTGGAAAGCTTGGACTGACATATTAACCTGTGAAAATTTATTTCTGAAACAGGGATTTCCCAAACGGGGGATAATTGGGCGCTGTTAATGGAGTGTAAAGAAGGCAAGCACTATGTGGAGCTACTTTGGTAAAAGGGTGGTCTCAATTGAAACATTGAGGGGACGGGTAAGATAAACTTTCTGACTTAATAAGATACGGGAAACACCAATATTAATTGAAAAGATTATTGCTCAGCAAGCAATACCATAAAACTATAGGGAACTCTTTTATATTGGGTTTGACGTCTCCATATGGTTTCAATTGAGACTAAACCATCTTACAAAGGATTAGGATAACCTACCAGACAAGGGAAAATACGATGGGGTCTAACAACTCCCTCAATCACCATTCATTTGGGGAAAAGTGTTTTTACAAATGAAAAAACGTGTCCTACTTGGCAAGAAAAAATATTGAAACAGTGTTTATCTTGTTACGCAGTAAATAGGAAGTCAATTTTTCCACTGTTTAATCATTTTACCTGCTTAAACCTTACAGGGCATGGTCTGAAGCTGGGGGCGATAAATGAGACGTGGTGTACCGGCGTTCTAAAACAAACTACACCCCTGATTCCACGTTCTGGCCTATGGTGGCGGGGTGGTAGATAAATTATACGACTCCTGCCGAAACGCGGCAGGACTAGGTACTTTGGTCTCACTGCTCTTACCGGTGTCTGTTTTTCCATCCACAGTGGAGGAGATACAATTGGCGGCTCATAATTCGGAGGTGAAGGGTCGACCCTCCCGACATCGTCGAGAGGCATGGAGGGAAGGAGATCCAACATACATTGATGCGATTGGCATCCCCCGGGGCGTACCAGATGAGTATAAGCTGGCTAATCAGATCGCAGCAGGTTGGGAGTCTATCTTCCTTCTAATCACCCCAAACAAAAATGTGGATAGAATAAATTAATTACATTACAATGTTCAAAACTTGGAAATTATACTGAACAGGGATTTGTGGCCATGAAGGAACAACTGGCAGCTACCAGTCTGATGGCGTTCCAGAATCGCATAGCGGTGGATATGATCCTTGAAACAGGGGGCGTGTGTGCAATGTTTGGAAAACAATGTTGCACCTTCATACCGAACAACGCGTCACCCAGTGGATCTCTCACCAGGGCCATTACTGGCCTGCAAACACTGAACCGCAATATGCAAGAGCACTCTGGAGTAGATACGTCCGCATTTTCAGATTGGTGGGATAAGACCTTTGGAAAATCTAAAGATTTGGCTACATCCTTCGTGGTGACTATAGGCACAATTACCGCTATCCTAACATTGTGTGGGTGATGTAGTATCCCCTGTTTGCGCTCCTTGCTAAGCCGACTTATAACTACTGAAATTGCCCCTACAAATTCTAAAGTACATGAGTTGTATCTTATGGGACGGTTTGGGGAAAGCAGTGAGGTCCAGGAGTACGGTAAATCCGAGGACCAATTGGACGAATATAATTATGTTTTTTCTCTTTCAGACCAGCCATGGGAGTAAGGAGTAGGCGGATAAAATCGCAGTCACCGACATTTCCATTTAGTGATTACTAAGAAATGACTAATAACATACATATTATAAAAACGGGGGAATGTTGGGTTTATTCTGTTTTATTATTATAATAGTTATATTAATTCATTTCTTTATTTAATAAATCTCTTTCTTTTCTTTGTATTAATTCATTACTTTGTTAAATCATTCTCTTTCTGTTTTTCAAAAGTCTTGAGGTCACACCAAGTCATCTTTAACCTAGACAGCCTGTTCCAGGATGGTTATACAAACAATCCACCCAATCTGGGTCCTTGAGATTTGGTGGGCCCTTGGTGACGAGGACAGGGCTATTCGGACAATAACAAGAATATTGTTATCGTTATGTAACCGTACACTTCGGGTTTTTCTGTATGTAACGATTATATGATTATGATTATATTATATGATTCTTAGGTCAAGGAGGTTGTATAATTACTCTAATCTAAATGTTGTTAGGTCTAGTCCCTGTTTTTGTTATTAGTAAAATACTTTGATTGTTATTGTAGTCCCAGATGTTGTTTTTACTCATACGTGATGGAATGATCAACAACTCTGTAACTTGTGACCATAAGAATGGGACGAAAACGTCTATTCGAGGAGACGTTCGGAAGTTGTAAGGTGACACTTGCTGACTCTCCCCTCCGGAGGCTTTTACCCATTGTTGTATCCATTTCTATTTAATTAAATGTCAATAATTGAATAAGATGTCTTCCTGCAGTTATTGATAATTACGGACGAAGGTAATTATTAATGAACCTGACATTGCTTTATTTACAGCCATGAGGAAGCTTGAAAAGAAACATGCAAGCAGTTTAAGAACACAAAATGCATACTCTACCATGCAAGACAATATTAATATAGTCAAATATTCTGTTTTAGCAATGAGGTAAAATAATAATAATAATAATAATCATAGGTACTGCCAGCCCAGGCGGGGAAAAAAAAGGAGACTTTTACACAATGTCTCGAAATAATAGAGTTTGTAGTTTGATCTTGAGAGCTACTCAATTACTTCACTTTGGTTTCTGACCTAGCAGCAACCATCTGTGTCTGAAAAAGGTTAAGTCTTAGCTTTCCTGTGTATCCTATTGAAATGTGACACTTTCCGAATTCGCCATCACTCACTTCGACGGACATTCACCTCTGAACAAACAAGGTCAAAAAACCATCTCAAGAAATGTGAGCACCTGCAGAAATCATCTGTCCTCACTTCAAATTGGAAAATCCAGTTATCAGGAAAGTGGATACTATTGTTTAATCAGACTTATACAGTACACCTTTGGAAAAGAAAGACATTAAACTATTGTGAGTGGTGAAGTGAAGATGGGTGATTTTGTACATAACTTCCTAATAATAAAACATCCAAGTCATAAATAATGCAACACTCTGACCCTTTAGCGTGCATGGAAACAATAAAACATTAATATCTTATGAAAGCCACAAATGGAAAGTTACTTTGGTGCTTTGTTGCACGGCGGCCAAACAAAGCATTTTGTAAATAACTCACGGGAGAAGCTTTGACCCTCATGGACTAGGTAACAACTTTGCCTCGGAATGTGGAGAGAGCTCTCAAGAAGCCTTTCAAAGATAAAAATGCCCAAGCAGATTCACCAGTGGGTCCCACTGGTACCAAACCACCAGTTCTCACGAGAACAAGGTGAGCCCAAATGAATGTTCTGCCTATAAGACGCTTGGGGAGAGGGGATTTCAGTGCTATCTCACTTTGCCAGGTTGCCTGACTAATAGGACATTGAAAGCACCTTGAATGACAGAGCAGGCAGAGCTTATATCCAGAAAAGCTGGATGGAAAGCGTCTGAGTGGTAGTCCACAACTGTCAGCAGAAAAAGAGCTGCAGTGGAATATAAATAATATTTTGCATACTCTAACTCAGCAACGTCCATATCCACCTTAGATTATTTGGAATTGCAATAACATTTGATTGAAAAATAACAGCTTTGGACCATTAGTAAGGATGGCGCATCATGGTACAACTTTTGCACCCTCAGATGTTTCCCAAAAGATGGGGACCTCAAACAAAGAAAGTATGTGAACCTGTTAAAGTCAGGTTCATTGTGAACTATAACAAGGTGAAGGATTAATATAGATAGAATGGTGGTTAGAATATAACTAATGGTTAGATAAGCAATAATTCCAATTAATGATTTTAAATTGATCAAATTATTAACCAAATCCTTGGCCTGTGATAAATTCTACTGTAGATTTAACCATTATTAATTCAGAGCATGAAAGTGAGGTCCGGTATACCTGAGGTGCATGCAATACATTAGCTTTTAATCTTTTCGAATAATTTGTTTTTTAATGTGTATCAAGGTACAATTTGCATTTTAATATTAACTATTAAAGTATTAACTATTCAATCTGTATCATATTGTAACAATGGCTTATAAAACTTCAAAATTATGAGAAATGGTGCCTCAATATTATCAAATTAATGGGACTACTAATCGCAATGAAAGATGGGCATTTTAATGTTTACAAATAATGGCATGAGCGAATTATAAATGGATTAATTGAGATTTAAAAAAAAACAAAAAACAACAACCTCATAGATCTATGTTTGAGAAAGTGACCTGATCAATGGACATTGATCAAAACCAACAAAACAAATTTAATTGACAATATTTAAAGCCCATTTACTGACACAACCCACACAAGTGGAGGCCAGTCGAACCCAAGCAGGTGTTGTATAAAATGCACTTTCAGACTTGCAAATTACACTTACTAAAACGTACAATCAATAGAGAGAAATAATGCACTAAACCTGTTTACTAAACAGAAGAATAGAATATCTTATAAATCCAAGAGGAGGTCTCTGAAGCAATTTTGACAACAGATTAAATCAATTTGAATTCTATCTTTTCACGGTCAAGTTCAAGCGATGTGGATGTAGCAGACACATTTCACAGGATTAAATGCTTAAAACCCCATCTTGCTTCGCTCATTTATATTCAATGATACTGTTGTATTCTCAATGTCTGTTCCCTTGCTCATTTAAGCAATTGGGATTAAAAAGTTTAAAAAAAAACCCTAAGGGGGAGATTTGATACAAATAGTATCTAAACCTTTTAAGAAAAAAATCTGAACAAAAGCCATTTGCGGCTTCTCAGAATGACACAAAATGTCTGTCATGGTTCCTTCAGACCTTTAGTGTACAGAGCATGTAAACAGCAGCCGATGGGTGCAATCCCATTTCACACTGCGCCTTCAATGTGGTTTTGAACGGCGCGGTTGTGACTTGCTCTTGTCGCCTGAAGAGCCCTTAAGTCGGGTAGACTTTTCAAAAGGTACTTGTGACATTTCCACCACAAATAACGGCAGGGTACGCAGCCCCATATACAAAAAGTATCTACTTACTAATACTAAAAATGATTATTTGAAGTTTATAGTTAAAACGTCATATAAATCACTGCCCATGTGAACAGATTATCCATAGTTCCTATGAGAAATTCTAAAATGTATTTTGAATTTTAAAGTGTAAAACTGGATTATAAATTGTCAAGTACTAGCCAGTATTTTAAAAAGCTCCTTTTTGTTGTTGCTCTTTTAAACTTCTAACACTAAAACGCAATTCATGAGGTAATGTCAATCTGCAAGAAAAAGTATATGTATCATTCCAACACACACACACACACACACAAACACAGACACACACACACACACACACACACACACAAAAGGCAGCTAAGGCCCAGGGTGGACTGTTGATTTCTGCTCTGTTTGTTTTGAAAGCCTTTCAAGCCCCGAGGACCGTCATTATACTAAAAGTAGAACTCCGTTGCAAAAGACAACAACACACACACACACACACACACACATACACACACAACTGGACAAAGCGACCAACTGTGCCAATGTTAGGGTTCAAAGCAGCCTTTTACAACAGAAGCTTTAATCCTTGGCGCTAAAGCGGATACTAGCAGCGACACAAAAGCCCGCTCGCATGTTAAGTCCCTGCCCATTAGCCGGTATCACACTTATACACACACCGTGACTATTGTACTTGAGAAGTTGATCTGCAACATCACACAAATCCACGCACCTTTGACCTCTCTGACAAGCGCATGACATTGGTTGGTTAGCAGCTGGAATATGGCAGATGCCAACATGCTGCTGTTTACTCTTTGCTTCGTTACCACTGTCACAACTTTTTGGGGGAAATCAAAATAATTAGAATACACTTTTGATTTTTTTACAGTATTTACAGTATGTTTCTGACAACTATGGATTTATGCTACTCATACCGAAAAAAAAAACTACCTAATAGGGCGGTAATAATACATAGAGCTAAATCAATACATTGCTTTGGTTACAATGAAAAATATAAATCGGCGTTGTTGTCTTTTAAATATGACATGATGAAAGGTTTTTATGAAAACATTAACCCACAACAGAATTCTTGAAAAATGTCCAAATTGTTCAAGATGTAAGGCAACTGATTGTGTTAAATGTGTATGTAATATATACTAAACAGGTCAATGTACAAATAGTAGTATAATACAAATACTGTGAGAAATATTTCATGCAAGAGAATCTCTGTTGCGACTCCAGACTGGTAAAAGCTGAATGTCTTTACTTCTAATTTTACAGTATATTCTCAATTCATACTTTATATTTACAGTCCAGACTTCTGGAAGCCATATTAACATCCAATCATGGAAATGAACTTTTGTTTGTGATTGTCAAAGTCTTGCTTCAGGCTATTGGGCCCATATTTGATATCATTGTGCATTTTTTCACCTAAAAAAAATGGTTCGTTCTGTTTAGCACCTGAGGCCGAATTGCACGTGGATACATGAAGCCTTTCTGCCAGCTGCCCAAATGTTAAACTACCCAAACAATTGCTCCTGTTTGGCCCTGTTTAGTGGAAGTGACAACCCGAGTTTGCGTGCATGTCCACTCAAGCAAGCAAATGCATTGTGAGTCCCGAGCGATATGTGCACATTTTCCGGTCATGGAGGATCCTGACACAAGGTCAGAGGTCAAAAAACTCTGGCATGAGTCTGTTTATGGGAGCAGCAAAATTTGGAATCCTTACATCAGCTGGAAAATGTAATTCCTGGCAAGCAACTCACCCTTACCGAATAGGTTAGAATGGGCTGGTAAATGCATGCTATAGTGGCTTCATGAATAATAGGCTTGGGAAGTATGTATTTGAAATAGTTGGCGTAGGCAGCCAGCTGAGGTTGCAGACAATAACAATTTTGGATTAGTACTTTATATTATTTTGTTATACGGAAAATGTGAAGACTTGGTTGAAGTTGTTTAACTAATGTATTAATGTACATTTTTATATGGCAAACTTTGCATACTAAATGAATAGTAAATTCATTAATTCTAATAGAATCAACAAGACAACGTGATAAATACATCCCAAGTATTTTTATTTAATACTCGTTTGTATAACTAACTATAAAACTTTTCTTTAAAATGTTAATTCCATATCAAAATCCTTTGATTTGCACATTAGGCTTTTTTATTATCCATAAAGCATAGAAAATAATAATTCTCATGCTCTGATTTATGTATTTTTGGTGAGGTCGGGAGTGCCTGCCATGTATAGCCTTGCTTCTGAGAGTTGGCGTTCTTGGCCATTAGATCTGTCTTTTTTCTTTTCTGCTTGGATCAAGGTCACCTTGAATTGATGTCCTTTGTGGTGTCAGACTACAATAAAAACATGATTTGTCTCTACCAAACGACCCTGCAGCAATATTTGTGTGCATAATCGTTATTTTTTTTCCTCAAGACTGGCTAAACTTGAATGGAAAATGCATTTAAAAGTACAATGAAACCGAAATATGGGAATTATACAGAGAATCAATGGTTGATGCAGAGAGCAAACAACAGGAGAGGAAGAGACAAAAAAGGGAGTGCAGTCCCAGTGCTCCCTGCTATACACAGATACTATTGACTAAAAAGACATGAATACCCTCTGAAGCGCAAAGCTTTTCAGCCACCTGAGAATACACTTAGTGAGCTGCAAACAACAAAAATATCATGCACATTCGAATAATGTGGAGAAAAAAATGCTGAATTTCAGCTTGTTCACAGCCAAAGTAAACAACTCTTGCATAATCACACAGGTATGCATGTGTACAATCCATCTAGGAACACTGTATATACAGTGAGAAGAAAAAAATGAAAAGAAAGCAGAAATTGTAAACTACTAGCTCAAAATAAACTATAACCACTTGGCTTGCTCTCCTGGCTAACTGGAAACTACAGGCAACAATAAGTCTGCAATTAATTAATGCAATGAATGAGGCCTGAGACATAAAATGAAAGGAGGGCTAAGAGGATCGATATGTATACACCCCCTCATTCATTTCTGAACTTACAGTGGTTGTGAGGGGGTTCCCAGATCTTATCCAAGCCAACTATGGGCATCAGGCGGCGGACACCCTGAATTGGTGGCCAACCAATCACATGCCACAAGGAAAACAACCATTCCTACACCTATTTAATGTGTTCAACTTTCTACATTATCTAATTTTGGGATGTAGGAGGAAACTGGAATACCCAGAGAAAACCCATGCGAGCCTGAGAACAAACTAAACTCACAATGAGGATCCACCTAGGATTGAACCCTCAAATTCAGACTGGTGAGACTGTGTCGCCAAACACTCGCCCACCAAGCCGCACCCCCGGAATATATATAGCAAATTTCAGTCTAAAAATATCATTAAAGAGAAGCGAACCTGGAGATGTATGGAGAAAAACAGCAAAAGGCTGAGAAGGAAAATAACAGTTCAAATGTTGTAAGATACATGGCTAACTAAACATGAAGGATGCAGAGAATAGAAATGCCATATGCATGAGTGGAAAAATATATGGTGAAATTAGAGCTGTGAAGAATGAGGAGGAACAAGACATGAGGGGCAACTGATGGGAATTAATTCTTCTATTCATCCGTGTACCTACACAAGTGTATAAAAGAAAGGAAGAAACATGCATACACAGCAAGAGAAAGGGAAAGTGACAAATGCTCTAAGTCTGTAAAAAAAAGATGTATTCTCTATAGAGGATGTAAGCAGACCAAAATAAAATATAGTGTGCATTCTATGCCAAGTCATTTTTGAAATTATTTTGCTGAATCGGACGGTCTACATACAAATCATAAATTCAAGGCACGTGGCATTAAAATGCCAGATATAATTAGAGTAAGGAATTCAGGCTGTAAATAAACAATGTAGCTGAATTCCAAAGTGTATGCATACAAATTTAGCTGTTAAACACAAACAAATTCTTCAAAATGCCACCAAATGTTGTCAAAACTAGCCCAAATTTTAATCAGTGCATGTTTCTCCCACCCAGAGTTTTTGAAAATAGTCCAATCCACACAATCTGGCAACGTTGATTCTAGGGCACCAATAGACAAACATTCACGCAACAATCACATCTACAAGTTTAGCATTTCCAATTAACCTAAGAAACGTGTAATTGGAATGTGGGAGGGGAAACGGTGCCAGAAACAAGCACCAGAAACAAAAGATTGATTGTAAAGAGTTCATTGGGTGTGCCGCCTCTCACTCTAAGTCTACTGAAATAGACTTCAGCTCACCCATTACCCTAATGAGGCTGAGCAGTAAAAAATAAAAAATAAAATACCATTATAATTTCTTTATATATCAACAAGGAATGTGGGGCTCAATTAGAAAAAAATAGCTCAAGTTAGTGAATGAGTTTCAGTGTCAATAACAGATAATCAATGAAGAATCCAAATCAAATCTACATAAATCCTATTAATAAGGGACATTTAGCTTTAAAAATGGCCAATAAGTTTACCAAACACCTTTCACTTTTATTTATTCAACTCACTATCTCAATTCTAAGTGGTTTTAAATTCTTTCCATCACTAATGTTTTCACAAAAGGTGCGACATGGGATGAGTTTATCACAAAACTAAACAAATACACACACAAATTCACAACGTACTTCTTTAAGCATCTCTTCCTTTCACGTTCACTTTTATCTACTTTTGCATTGCATGAACATTGCCATTAAAAACTTGAATCAGTGGAATTGTTACATTTAAAGCCAAATTGTGATTATAGTTTCTTCATATAGTACTACCATTCAGGCATTTAACACCAGGGCAGAACAGAAACCTCATGTTATCAATCCAGTCTACTAATCCACAGTGAAGGATTACCACCCCCCACCCACACTTGACTCTCGTGTCCCCCTCCACGCTCTCTTACCTGTGACAGTCATCAGCATGGGAGCCACCAGCGGCCTGTTATTATCCAGTTTACGGCTCAGTCGGATCTCTCCGCTGGAGTGATTGAGCAGCAGCAGATGTAGTTCGTTGCCCCTGTCGATTGTGTAGTACAGCCGGTCCGACACATCGGGATCGTTGGCGGGCACTCTGCCAATGACCCCGTTGGGGAAACTGTTTGAGCGGTTTGACACAAAGTTGTTGAAAATAATTTGGAAGTCCTGCAACGTGGGTTTGTTGTCGTTCTGGTCCACCAATTTGATCCGTACCGTAGCACGGCTGACCAGAGGAGCTGAGGTGGCCTGGACTACGATGACGTATTCGTTGTGAGCCTCGTAGTCGAGATCAATAAGTGAGGTCAGCTCCCCTGAGAAGATGTCCATCTGGAAAATTTCAGGGATATTGCCCTCCACTATTTGGTACATAATTTGGGCATTGGCGCCTTCATCTGGGTCTGTGGCGGTGATCTGAGCGACCACAGAGCCCACCGCACTGTTTTCCCTCACCAAAACCTCAAAGTCATCAGCGGGGAAGACCGGGGCGTTGTCATTAACGTCAAGAATCGTCACTTGGATGTGGACGGGGGTCCGCTGAGGGGGTACGCCTCGATCCACCGCGTATGCCGTGAGCTCGTAGAACGGCACGCTCTCTCGGTCCAATCGGCGAACGGTTCGTACAATACCAGATGTTGGCTCAATGGTAAAATCTCCATCTCCGTCCTCGCCATTTTGAAAGGTGTACTGGACGCGGCCGTTAGCGTGGGCGTCCCGATCGGTAGCTGAGATTTGAAGGACGCTGGTGAAGGGAGGGGCATCTTCGCTCACAGTTCCCTGGTACCGAGGGCTGAGGAACTGAGGAGCATTGTCGTTCACGTCGTTGACATTCACCTCCACGTACGTCGTGTCCGATTTTTGTGGTATTCCGTTGTCTTTGGCCGTGATGGCCAAGGTATAAGTCATTTGATCCTCATAATCCAGCTCCGTCTGCAGCGTGATAGCTCCCGATGCGGGGTCAATGCGAAACTGAGGGATATTGTCCTCTAGAAAGTAGGTGATACGGGCATTTTCCCCAACGTCATCATCTGTGGCACTGATGACAACCACCGTGCTCCCAGTTGGCCGGTCCTCATTGACGCTGACAGAGTAGTGTGCGCTTTGGAAAACAGGCCGGTGAGTGTTGGCGTCCGTAATGTTGATGTGCACCTGACAGGTGTCATGGAGTGTGCGGTCTGATGCGGTGACAGTTAAAACGTAGCGCCGCTCCTGCTTGTAGTCCAGCGGGAGGGCTAAGGAGAGCAGGCCGGCACCGCTGGCCGTGCTGATGGCAAAGCGGTTCCTGGTATTCCCACCTGTTATCTGATAAGTCACAGCACTGTTAACGTCCCGATCCACGGCGTTGACAGTTACCACACTCGTTCCAACCACGGCGTCCTCATTTAGGCGGGCATAGTATTCTTTTTGTACAAACTCTGGCCGGTTATCATTCACATCCATGACAGTTATGGTCACACTGGCGGTGGCAGAAAGAGGTGGCATGCCGTAATCCCGAGCCTCCACGCCAAAGAAATAGTGTTCGACTGATTCCCTGTCAAGAATGGATTTGACGGTGACCCAGCCCGTGGCGGAATTGATGAGGAATGGCGTGTCGGAACTCGTGCCCGTCAATCTGTATTCCAGACGCGCGTTGTCGCCAGCGTCGGTATCGATGGCTTGGATGTGGAGGATAGAACTTCCCACGGGCGCACTCTCGAGCACGGAGGCTTGGAAGGGCGTGGAAACAAAGATGGGCGGGTTGTCGTTGACGTCGGTCACTTGCACACTGACGATGCCCGTGTTGTTGGAGAGTGGCGGACGGCCGTTGTCCTGCGCACGGACACGTAGAGTGTACTCTCGCTCGGCCTCATAATCCAGCGGGGCCACGACCTGAATCTCTCCCGTAACACTGTCAATGGAAAACTGGCCACGGCTATTCCCACTGATAATGTTATAGTGAACTGCGGCGTTACTGTCCTTGTCGTGGTCTGTTGCGCTCACTCGCAGGATTTCCGAGTGAGGCCTGACGTCCTCCTTCACCGCCACCACGTAACGTTTCTCGCTGAACTGAGGGACATTGTCGTTTTCATCCAAGACGGTGATGAAAACTTTGACTGTGGCTGAACGAGCACCCGGTTCTTTGCCCTGGTCACTAGCCTCTACTTGGAGCGTGTAGTGCTCATTGGTTTCCCGGTCGACCACCCCGCGGGTCGTTATGAGTCCCGAGCGTGGGTCGATCTCCAAAGCAGCTCTACCAATCGTGGCACTGTCGCCGACAAAACGGTAACGAATATTGGCGTTGGATGGGGAGTCTAAATCTGTGGCTCTCAGTTGAAGAATGGGGTACCCTTCCTCTACATTTTCCCTTATGGTCTCCCGATACTCCATCTGCTCAAAAATAGGAGAGTGATCATTGCGATCTGCGACAGTGATGGCGACCATTGTGGTGCCGGAGAGGCGAGGGGACCCATGATCGGTTCCCGTGATTCGAAAGTAATGCAGATCCATGTGTTCTCGATCTAAAATCTGAGTGGACGTGATCAAGCCGGTCTCTGGGTGAATGTGGAAGTAGTCGGAGGAGCGGCTATTCATCAGCGGAGCCATGCTATAGCTCACCCTACCGCCATCCCCTGAATCGGGGTCTGTGGCAGTCATCACAATAACAGATGTCCCAGGTGGCTGATTCTCAGCTACCTGTACTTGGTAGTTATACAGGGAGAAATGAGGATGTCTGTTAGCCGCCCGCCGAGAGCGAGGCCAAGGCTTCAAAACCTCGCCCGTCCTTTCTTCCTTCGAGGCTTTATCGTCTGCCTCGATTATCAGCCTTTCCAGGCTCCTCTCTCCCCTTGAGCTGTGCTTCTCTTCAGCTTCCCCCTCCGACTCCCTCTCAACCTGGTTGCTTTCATCAGTCAGCCATTCGCTATTCCATCTTTCCATATCTGGTTGCGTGACAGTGGCAGTGTTACTGCCCCTATCGTGACCCTTCCCTCCCTTTGCCGCTCTCTTCTCAAGCTGGCCTGGCTTTGTTGTCCTCATATCACTCTGCCTCTCTCCCTTCTCTTTTCCCTGCGGTCCTCTCCCCCCTATTAACTTGCCCTCCCCCACCTGTAATTTTCCTCCCCTTGCAGAGCCCTCCAGCCAGTCCCTGTCGTGCTCCCTCTTCTCTCCCTCAACCCCCATCTGTCCCCTCTCTAATGGTCTGGCATCATCTAACAACACTTGCTCACTGGGCATTATTATTTCTGAAACATTAAAACCACGCTTTGCTTTTTCCACTTCACCATTGTTATTGTTACTATTCACGTTCAATCCACTCCATATAAACATGTCACGATTCAGGGGAGCTGTCCCAAGTGCTGAATTGCCCTTTCTCCCCATAGTAAGCGACAAAATAGACTCATTAGATGGATTGGACATGTTGCTTGGCAGAAAAAAAGTGGGTTGCTTTACTAACACGACATGAGGTTTCGGAATGAAACTGGTTGTGTGACGAGGACATTTCTTTTGCATAGAAAATGCTGAATCAGCTGCCCCTGAAGTTGCTCCAACCTTTTCATGAGACAACTGGAAAAGTTCAGCGGGTTCACTTTCTCTGCCTGGGCTCTTTGAATAGCAAAAGAAAACAGCAGAAGCCTCCC
This sequence comes from Stigmatopora nigra, assembly GCF_051989575.1. Classification (NCBI taxonomy): domain Eukaryota; kingdom Metazoa; phylum Chordata; class Actinopteri; order Syngnathiformes; family Syngnathidae; genus Stigmatopora; species Stigmatopora nigra. The sequence goes on along the minus strand of NC_135508.1, from coordinate 21,482,485 downwards.
TCTTCCCAACCTGGGCCTTTTTTCTCTCTCTCCCGATTGAAACTGAAGCTTTCCCCCCACGATGGGCCCTATGGCAACACGTCACACTCTCAAACGCCAAACCATTATACGCATAATTAGATAAGTTAATGTGGTTGTTGCCAAGGCCCGCACCTCCTCCTCTTCTGGTCTTTTTCTCAGCCTTATCGCGGCACCTAAACGTTGCCGGTGCACCACACGTGAGCTCTTCCACCCCCTCCAAGGGGTCCCTCCTCTCCCCACAAACATGCTCAGTCAACCAACCTCCTTCAGGCCCCCCTTTGAGACCCCTTGGGTCGATAACCCTGTGCCTGGCCAACAGAGCACAATTAGCAGGTTCTCCCCACACCCTACAAGCACCAGCATTCTGATCGCCATCATCACCATCATCATCATCTTCATCTTCATATGCCTTTTGGTGTTTAAAACGTGAATTCTTGCAGACATCACATTGAGAAAGATGTAAAACGTCACACAAGGTTGATGCTTGAATCCACAATGAATGGTGGCTAAAAGGAGGAGGCATTTTCTCCCGCGTTGAACTGTATCCAGACAGAGGCGAGGTTGTGTGACGCGGTCCGAGTCTCGTCACCTCAGCAGCCCTCTCCCACGCGCCTCCGAGTCCGCCGCACCTTCTCCCACTTCCGGATATGTCGCGCGGGCCGATCGCTCGCACAAAGGCTCTGGCCACGCCGCGCCGAGTTAGGTGTGGCCGTGGCAGCGCGCACGTTCCGCTAGTCCTTTGTACTGTCCGTTTTTTACCTCTCCGAACGTGAACCGGCGAGTCGCCGAAAGGCGGAACAACGCCCTTCTCCGCCCCACATCCAGCGCGCGTCACACCGGGCAGGGAATGGGGAGGACGTAGTAATATCGCCGTGTCGTCCACGCTTCCCCAAAAGGTCCCGACTCCTTCCCGTGCTTTCTTGAGTCCCCCTCGCCGGTCCCCTCCCTTTGGCGACGTCCCTCCGTCCCCCGGCGGCTGCCATTCTCGCTCGCTGGCTTTACCGGCATCCCTCGCGCGGGGGCCCGGCGTGTCCGCTTTGGAAGCCCCCGCTGCTGCATTGACCGTCCGCGGGGCGAGGGCGAACAAAGAGCCAAGGAGGAGAAGCAGGTGAAGACCCAGAGGCGAGAGCGGGGTGAAGCCCGGTAGCCGTGCAGCCATTTAGTCTCTTCCTTTCACGGTCTCTCCCCTCCTTTTTCCTCCTCTCTTCTCCTCCTCCTCCTCCACCTATCTTAGCAAAGAGAACGTCTCCCCTTCCTCCCCGGTCACTTGTCTCTCCTCCACTGCACTTCCAGGAGTGCCGGCACCGCCCGAAGCCTTTCCCCAGGCTCCCCCGTCTCTTCCTCAGCCTGGAGAGTTGGCATCTACCCGCTGTGGTGCGTGATGCTGGGGCTGGCTTGTGTGAGTCAGGAGCTGTGCGACGCCAGCAGCGGCATCAGCATCAGCAGCAGCATCAGCAGCATCCGTGGCCGCATCATCTCTGCACACCTTCACTCACATCCAACATGGCTCACGCGCTCACTGCTTGCCTCACACACGCGCACACACACAGTGGTGGCGTCAGCACACACACAAAATCAGACTCTCCTCCTCTTTTTCTCTTACTTCCCTCCCCCTTTTGACTAACATCAATCCGTCTCACAAAGCCTAACAGAACTGAGCCGTCAACATTTAAACTTGCAACTGCCGTATTTTCACGACTATAAGGCGCACTTAAAAGTCTCACATTTTCTCCAAAATAGACAGTGCGCCTTATAATCCGGTGCGCCTTATATTTAGAAAAAACAGAAAACAAAAAACCACCACTGTCGGATATTAAAAAAAAACACAAACGCCTGAACTGAAAGAATACTGTTAAATATGCAGATGCCATCTTAGTTTACAAAATCTACCATCATATAGCTCCTCCCCCACTGCAAGATTTTATACAAAGACATCCAAAACATCAACAATGGCTGGCTCTAGAGGTGACTGTGCAGTGAGTGATTCATACCTGGAAGTCAATAGCAATTACCGTATTTTCACGACTATAAGGCACACTTAAGTCTTAAATTTTCTCCAAAATATACAGTGCGCCTTATAATACAGTGCGCCTTATATATGGAAAAAATGTCATTCGTTGAGGGTGCGCCTTATAATGCGGTGCGCCTTATAGTCGTGAAAATACGGTACTTGAACAGTAGCTTCAATCTTCGACTACTTCGTCACGGGGTTAAAATGTTGTTTCTGCCAGTTTCTTTAATTTTCATTATAAGCCCAAAAAATTTGTTCACGAGTCTTGTTTAGTCCAAAAGCAATTGCCGTTGAATATCAATATTTCAATTGTGTGTTTACATTTTTCTGTATATATGCTTACTCAGCTGCCACCGCATTGAACATGTTTTGCACCTGTAATTTATTTTAATGACATTATAATCATCATTGGTGATTGGTATTTTGGCACATATCTCAATTAGCATTTTGTATCATCTTCTATTTGTTTCAGTGGTATAATTGGGGATCAGGGTGGAAGAAATTAAAGCTGTTACGTATAAAATGTGTCTAACAATCCAAGTTACAGGAGGACTTCTATAAGTAATTCATTTCATAAGCAGATGTACTGTTGTACATCTTCGAAGAAACCAACATTAAAAATTCAGCCTGGTGACGTTATTCCGGAGCTTACTCATGAATGACATCATCATCTGCATTTTCAATGATGATTCATACCAGGAATTAAAAATATAGACGATGGCACACATTTCATACAAAATACATGGCATTTGAAATACACTCAACAGTTACTACTTGCGCACGTACCAATTAAATGGAAATTTGTTTCTGTTAAATGGGCAGATTTTATCTGGATTGTCTTGGAAAACCAAATCGCATGACAAAATACAAAGACTGCACATTTTTGGCAGGAAATCATTTACAAACTCCCTCTTTCCGGCTGCATGGGCAGTTCCCCCCTACCCTCTTTCTTTCTTAACAGGACTCGGATGAGTCTGTGTGATTTTTTTATGTGCGTGACAGGAACAAAAATACAAGGCGTGGCTGCAACAAGAAAATAATTTAGCATCTAGTTCATGGTCGTAGAAAAGAATAAAATTAGCTCTATCATTTAATGTCTAAACGGAAAAATATGCAGTCTACTTTGTCATTTGCTGATTTTTGATGTTTAAAACATTCTTGATCAATGTTTATTATTGTGGCAGTATTGTAGACAGGACAGTGGATGAGTCATCAGTTTCAGAGTTCTGAGGTTGTAGTTTTGTAACCATAGTTCCAATTCATATTGTACGTATTTGAAATTATTAAAATATGATCATTATTATAAATCTTACAGGAGGAAGCACACACTCACATCTTGATATTACATTGACAATAAAGGCTATTCTTTTCAACTTTCACTGCGAAAGTTTGCATGTTCTCCCAATGAATGTGGCTTTTCTACAAGTACTTCCTCTCACACCCCCAAAACATGTACAATACAATGCGCCATGGTGCCTTGAGATACTTTTGTCATATGAATAATAAACACTAACCACACAGTAAATGGTTTTGTTTACAATAAATGAATAAAACAGCACTATACGTTGTAGTTAGTTGAAAATAACTAGTAATGGAATTTGAAGCATTAAACAGTTGGTGCATTGTTATTTAAATGCTGCATCCAATTAGAATGCTTGCCTTGAAAGCTTGAATATACAATATACAAAAAAAATATACTCACTCTTAGAATAAAATGTACTCACTTTTAGAATGACCAGAAAACCTTTAGTGAGTACATTTTATTCTAAAATTGAGTACATTTTTTGAGACACCCTGCATGTGTATGTGTATGTGTATGCGTATGCGTGTATATATATATATATATATATATATATATATATATATATATATATATATATATATATATATATATATATATATATATATATATATATATATATATATATATATATATATATATATATATATATATATATATATATATATATATATATATATATATATATATATATATATATATATATATATATATATATATATATATATATATATATATATATATATATATATATATATATATATATATATATATATATATATATATATATATATATATATATATATATATATATATATATATATATATATATATATATATATATATATATATATATATATATATATATATATATATATATATATATATATATATATATATATATATATATATACTCAAATTGATGATTTGCTATTTTTCTTTTCTATTGAGCAGAAGCCATTTTTTTTTATAAAATAAATAAACGTTCACCAAGAGTTCAGTGCAGCCTAGTCATCTTGCTCCAACTGCTCTGTCTGCTTTTTTCCCCTATGCCAGAGCTAATGGAAACTTGGAGCATAGCCACAATGATACGCTTCTCCCAAAAGCACATATTGCATTTCTAAAGAGGATTTAAATGCACAAAAGATCATTTTCCCCCTCACCCGGCCCTTGAATACCCACAGCCATTCCTGCAGCCTTTCCCTTGGCCAACAGGATTTGTTGTCATTTTCCCCAATATGGATGCAACACCATTGCACGCCTTAGTCACACAGTGTGATTACAGCAAAATGTAGGTTACTTGGCGCTGGCTGGTGCCCTTAATAGGATTTGGAATGGTCGTGTGTCCGGGAAGCGCGTCGGAGGATGTCTAGTCAAATTGTATGACAAGGCGACACGCCGAACACGGTCTTGTTCTCCTGACATACTAGAGCTGGGATGGAATCGTTGATTGAGTTTATATTTGGAACATATGGAAGCAAAAAATAAGATGAATATCACATGCCGAAACAAGGTATACTGCTGGCTTGAAGATATACAGAGGAAACAGTAGTATTCTTAATACTGCCACCCAAGGTGTGTAAGGTCAGAGGGCAAATTGTCCTCTTTTCCTCTGCCATCATTCACTGTCACGCATGAGGTCATTTCATCATGTCTGACTATTGCTGTAGTGCGACAGAACAGACCTCAATTTCAGAATGTGAAATGAAGGTGTGTCTTCGTAGGCAACTTTCATTTTAGGCATTGGTTGACCTTAATAATCTCAACATATTCCGGCTGGCTTTGAGTTTTACATACAGGTTATCACAGGGCAATTACTGCATCACACATACTTGCTAAATTAATCTGCATGTTGAAGTAAATTGAGTCCCCATAGAAAACTCACAAGCTCAGATATGAATTCCACATGGGAAGTTCTAGATTGAGATTTGCACACCAAACTCAACTGTAAAGCAGACGTGCTAACCAATATATTACCAAAACTTCCATGGAAAAATGGGAAATGAGCACTCCTTCAGTCTCAGGGTTCTTTTTTTGTGAAGGTGATGAATTAGTCATTAAAGTTCTCCTAATTGGCATCCTCATTAACATTCAGACAAGCTCACTGAGACGTAGGCAAAGAGTTTGGTATAATTTCTATGTCAGCAGAATTTAACTTAGAAAGTCTTCCTTTCATAGTGAAATACAATCTTTATATGATGTGATGCTGTCCTAATTCCAAAAACACGTTCCATTGGTAATAACACAAAAGGGAATAAATCTGTTCCAAAGTCAAACTCTCCTACTGTTTTCTTCCATCTGATTGGTCACATGAATTAAAAAATTCCGCAAATTAAAACATGGAAAATTACACTAATGCAATTTGTTTGTATCTCAATACTCTTGCACCTCAACTCATTTATCCCCCTAAATAAGTAATATAAATAAAAATGTAATTGATTCATCCCATCCAAACCAGAAATACCACAATTTAATATCTCTAATAAATAAAAAAATATGCTCAACAATCTTGTACTCTTTAAACAACCTTGCAGGACCATAATAACATTCACTTCACACGTAATACACTGAATACATCATATTCTGTGGTACTTAGGGTAAAAAAAGCAAGCAACTTGTATTGATTGTAAGTCATCTGACTGCATGACACAACAAAAGAAACAAAAAAAATTGAGATCACTTAAAAGCATGACACCTTTTGTGTTAATGAACCAAAGATAAGAAATTTAAATTCACGTTAGATTACAGATCTAGATGGTTTAAAGTAAGTGATGATTATGCGCCATATAAAAGTCTCCCCTTCACAATATAGAAAGTGAAGAGCGTAACCCATGTTTGCCCTTGAAAGTCTTCGCCTCTGGTCTATTAACATGAATAATATTCCATCACCAGCCAAGTGTTTCTGACATAATCATTTCACTGCTATTCTGGAGTATCAATGTTTAATTACACTGAAAATGAAGTATAATTAAAAAAAAAAAAAAGGAAATGCGCGGATGAGCGAGAGAGAGAGAAAAAAAATCTGCTTCATAATCCACTATCCACTATAAACCAATTTAAAAAACAAACTATTATGATAATTTTATATATACATTTACATTTTATATACTATATGTGGTCTAGCCTGTTTCTATTTGATCCAACTTACTTAATATATTTGTAATTGTCAGTTGGAGATGACACAGGCACCACTTTTTGAATACAAATCTCCCAACCATTAACATTTTTGAGCATGAGCAAGCCATGACAAATTAATTTTGACATAGAAATCGACATGTGAAATTGAAGGAGTTAGAGTCCACCCTTCATTTTGGCATGCCCGGTCTTTAAAAATAGACTTTATTCATTGAAATAAGCTAAAATTGGTTAGAATTGGCTCATTTTGATGCTGCTCCACTGCACAAAAGTCAAAATGACAAGTTAAAAATGATTTATGCCAATATTCATCGCCACTTTGAGAACCTGGTCTGGATAACAAGTAGAAGAATCTAATAGTTGTTGAGTGACAGCATTGAGACTGTGTTGTGCCACTTAGACCTATTTATAATGGATCAGAGAGACTCCATGGACTACAAACACTAAATGAAAGTGACTGACTGACTGACAGTCAGGAGACAACCCCGTGGGGCTTGGACATGAGAGAACAACTCCATAATTGGAGAAATGGCAAGAAGGGGGAGGTGACCGAGGATGGAAAATGAGACAAAAGTTAACTTCAAAATTAATCCTTTGCATTTTTTTTATAACTGGTTGTGAAGTCTTCTCAGATTTACTCCCTTCTACATTTTAACTTTCTGGAAAGAGCAACCTAATTCGTCAGAGAAAATTGTATTCCCACCACGGTAATGTGTGTCAGCTGGAAATTCTATTCCAATCCATTTATTGTTCCATTTTGGAAGTAGAGAGGACTTAGGGGACGTTTTATCTTAATGACCGATGATGTGACGAGATGTATGGCGAGGGAACGAGAGCTGGAGAGGCACGTAGTGGATGAAATTCACCCAGAATACCTCAGGTTTTTTTTATATGATGTTGTACTCTTAATTCTTTTCTTCATTATCTGAGGACCATGGACAGCTCCCACGAATTGGGTTTAAGAAGGACGGAAGATATGGTACCATGGTGACAGTAGACAACAAGACGGCATATATATTTCTCCCGACTTTTTGAGCTCTTTCTTTAACCCTAACTCTAAGCCTAACCCTAAAAAAAACAGAGTGGATGGATCTAAAATCCCCCGTTTTTAGCAAGATTTTTCCAGCATAAGCGGTAATTTCGCACGTGGTATTATGGTTGTAGGAATTGAACTCAAGGGCCCCCCAATTAGAGTCCATTGTCTGTCACTGATTGATAAAAAAGCAAGCAAATGACTTGCGTTAAATGATGCTTTCACCTTGTAAGCGTTTATATCCGTGTGCACGTTCACACCTGTTTCGGAGGCCATCTTCTCATCCGAAGTGAAGGGATCGATAACCAACTGAATTTTGATACAGAAAGTCTCCTGGCCGTCTTGATCCTCGTGGGCATTGGACTGTGTGCATTCTGTCAGTGTTGGTTTCCATGGTAACGCATGGAAAAAGCAAGTCTGCGTGCTGTGGGGGTTTAAAAGGGGTACACTGGGACTGCTGGATTATGACCAATGTGTTGGTAGGGTGCTGACAGAGCAAAACACACACACACACACACATGCTTATGTCTTTATAGCGTGTCCCCTGTGCATGAATATGGTAGCCCCCTCTAATTGCCCCTCTGTTGCTCCATTCTACAGGGTGGAGGTGGGCTTTTGGGGGAGGTCTGAGTGATGGAGAGAGGGTGAGGGGGGTGAGGATGTGAAGGGACATGTTGCCACAGGCTGTCTGTAAACGTTATACCCCCTTCTGGCAACCCCCCCTCCCGAAAAAGCCTGGGAGATGAGCGGCAGGCCAGCAGGTGGTCACTGCCTTGCTGCTCATCTGTCCACTTTCTAAATGATGCATATTCAAACGCAATGTGCGGGAGGTGGTGGTGGTGGAGGGGTTTAAAGAGGGGTGGGGGACCCCTCCCTTTTCATTCAGATGAGCAGTCAATGACAGGAGAAGCCCCCTGCAGCCACCCCTCCCAACCACGACCGCTCACACTACCCCACCACTCAGCGTGAGGGGGACATATGGCGTCAACAGCGGGATGGCGCGTGCCGTGATAGTTGAAATTGGCAACATGAGAAAGGGAAGAAAAAATAAAACAACCTTAAAACCGTCACTGTACCTTCCAAGCGTGAAGAAGAGGGGAAAAGTGTCATGAGTTTGACCTGCAATGTGTTCCTTTGACCGATAATGTCACTTTTTGTCGAGTTCTCCTTTATTTTGATTAGCTGCTTTCATGTTATTGCATTATTTTTTTCCGAAGGCTCTTATTTGAAGTCTCACTTGGGGAGGAATATGAAATATTGATGAGTGACAAGTTCCTTAAAATTGATGGAACATTTTGGTTGTATGTAATAATGATTCATTTTTATATTTCACTCTTATTTTTTTTTTCCTTTTTAAAGGGACGTGCCCCTTTGTTCAACATCCCTCCCACTCTTACTTGCTATCGCTGGCGCCCAATTGGCTCGCCTCATAGTAGCTTCAGCCAAAATGATGTCATTAATTATTCGGGAGATTTGAGATTATGTGATTAAATGTGCCTTGTGGAACATGTCACTATGTTATTCTGCACTCTTCCCCGTTGCTAGTCGTTGATTAGATTGAGATTGTAAAGAATGCCTGCAAACAAATTAAATAGAATCATGCATTGCTAATATAATAAAGGAAATGTATTCAGCTTTGTTTCTTTGTTAGTTGCCACCATGGATAGCCAACTTTTTAAAAACATGTTTGCAATAACACAATTATGATGCGTTTTTTTTTTAGATCCTTTGAAATATTATTTTTATAAAGCTAGAAAATAATGAACGTAAAATATCTTAAATTAAGACAAATCTATACTCAATTAAGATTGCACAAGCTTTAACAAAGCAGTGCTAAAATTCAACTATTTTCTAAGCCTTATGTTTTCAAAATGTATTATTTATTCATTCATATTCTGAACCATTTATCCTCTCAAGGTTCATGGGGGTGCTGGTGCCAATCCCAAGCGACAATGGCCACAAGGCAGGGGATACCCTGAAATGGTGTCCAGCCAATCGCAAGGGCAAAAGGAGACTGACAACCATTCATACCTACATTGGGGAAATTTAGGGTGTTCAAGCAACCTAATTTGTATGTTTTTGGGATGTGGGAGGAAAGCAGAGTATCCAGAGAAAACCCACGCAAGCCCAAGTAGAACAATCAAGCTCCACACAGTGAGTCTTGGGATCAAACCCATGATCTCAGAACTGTAAAGTTGACACGCTAACCACTTGTCCACCAGACCGCCATTTACACGACACTTGCTAAATGCTTTCTACATTCAAATTCTGTCTTAATTCAATTACAGTGTTCCCTCGCTACTTCGCGCTTCAGCTATTGCGGACTCAGAGCTTCGCGGATTTTTTTCAGAAAAAAAATGTAAAAAATTTAAAGATATAAGTTAAAATTATAAATAACATCATTTTACAACAGGTGGAAACAAAATATTCAATAAGAATTAGTAATTGCATCAAAAAAGGCCAAATAAATGGTCAATAACATTGATGACATTATGGCTGTTTACAGGCGCATCTTCACCGCCCAAAAAAACAATGTTCACAACTCCCAATACCAATGTTTCTTATGTGCAAAAAAAACTGCAGAAGATCCTCCATACGGACTACTATGATGTTTTTGCTTGGTGGTGCTTTTGTGCACGTGTTATACATTTCTTTAAGCATTTTTGAAGGGGCACGCCTACTTCACAGAAATGCAGCTATTGCGGGGGGTCCCGGTCCCCGTTAACTGCGATAAGCGAAGGAACACTGTATCATACTATTTATTGGACAAAATGGTTTAATACGACAGCCAACATCCCATTACACATTCATATTCCAATTTGTAAACTGCTGTAACTTCTTTATTTTAGTTTTAGCCCATAAGGATTTTTCTCAAAAACAGAGAACACACCAGCCATAAAGATAAGAGAAAGCTAAAAATGTCAGCGGCAGTGAACAGTTGTGTTTTTTTTTCCACCCAGTACACACACAGACACACACTGTGGTCCAAAGCAAACACAACTCAGACTGCCTGATTCAAATGAGGAGAGGGCGGGGAGACAGTGCGCTTTGTAGGCCAGATGTGCGTCGTATTTTACACAGTAGTTGACCTAAATCATGGAATAGAAAGAGTGAGAGGTTGACAAAAGCCACAGTGTAAAAGGGAGGAAAATAGGATGGACAGAGCTACTCAGGGGGTAAGACTAAAAACTGATATAGGGGGAGTTGAAGAATGAAAAATAAGAATGCAAAACGTTGGAGAGATGAAGTAGGTGGATGATGATATTCAGGGTGAAATTATGCAGCTACTGCGATATAAATATCTGAGCTTGTTAGTCTTTGCCTCGGTTACATTTTCACCGAAACTTCATTCCACTACACAAACATTATTGTCCTATTGCAAAGTGTGGGTGGGCATTTCAACCAGGCATGGTATAGAAATTTCAATATTTGGGAAAATTTGACAATAATTACTCAAATTTAGAAGAAAAAAGTATACATAATAAATCAGATTTAGAACTTGAAATAATAAAATACACAATTGTGAAAAGTGATGGGCAGACCTTGTCAAATCAACACAGCAAGGTTGCGGCATGAGATTGAATCCTTGAACGGACTTGCCGCCCTTTGATTTTGCACATCAAACTAAAAATATATGGTATATCTTTCACTTGTCATAATATCACGTTAGGCCAGGTGGCCTCAGTTTTTGACATTTCTGTAACTGCACTGTTTTCTATCAAAATAAAGTGTACAGTCATACAGAGCTTCTACCAATAGACAACAAAAGTTAATGAAAATGTGTCCGTTCAACACATCATATTCTGTGCTATATTATTCAGTACAGCAAATCAGATAACTGCAATGCGGGATAAATTGGATTTTGTATTATGAGGCAGATTTAAAAACGACGACAACTAAAAGCGGTTTTCATGGTCTGTTGTATAATTGCCGATAGCCATTGGACTCAATTCAAAAGGGCACGCATATTGAAAAAGCACATCTTTGTTTGAAAAGTGCCTCGGCTATCACTTGGCAAAGCACAAATCCCAATTGACACCTTCAGAGAAATTGGATCAATATCCAAGCTAGCAGAAGCCAAAATGGTCTTATTATTCAGGTTCAATATTTCATTTGAAATGCGTTAAATTAGCAGTAATTCCCAGAAAAAGCCACTCTATCAAATCGCTGTATATTGGAAGAGAACAACCAGTATCATGGGGGTAAGTGTAAAATCCAAGCGTCTATTGGGTTGGATTATCACATCATTGTCGCAGTAAGGAACGGCGACTTTCGGATTCATTCTTGGGGATAAAGAACACGCGATTAAGGCAAATGTTCACCTATTAAAGCACTTCATGTAGTCAGTTAAACTAACATGAAAGTGAAGGGAAGCACTGGCTTGACATCCTAATTGGAGTTAATCCCAGCAGTCTCTCTGTGACGAACGAGACCCCCGAACGTAATCGCTTACAGAGAGCACGGCCTTGAGTCGGGCATTAGTGCTCAACATGAGGAACATTTCCATCTTGTATTCCTTATGGGTATCGCCAACCTTCTTGCACATTTACATTTCCTCGCCGTTTTACATTTTTTTGTCACCGTTTATCTAAACTGCAGCGAGTAGGATTGGTAAACGTCCAAAATGAAGGAATTGCTGTAAAAAGCTTTTCAAGGAAGGTGATTATTGCCTCAAATGTCGAGAGAATAAGAGGAAGCCTCAATTAGAGCCCATTTGCCACCTTTTAACTAGCAAGGTTGAGCTATTTACTTCAAGAATTCCATTTGCCGGGAATATTTGTCTTGATTTTTTCCTTGAGAGACTCACCGATACCGCTTTAATTATATACTTTTACATGAAACCACTTTACACCTGTTTAATTCAGAATTCAGCATTCCGAAAACCAATAACTGTCCTGTATCCGGGATAGAAATATGTAAATATAGATATATATGTATAGATATAGATTAATATTATAGAGATATCTATATCTCTACCTATTTCTCTACCTATATCTGTTGAGAGAGGGAGAAATATAGATCTGTATACAAATACACGTGTAAATAGATTCACATATAGATACATTGATTTGAATGCTTGTATTGTCATTATACAAGTGTAATGAATTCATATATATATATATATATATATATATATATATATATATATATATATATATATATATATATATATATATATATATATATATATATATATATATATATATATATATATATATATATATATATATATATATATATATATATATATGTGTATATATGTATATATATATGTGTATATATGTATATATATATGTGTATATATGTATATATATGTGTATATATGTGTATATATATATATATATATGTGTATATATATATATATATATGTGTATATATATATATATATATATGTGTATATATATATATATATATATATATATATATATATATATATATATATATATATATATATATATATATATATATATATATATATATATATATATATATATATATATATATATATATATATATATATATATATATATATATATATATATATATATATATATATATATATATATATATATAATGATTTTCTATTAAAATACTGTTCACTGGCAGTAAGGTACAAATGAAATCATGGCATTGCTGGAAGAAGAAGACTAATCAAAATTTGCAGTACATTCATTCGGAATTTGTGAGGAAGGCAGTGTACCCTAGGGGAGCCCCACGCAAGCAAAAGTTTGTTCAATTTGACATGTCTCTGCATTTTCTTCGTCTTCTTTTCTTCTCAAAAAGTCCCATTTTCTGCAATTCCTCCATCCCCCAGTGTCATAGTAGTCTATCTCCAGTCTAACGTGCGTATAAATAGCTTTGGTGACAGCCATCCAGACACCACCAAACTTAGAAAAAGGAGCAGACCTCCTTACAAGTTCACTAAGACAGCGATTTGAAAATAACAACTCATCAGCAAAACTCAAGAAATGTCATTTTGCAGGAAAGATTCATGTGACAATTCACCAAGAGGTCTGCTGAAGAGAAACGTTGTAGATAAACAAGTGGTATTAGCCATAAATTATGAGTTAGTGGAATAAGGTAGATTTTAGATGAAATGTGATGTCACTATCACTGCCATTAGCCACAAAATACCTCCACTCCACATACACAGTTCTTTTTTTTCTACTTGGACAAATGCTACCACTTCAGTCCGTTTTCAGAAAAAAAATTCTAAAGCGACTCAACTATAAAATCTCTTTGACAACTAGAGCATTTAGTTTGATGGTTTAAAGTTAGACTAGCGAGTACATCCTGTATCTGTTTTTGATCTTACAGCAGGGTCGTTGTTTGGAGTGGTCTGGTACATTTGGTTGATGAAGCCAGAGTGTGTACAGCAGAACATCTGCTGCAGATTAGGCCAGTCCGCATTCGTGCCATTCTGAAAACAGACTGCCAGACCTACGTGATAGATGCACATCGGTTAAACCTTAGTCGCCACATAAAAAAAATTAAATGAATAAAAAATGTTTTGATTAGGCTTTTATAAGAGAACTAGTAATGGCAAGCAAATTCCTCCCAAGACCATCTAGGTTCAAAACAAGCAGTCTAGCCTTGAGCACACTATGGTAGTCGACAGTAATTAGGAAGAGGTGGAATCTTAATTTAAAATCATTTCATTCAATTCCTAATTTATTCCATTAACGGAGAACACAGACTTAAGCAATCTCTTTGTCGGACATACGGGGGCAAAAAAAAAAAAGATAAGAACGCACAACTCATTCAAAAACTCATAGGAGTATTAAAACAGATTCCCCTTGAAGAACATTGCAAAGTTTCACATCATACTGTGATTTGTGGGTCAATATTGGAGCCAAGTGGAAATGCAATTAAAACCACAGTGACTGACTTGTTATGTATTCACTGCCGACCCTCTGCATAGGCAAATGAGGCGATCTGCTAGGGCACCAAATTGCTTTGGGGGGAAAAAAGGAATACTCTTGTACTCCTGTCACTAAATGCCATTTAAAAATATGCTTAAAAAATTATATTTTCTTAATTATTTTCAAAATATTTTTCATTACTCAATTATAAGAAGTAAATGAGAATTGTTACTTTTAAATTCCAAGTTGACCAATTGAGAGAGCCAAGTAGTTGGAGCTCATTTCGAACTTTTTTTGTTCCATCCCTTTCCTCTTCATATTGTTTACCATAAGTTTGACATACAAAAGCATGTCTGTTGTGAGCTAAGCAAATGAATACATTGAATTATCAGCAGAGAGCTAAAATCATCGACTCCAAAGTAAACACTGTCACTCTTTGTACCTTTTTCTTCCTTGCTTCATCACTCATTCTTTTCTCACTTTTCCTACAACACCCCCCACCTCGCTTTTATTCTCAAGGGCGTCCCTGACCTCATTCATTCATCTTTCTTCACAACACTGGAGAAGCTATTACTCTACGTTCTCCACTCTCTCTCTCGTTTTCCCCCTTTATTCCTTGCACTTTCAAGGCCCCCCCACTAGTGTCCCTCCACATCTTCCTCCACCTCATTTAGTACTCCCTTTCACGAGTTCCCCTCTTGCTTTGTCTCGCTCCAACCTATTGCCCGAGGCTAGTGATTGACAAGCAAGCGGAAGGCTTGTAAAAATGGGACCTTTTGATTGGTGGTGCTGGCAGATGGTGATACTGTACCAATACATACTCAGATATTCACTATCACAAATGTTCATATTTTATGAATACACTACTACTTTCACTAGATTTACTCAACATACAGCACATTTGATGGCAATTACCAGTATCAGGGTCAACATTAACTGATTTGCCGTCATTGACGCCCAGTCCATTGCTGATTATTCTGCAAGAATCTTACACTTCGTACTATTTGGTTGCTTTTAGACCTAAACTCATTCACTGCAATTGATAATTAGAGACATCACATTTTCAAGTGGGAAGGCTGGTCTTCAATGATCAGGTGCCATTGCAATTGGCATTGGAGAGGCATCTGATCAAATTTGCCTTGGCCTTTGTTTTGTTTTAAATTGATGTGTCCAATTTTTTTTTCTCCTGTTGAAAACTACATGATAAAACAATAACACGCGTGTTAAACTTTCGGGCTCATGAGTGTACGCACCAAACTTCCCGCAAACAGAAGTGATGGCACTGCCTTGGCAGTGATCATTCGATAAAATTGGATTTGATGTTTACTGCCATCAATGCAGCAAACGAGTTAATTGCAAAAACAATTGCCGTTTTCAACCTGATTTTTCTCACCTGATCAAAACAAAAGTTATTTGAAGTAGTAACTTCACTGACTTCAAGATGTAGTACAGGGAAATACTAAGAAATTCAAAAAAGTATATCTACACGATACTTGTTTTATGATGACCAGATGCACAGCTCTTTTTAGATACACACAAGGACTCGATAAGCAATTGAATAGTGTACATATACATTTATATGTTGGTGAGAAAATTAACTTAATAAAGCAACAATTTACTGGTTGAGCCCTCTTTAGTTTTAATTTCTGGCAATAAGGCCCAAGAAACAAAATTTGTTTGAGACCCTTGAAAAGCAATCAACTTCATGGGAGAGTTACTGTCAGCCAGTATAGTACTAAATGTAAGTAGGTTTGGTTACCTGGGAAGAGTATTAGACTTACCTAGTAATTGTTTTCCTTGTCATGCAGTGAAAATTCAGCAGGTATGTCCTTGGAAATACCACCTAGACCTTCCCAAAATGCTCTACACAGCAGTTATCTAAATTGCTATGATGCATATAAGACATGATTGTTTTAAAATGTTTTTTTTAGTGAAGTTGCTCTCTCCACAGGTGACACATTTTGCACACTTCCTCTTCCTTGATTGGACTTCCTGTGTCACTCATTTTGAAATCTTGATCAACCTATAACAATATTGTACAGTTTTGCATTTTTAATGGCATTCCATTAAATATAGTAGATTGCTTATTTCTAAAGCACAAACAGCAATTTCCAGTGTTTGCATCTAGATTTAGGTGTAATCTATATATTTGAAAACATATTGCCCCCCATTGGTGAAACTGGTACACTACAGTTTTAAGTCAACTGCCGAGGTAAACCACGCTGACAACAAAAACAGACAAAAATCCTTCTTCTGTTTTAATTCTATGAGCATAGATGCACAGGCCAATAACATTTACAGTGAATGCATCATCATTTTTTTTAAATGTCCCTCCATTACCCTTATCATGAAAACAAAAAAGGGTTATTTAAAAATATAAATAAGTTAGGCATATCAACATTTGAATTTCATGCAGTGGAAGGTGACATTTATTTACAATTCCATTTGAAAAATAAGGATGGCACATGATAGATGAAGTGAAATGGCAACAAGATGACTTTGTAATATAATTGATTAATCATGAATTTTGATGATTCCCCTCCCATAAATAATTATTTAGAAAACAAAAATCTTCATATACAATATATTCATGCTCTTTCGTGCATTACCGTGATGGCCTGACTAGACTAAAAGAAATCATATGAAAATGTCTATTTAGAAGATTCATACTACATCTTGAATAACTTTGCTGTACAGGCCTGGTTAAATTGTATAATAAATATTTGTCTGTTATACATAAATTGAAGGAAGCTAAATCACATGGATTCGGGAATGCGGCTCATCATAAGCAGGTTTTTTGTGCTGAGACAATGAAATATTGGTATACTTGGCACAAAGACTAGGATTCAAAGTTGAAATATGGCATCACATTAAAAAGAGATTCAAACTACTGTATGGTGTGTTTAGGTGCACAACTCATTGGCTACAAGAGAATGTGAATGAGGCCATATCACATTGATTTGACATATTAAAACAGATGTGGAATAAAAATGTAACACTACGCTACGGGCGAGCGGCAGGTAGGGCCGAGCGAGACACAGAATATGGAGGCTAAAGTTGCCGAATGGGTGGAAGGTTGAGAGTTTCCAGGGCGCTGTGGTAGAGCTCCCGCAAAGCTCTCAAAAGATAGAGGCGGCAAAACATCTGGTTGAAGAGATGAGGCAATGGCTCCTGAGGAAAAAAAAGAGAATAATCCCTCCAACATTACTCAACAAGAACATAAATCTGTCATACAATTGAACCTGTTACAGTACTTGAAAGAAAACAAGTGATATTTACACTTGTTGTTGTGGTTAAATCTATTTTCACTCAAAGAAATGTCTCACAGATAATTAGCATTTTAGTCAAATGAACTAGAATCAAAATAAAATAAAAACAGAGAGATGAAGGAAAGGATGTATTAAAGATACCAGTTATTAGTGACAGTCTCCTAATACTACTTCTATAAAGAACTCCAAACATGGCCTCACCCCCAAGACGTGGACTCTGTTGTAATACGAGCTGAAGTCTTTACTGAGAGACACCAAAAACTTGCAAATCTGAGCGTGGGGGGAGAAATAGCAATTCAATAAAAAGTTTCACAGTCAATGTGAATTCTTCAAACCGGTTTTATTCTAACCTGTTCCGTTTTCAGGCTGACGCGAGCCCCTGCCCCTTCACTGTCCAACGCTTGTCCTGATTGGTCCAGCAGCTCAGAGAAGGGAATGAGGTAATTGAAGAGTAGGAGCCACTCTCCCTGCAAAAAAAAAAACATTTGCCACCAGTTTGTTCAGTAGTATAAAAAGCAGTTGAGTTGGAAAAAAAACGTTTTGATTCCATAAAATGTAGTACAGCATACCTCTTCTTTGAGGGCAGAAAAGTCCAGTTCTGAACTATCAGGAATTTCTGGGTACAAACCTGCAAAAAATGCAAGATCATCACATCTGGAATAAGCAAGTATTTTTTTTGTGTTTGTTTTATGCAGATTTTTAACACCGCTTTTGCCGGTGAGGGACGGGGGTGCTTGAGCCTACCTCAGGTGACCATTAGATTGACCACCTGTCTGTCACAGGGTACATAAAGAGATAGACAACCATTCACACCCCCACTGTGCGGGAATCGATTCCTTGCTTGCCCTCAACGAAGTCAATTACAGATGCTTGTTGTAACACACACACATAAACACACACACACACTGGGCGCTGCTCCAGAAGTAGAAGCTGTTCCGCCTACAGTTGTCATGGTAACAAAATCTGCAGTCCCACACTCGCAGTTGCTCACAGCAAGACAACAAAATGGAAAAAAATCTACTGTAGTTTTTGTTGATAGGGGTGGGGAGTTTGAGAAAAAAGCATATCTTGTCTACCTGAGAATTGTTTTAACTTGACCCCTCACCCCCCAAAAATATGTGTAAAACGTATTGATGTGGTACATGAAAATAGTCACTTGTAGTTAAAGTGCAACTAGGTACCGTTATATATAACATGAATGAAAGGAGATTCATACATTTATCACAACTCATAATAAAGCTCACAAGTGCCTCAATGAACTGCATTTGTCTTTTTTTTTTTTGTATAACATTGTACTTATTGTTCTATTTATTCATTATTTGTTTTAGTGTTATGTTCATAAATTTTCACGAATGATGAATGTGTCTTGAGCAATGTAAAAACCTGAATTTATGAAGAAAATGCATTGATTATGAGACGTCCTGTCCTTTTTTGGGACAAATATAAAGTATTTTAAGTGCACCATATGATCTGAAAAAAAAGAAAAAACATAACTTCACCTTTCTCCACTCCTCGGTCGTAGCTATCAAATAGTGTGTGCAGTCTTGCGCAGTTGTACATGACAAACACGCCGCCTCTTGGCCCTTTGGTAGATACGCCGCCTTCTGTCTGGACATCCAGCGTCACCTGAACAGAAAAATGTGGAATCACACATATCCAAGGCTTATTATTATAATTTAATAATCAAATTCAATTGTACCTTTACTGACAAAATTAATTGGTTACAGAACTTTTTTTTGAAACTTCTTTGAGGAAAGTTTAAAAAAAAATGATGCATAAGGAAACTTATTTAGGTTTTGGGGGATTTCATAACTTGGATCTTTTTCGTATCTCGAGTCACTCATTTGTATGTAAAAAAAAATTGTAACCTGAAAGTGTTGGTACCTAGAGGAGTTTGTAAGTAGAGGTATGACTGTATTTTAAAATGTCTGTGTATGGACATTTCAAGACTCTATCTGTCATGGAGTTGAGTAGGGTAAATACAGTAAAATGGGTCCTGTTTTTTGGGTAGCCATTATAGGCCATTAATTGGCCAATCTTCCAAATGTCTGTTAAACATTTACAATAATTAAATATCTGTACGAAAGACGACATGGTATTGCAGACTCACTGGACTGGTGTGGACTGTCGAGAGTAGTTCAAATCTGATTGTGGCAGAGCTCATTACCCTGATGATGTCATCCCATGTCTGACCTACAAAATGTGAAGGGGAAATGCAGTTCATTTATTCCAGCTACGGTTAACCGTGACTGTTACACACATGCACACGCACATACCTTCTACTTGATCCCCATATTTCATCTCTGAGGCTTCCTTCATTTGACCTCTTCTAAGCCTGTTGAAAGGGAAACAGAAAAAACATTTAATTAAAGGGGGCGGTGGTGCATTCAAATGTGAATGTTTTAATAATTGTATATGGTCATTGCCTGATTAAAAACACTGGTGTTTTTCTAACACCTTTCACCTAGGTTTTGAGAAATCTTTTATCTGCCACTAGGAGCAACTGAAAAACTCGGTGGTCCGATGTCCGCCTTTTACCCAGATCCTTCCTTTGCTCTGATGTATGTCGCGCTCCTTACCTCCACCACGTGCCCCCCCACCTCCTTGGCGGCCCACCTCAAGACAAATTGCAACTCATGCAGCAGCTTAGCTAACACTTAGTACTTGGGCGGACTCCAAGTCGAATGGGCACACAGCAGGTTTTATAATTGAATCATTTTCCAATTATTTTAAGAGGAAATGTATTTCTTTTATGCATAGGACAACACTTTTAACACTACTGTTGGATGATTCATATGCCTATATTTCACTCTCCTCCAGATATATGTAAAATGTCAATTTATATAATATGCTCAAACGTCAGACCTCGAAAAGCAAAAGTAAGAATATTGTAGCGATGGGGTCACATAAGAAAGGGACGGAGGTACCCTAACAAGTTTCTCAAAGAGACGGAATTGCCATTTTTGGGTGTCTGACAGCCATGATGCAAAGACAAATTTATATTAAGTCGCTTGGGAATTTTTTCACTGATCAAATAAAGGTAAAATAGTGAGCTGAGAGTGCTTTACATTATACCATATGCTTAAAAAACAGAGGTTTGCACCCCCATTCACTGTCAGTGAGGGCGATAGACGTCTAAGCCATTTGAACTAGCAGGACTGACAGTCAATAATTTTGTTTCAGTGCCATTTGAACTAAAAGAACTTAGCAGTGAATAACCACTATCAGTCCTCTCCGTCAAAATGGATTGGACGTCTAATGTCGTCAGTGAGTACATTTTAATAGAGGAAAGGAGTTTTCTAGTTGCATTCTACTTCATAAATCCAAAGTAGTAAATTCTATTAAGGACATAATTTGTAATGAGAAGGAATGAGATGTCTTACTGCAAGTACTGTGCAGCTGAGAGTTGAGAAGCAGGTGTCTTGACAGGCCCACACACCAGATGTCTCTGCACACACCCAAGAGCACGAGATATAAATAGCTCCGTGTGTGTGTCTGTGCGCACGTGTGTGTGGTTGGTTACCTGAGTGTGCATCGCCCCACTGGCTCTCCACAGCATGGCTATCTGCTGCTGGCGGAACTCATCCTGACAAGAAGTCACGTGCAATGTGGTCGCCGTGATAACCTACAAAATGTTGTGTAGATATCATTGGTTGATCTGTTGTGGATCTTTAGGTATGTGTGGTGTCTTACTGTGCAGTCGGCTGCGGCCAGGTCCAGTTGTGCCAGATGGGAAACACTGTCTCTGTAGACTGAATGCATTTGTACCAATAAAAGATAGGTTTTAGGGGACACACTGCTCAATTAAGTCATCAATCTAACCCTTCTGTTCCATGTGAATTATTCTCTAATGGAGATACTCTGGATTATTTGATACTTCCATTACATGATGTGTATTTTATATTTTTATACATTTTGACAAAAAGTTTCCTAATTCCCTTGTAAAATAGCAATGAAGTCAAATCCATAGCCATAATGCTTATAATGTATGTGTTCCATTTAGAACAACCTCAGGAATAGAACAAAATAACCTCAGGGTACAGTAGACTCACCTGTGCAAGTTCCAAGGCTGGGATCGTATCCTTGCAAGCCCTCATCCTGAAACACTCGTTTTAAGTTTATCCTGATTGCTCCTTCATTCTCAACTTTGTCTGCTTTCTTCTTGCCCGGCCCGCCATTCATCCTCCTGTCCTTCTCAATTTCCTTCTCTCGGTATGCTGACTTTTCCAGCGCATCCTGAATCTTCTCCTCTCGCTCCTCGTTGGTCCAATTGTCAGGGAATGTAGGCCAGTCGATTCCCAGAGTGCGAAGGAAGTTGACAATGACGCTGTCTTTGGGCAGCAGAGGACACATAGACACTGTAAACCTGAAATAGTGGCCAAGAAAGAACAGTCATAGGCTGCACATATCACATCTGGTCTAGTAGTCAAATTTAGAAGATATTTTTCACTGGAAAAATATTTTAAAACAATATATATATACTTTACAACAACAACAAAAACATCTCTAGTGAAGTGGCGATGATTACGATACCCTTGCTGAAAAATACAGGGGGAAGAAATGACTTTTGTCCCAAGGGCCATTCATTTCGATAAATCACAGCCTTCAACAACCACTTGTCCCCCTTGCAGGAGCCTTACTAAACCCACTCAGAGCCATGTACATGCACACAACTCACTGTTGGACATACCTTTCCCATTAGCACTGTTTTTATTCATGTATATATACTGACAAAGTGACAAATGTGAGGGCAGCTTGGTGGAGGAGTGGTCAGCAGGTCAGCCTTGCAAATCTGAGTTGGAGGGTTCAATCCCAAATTTGGACCTTCCTTTGCAGAGTTTGCATGTTCTCCCCAGGCCTGTGTGGGTTTACTCAGAGTACTCTGGTTTCCTCCCACATTGGAAAAAATGCATGGTAGGCTTTTTGAACACTCTAAATTGCCCTGAGATATTGGATTGGATAACTTTATTCATCCCTTATTTAGGAAATTAAATTTATAAGAGCATGATATCAGCATGAATCCTCGTGCCCTGTGATTGGCTGGCTACTACCCCATGCCTGGTGCACCAAGTTGGTTTGGATATGCTGCAGCACCCCGGCGACTATTGTAAATTTAAGCGGAAATTCAATCTAACTTACCCTTGCCCTCTCAACAGTGCCCCCGTGTGGTCGGCCAACAGAATGGTCCTAAGTTGTCCCAAAGTAAGGCTGTCAGGAGTCGGGGGTTCCGGTTTGGGGTGCAGGGCCGGACAGTTGAGCACCACGCAGCCTTGCCTCTGCTCAGGAGGTGTCAGGTACTGCGTCAGGCCGCTCTCCAGTACAGCCCTGAAGGCTGCAGCACGGTCCACCCTCACCCTCAAGCCCTCATCCATTACTTCTCCACTTGCCAGAGGGAGGACCCCACGTCCTCGGACAGATAGAATCCTGGACATCACCGCCAGAGGAACCTTTGTGGAAACAAAATTGTTCATTAGTACAGTGGTATTGATAGATTTGTGTCCAAAGTCCATTATCATTGTATAGTTCGTTGCTGAGGAGAGGAAAGTCTGGGCTTCCCTGCTGAAGGTGCTGCCCCCGCCACCCGACTTTGGATGAAGCGGAAGAAGATGATACGAGTCCCTTGCTCTTGTTTTTCATCGGGTGTTTACATATTTTACAGTATTTATTTGGAGGTATGTTATCCCATACTTAGTTTCCAATCAGAATACATGGGAATTGTGCTTTAGTTTGCGTGTAGAAGGAAGTCCATCAAATTCTATTTAATTTGTCTTGACTGGTAGGGATCATTGACTCAATTTCACCTGGAATAGACTCCAGTGTACCCACGATGCTGTGCATTTTTTGTGCATAAATAATTGCAATTGAGGATGACTGTTTGACCTATATTGCGATCAGGCACTCATGGGTATGTAATTATCGCCTCGAGCACACCGTTGGGTCGATCACTATGCTCTTTAACTATGGCCTCCTTGGTGAGTGTTTTTAAAAATGATTCTTAATACAAATGTACTGTGGAGTGTACAGTAGATGTTAATAATGACCCCTGCCCTTTTATATCTTTGGAAAGTGACACACCATCTGTATAGGGAAGTTGTAACCATGTATTAAGTATACTGTACAAGTCTTTATAAATTTATTTCATCAAGGAATTTTACTCTATTTTTTTGGAGACGATGCTGCATGATACCATATTAGGCGTTTGGGAAATTCATAGTGTACAATAAATGTCCATTTTATTTTTATCATATCCTGGTAGCTATAAGTAGCAAAATCAAGGTAGTTTATTATGGCTGTTTTTACAGATCTGCATGTTTCCATATAACTGAACGTAGAATACATTATCGCACAGCTTTTTAAGGTAAATGGAACTATGTTGTGCTTACATGAGTTTTTCCCGATCGTGTTTGTTGTTGTTGTTTATTAATTAATACAGAGTTATAAATGGAAGGTAAGTGTTGTAAAGCCAGAAGCCAACCTGTCCGTCCGCAAAGAGCGTGTTGAACATGGAACTCGGGGACAAGAAGTCTCGGGTTCGGAGGTTCTTGGCACTGCTCTCCTTGAACCAAAGCTTCTCCGGATCCGGGAACATCCTGTCGCCGTCTCTCCGGCCAGAGTCGACCGCACAACGACGCGTGGGCCGCAGTGCGGAGCTCAGCGCCCGGACCGTGGTAGTGATACGGAGGGGTGCAGACGAATCCTCGGCGTTCTCCATCGTTATCATAACAATACAAACGGGCGCATCTACAAGCACATCGACGCCATGCTGTTACATCGGTGATCGAGGTGAGTGTAAATTTGGCTCCATTAAAGCGTGGGAAAATACACACACAGACGAGACCTCGTCGATGTTAATTATTGGCTCAAGTGGAAAGGGGGCGCATGGGGTGGGTGTTTTTTTTTTTTTTTTTTTTTTTTTTTTTTTTTTTTGCCCAAGCGGAACCACTGACTGTTCAGTTTGTGTTCCGTTTCGAGAACATTTCCGGGTTGGACCGAAGGAAAAGTCACCCAGACTCCGCCCCTCAAAAGGCAAACTAGTTGGGGCAAAAAGCGTCACTCGTATTAATTGCATAAAATGAAAAGAACATGAAGTGCAAAATGTGCACCATTAAAATTGGGCACCAGGCCGAGAGTAATGCACTAATACCAATATTTTTTGTACGGTTCATGATTTGCTGGTTTCCCAAATACTAAAAAAATTTGAGCACTTATTGTGTCATCAATTCCAATTGAGTATACGTACATACAAGGTGACTTAAGGCACGCCTACTTAGGGCACAATGAAACACTACAGACAATTTCTTGTTCAAATGGCACTGCACTTTAATGTTAGAAAATGGAAAAAAAAAAGTGGCAGACTGACAGATAGAATACTAAATGCAATAATTATTGTCCTCTGAATCAAGAAAGTAAAAATCCAATTGCACACTACCCTGGGAATAGCCTGCTTGTTGTTTATTTCGTATTATTCCAATCAAATATTGTGTGTTAAAGCCTGTCGGGCTCACATCTCTGGGTTCAAATCCAGGTCACATCCACGTGTGGATTTTGCTGATGTGTCTGTGCATTGGCTTTGAACTTTTACTGTGGTTCCCTCCCACATCACAAAAACATGCTCGGTAGGTTGACTACACACCTTTCGTTGTTTGCAGGTGAGAACGTGAATGTAAATGGTTGTTTGGATAATTGTGCCTTAGAATTAGCTGGCAACTAGTTGGCAGTGCACCCCGCCTCTAATAAAATAATAAAAGACTAAATAAAATGATCCACACACAATGCCCCTTTCTTCAATTACCACCCACATAAGGTCATGAATTACTCCAAATGTCAATCACAGAGTACATGCTAGTATGGACACAACCAATGCTGTTCACTATAAAAAATGTTGTACTAGAACAAATCAAGCATATTTTGAGTGTGGGAGGAAGCAGCAGAAAACCACGAAAGCACAGGTAAAATGAAAGTCACAATTAACAGGTGTATCTTTAAGAAAATAGTGTAACTTTTAGTTGTGATCATCTCTTGTAGATATTGTATCTATGCAACAATTGCATCTATGCAATAAATGTAGTCTGCCAAAAAGAATGAAGTGAGAAAAATGGCAACAAATTATTAACTTTTTTGGATGAGATTTGATAGTAAAGTCATTTTTTTTTACATTGTACATCAGTAAAATTATTGAATTATACTGATACTTTGATCGCATTTGTAACCTGCTCCTCTGTGACCATTTTTAATTGGTATTATTCGTGGCTGACAAGGAATACCCGGTCGCTTCCTGTTGTCTAAGCAAGCTGTGAGAAATCGTGTCATCAAGGAAAAACACCTTTGTGTCTTCTAAAATTTTTACAATGCAATATCCGCTAACAAAACAATAATGTTCAAATTTTTCCTGTGATAAATAATTAACGATGTGGCCATCTCAAGTGTTGAGATGTTTTATGCATGGTGGGGTAGAAACGGAGCCCCTAACCAGCTGGGGGTCACAGTCACAGCTGTATTATGGGTTCCGTTACAATCCCTCCCGCCAATGAATCTTGACCTGATAACATGTTGAAAAGGAGACAAAATCAGACTCTCTACAGAAATACAGGTTCCTTGTGAAATTGCATTGTATACAGCGCACAAAATGTTGTTCATTTGTCAATATTTACATGTAGATACATATTTATATCTCTATCTCTAGTATATCTATACAGTATTTCCAGGCGTCTCCTCTCGAAAGCAAATTGCAATTGAAATAATCTCTCATAATCTGCCATTCTCAACAATGGAAACAGAATCACATAAAGGCTGAAATCTGAGGCACTTAGATGTAATTTAAGTACTTTTGCTCTGAGATGTTACTCCAGTTATGAATTACTTCTGTGGTATTTGAATTTGATTCCAAAAAGATCTTAAAACCGCAAAAAAAAAAGTCAATTTCTTTCCATTTCTGTGTGAATGATCTTGGCCTTTGCGTCCTTCAATTTCTAGACCGAGGTCTCAAAAGGTTGATTTGGGTCTGTTGTTTTTTCGGAAAACGCAAATTAAAAAGCCTACTCCTTCATTAATCGTGGATGAGTCCAAATAAAATCTGAGATTGGTCTATTCCCAGGTTGTATGGGCATCAATCTAAAGAGACATATTTCAGATGTTTTTGGGTTGCCTATAGAATCAGCATTAGCCCGTGTAAGGGAACCAGGCAATTGTAGCTCATTCTAAACATGTTCTCAAAGAAAAACACATTGACACACAAAATGTGTGTCCCTGAAGATCACGCTGTCCACTCACCTGCTGCCTCCTTCATTGGCATGAATCATAGGCGGGGCCTCATCTTGAGTAACCGGTTAAATCAGAAAGGAAAGTAAAACTCAACACTTTCAGGATGTCAAAGCTACATGGAAAACCCTTAAAGGAATACGAGTACTTCCAGCAATTTTAACTTAAAAGTCGTAAACACATTAAGAAATCAGACAAACGCATTTTTGGGACTCAGACGCTGATGAGGAGCAAAGAATGATACATTCACTGCCAAGATGAAGGCTCAGGCTTCTGATACACCACACAAATGGAAATAAAATGACTCAAGTAAACTGTAAAGGAATTGTGAGGAAAGTATGCACGTGTGTTGTAAATCTCACCAGCACTACGGTCCGTCCTCTTGCTCGTCTTCGTCCTCCTCCTGCTCTGGTGGTAACTTCCTCTTTATAAGCCCATCAAATTGATTTCACTTTCACTTCTAACTACAAGAGTAAACTCCTCCTTCTCTAACTGATTCAACTCTTAACTGGAAAGGGAAACTTAATATCCTTTTGTGCACTGTATGATTAAATGTTAGTCAACCAATTCTAAACTTTTGATATGACAAAGTACATATCAAGTGAAGTTATGTATAGTTAATTTATATCACCATAGATTATCCAAAAGATATCATATGCACAAAACAAAATCAAATGAGGACGTGGAAAAAAAACTTTTATTTTCAAAAACAAAGTGTGAGTACCAGGCACGTGATAAGATGGAAGGCAATAGGGGACAGTCACATGTGCACTGACTGATAAGGCTTAGAGCACACATTACTCAAAGATGCATAGCATAGAAGATGCTAAAAATGGAAGACTTCATGAAGTGAAATGCACTGATGTGTATCAGAAATATATGCCACGACCTGGACACTTTTGGCATGGTTGCATAAAAAGTTAATGTTCAGCTGAAGGATCCTCTTCAAAAGAGCCGCTTTTCATAACTGTCATAAAAAGAAAACAAAAATCACAGGACTGATTTTGGCATTTCCTACCAAGAAAAATGGCACCAGTGATGATATAAGTAAGCCTCCTGAACAACCGTTGAAATGGAAAAACCTGTCCTAATTGGAAGACGTGTTGCGAAATGGCTTAATGTGGCGCCCCGTGCGTGTGCTTACCTGTGCAGACCGTGGACGCCACCCTCCATTTGAGCCGATGCAGTTCTCTTTTCGAATCTCAGCTCTCCACTGTACATCATGGCTCTGCCACAAGACAAGATAACCATTTTGTAAGAACGCAATGGAAGCATATATCGAACCGCTTCCAATGGGTTGAATTGTCATATGGCTGTAATGGTATGAACTTTCTTTACAAGAAAGAAAGCCGAGCCGAGTGGAGCGTAGAAATAAGTACATGTTTCCGAAATTACAAAGTTGAGATGTGAACAAGAATTTCGGTACACTATACTACGATCTCACACCATATGCTGTAGCGCTTCCAACCCCCGTCGTGCCTCTGTGTATACCTGAGCTGATTGAGGCTCTTGGTGCCAATATCCTGACACGAATGTTGAATGCCAGCCAGTAGATAGGGAACAAACTTGTGGATGGAACCTTTGTCCTGCACAGCTCCTGAAACACCCTGAGCAACTTTGACGTTGTCACTTTCACTGTGGGCACACATACACCCATACAGTCATCAGACAACAAAGATGTGTCCCCTGAACATAGTTGTCCTGGATGCACTCCAGCACCCCCGCAACTCTTGTGAGGAATAGAGGTACCGATAATAAAATGAAATGAATGATTGATTAGTCTATACATTCACACCTGAAGTATCTCGTCTGGGACCCCAAGTTTTTGTCCATAGCATCAAGGCAGCCCATGCCTCGATACTTTTTTAGCCTGATACCATCTGAGAAGAAATATTCTCCAGGAGCTTCGGTGGTGGCAGCAAGCAGAGAGCCCATCATCACTGCATAATAATATGAGAAATTAAAATGACTGTAGTGAGAGAAAAAAATCTAGCAGTGCAATACCTGTGGATGCACCAAGGGCCAGAGCTTTGGCAATGTGTCCAACGTTCTGAATACCCCCATCAGCGATGACGGGCACGCCAAAGTGTCGAGCGTACTCAGACACCTTATAAACTGCTGTGGCTTGAGGTCTGCCGCACGCCAGTACTGTTACGATAACAAAAGAGGAGCATTAAAGCAAGTAAAAGTAAACAGTCTTTCCTTGACTTATTTTACTTTCTTTGAAATGCACATTGACTTGTGCAAAAATTGAGCCAGAACAATGTCTCATTTAAACCGCGACATTGCAATATTCCCACTGTGATACTCACACTTTTTTGGACATATCTGACTCATTTAACAATCATTAGGCTCTCATCAGGATCGAAGTGTATTGCCGACAGCCTCGGCTAACATAAACGACCTGCCACATCTGCTTGTCAAGTCATTCCTTTGGTGTTGAACAGATAAGGAGACTTGCTACATCTTGGCTTTATTCAGCGCCCTTTGTTTGGTAATGAGACACGTCTCAGCTGCCCGCCCTCTGAACTTAAGTCCGAGTTTGTAAGTACCATTTGAGCGATCATACAGAGAGATGGAAAACATAGTACAGTACATTTTAGGTGTCTCATAAATGTCATTATGACAAGAGAGCACACAGTCTGGAAAGTAGAGGAAGAGAAAGCCACTAAGGTGAGTGGTATGATTAGTGATGTCACACGAACATCCCAAGCAACAAAAAAAGCCCCAAACCTCACAACTTTGATCTACAACTAATTCTACCAATCTAAACCAGTTAAACAACAAATGCATCAGTCTGAAATAGCCAATGGGAGCCCAAAGCAGGCTAAAAAAAATGAGCTGAGGCAGGAGAGAAAACTTACTGGAGAATCCTGTAACAGTGGATGGGGTTTTAGGGCTGTGAAGCTTTATTGATGGAGGTATACTCAGGGTAGCTGCGCACATCACCACCAAACATACCATACAGAGAAAAAGGGGAGTACAGAGTGAAAGAGATGGGAGAGTATATGGACGAAGAGATAAAGAGGATGCTGTGAGGTACCGCTTTACACAAATGGTGCAGCTGTTAAATAGTTAGGCATTATTACGATAGGAATTGTTGAAATGGTCATTGATAGGGTTTTTCAGACTTCTGATTCGAGCATTGGCAGTTTTAAGGTTATTTACCCATATTGTTGTTTAAGAGATTGAACTAAACATCTTTTTGGTATCAGTACAGTTTTGAGCTAAATATTGTTGCCCGCAGGAGTTGACATACATGATTGTAAATAATCTTCCTACATTGTTTAAATATGCAAGTCTCGACTGGAATCAGTCAAACAATGCACTCCATTTTGCCTCAATCGGTTCAATGCAATAGAAATCCACAATAGTTTCCATAGTAAAAAAAAAACTCAATTATAATTGGTCGCCGCCTTCTTTCTCTGACATGAGGGTCAGTCAATTTACATAGTAGCAATTAAGCATTAAGCAAGTACATGAAGCCATTCACACACAAGCATCTTTTTCAGCTTTAAGTGAAAGTGAACAATGGATGCCATTTTAGTTCTTCGCAGTCCTTGATTATAAATTCATGGTTGTGAACCATGTGGGTGGTTGTTTATTTACTTAGTTCAGCCACTAACCTTCCTGTGTGATGCAAATAGAGCCGCTGCCCATTCCCACTCTTAGTCCGTCCACTCCTGCATCAATCAAGTTTTTCGCCTGAGCAGTAGTGACCACTGAATGACAAGAACAAATCGATATTGGAGAAACACTGTAATAAGAAAATATCATTCCAAGGCATTAAAACACAAGTATGTTTCATATACTACATATAATTGGGAATACTTTTTATTGTTACCTTGCTTGCACTGAATAGGAACTTACTCTTTGCTTTAAAAAGTCAGTCCCAAAAAAAAGTGTGTGGAAGTGTATGGTTGCCTGAGATCTGATTTGCTGTCATCCAAATGTCATTCAAAGGCTAGAATCCCACAGAAAGTGGGCTAAAGGGGATTTGCAGTTGATTCCTTTGCTAAAGCATGACTGTACTCACCATTGCCAGCAATGACCTGCAGGTTTGGGTACTTCTCTTTAATGTGTTTTATCATGTTGATCTGGTACATTGAATTGCCCTGAGAGGAATCCTGTAAGTAATGGTGGCACATTATTCTTTCATTCAAACCAACTATCGCAGTCCATATGAGAAAAAATAATGTGTTTAAAATGACATTGTCCTCACCAGCACAATAACATCAACTCCACTCTGCATTAAAAGGTCCAGACGATATTCGTCATCCTTATGCGTGCCAATGGCGGCACCACACAGAAGCTGTTTGCGGGAATCTTTTGAGGCCAAAGGGAAGTCCCTGTTCTTTTTCAGGTCAGTTCGAGCAATGATTGACACCAAGCAGCCATCTTCATTAACAATGGGAAGTTTGCCTGAAAGAAGAACACAAATAAAGATGAGAAATGGTATGCTATGAATTTTTCAGAATAGTCCCCAAAAACTAAGACATTATTTTGTTCACTCTAACCTCTAATGAAAACTACAAAAATGCACAATCACAGGCAACAGTGACTTGTCCTACCTTTCTTACTCCTTTGGAGGATTTCGTTGGCTTCTTTCAATGTTACCCCAGCAGGAGCAATTACAAGATCCTCTCGCTTTGTCATTACCTGTCAAGTTATGTAAACAGGTACAATGAGAAACATTATAATATATCAGATTCCACCCAGTCTTGCAATTTAAATACACCCTACACTGTAGAACATGTGTCAAAGTGGCGGTCCGGGGGCCAAATATGGCCCGCTGCATCATTTTGTGTGGTCCAGGAAAGTAAATCATGAGTGCTGACTTTCTGTTTTAGGATCAAATTAAAATGAAGAGTATAAATGTATATTACATTTCCGGATTCTCCCCCTTTTAAATCAATAATTATAATTTTTTCATCATTTTTTCTATTTTTAGTTCAAAAATATTACATACACACCCATTAGTAACATTTTTCTATTTCTTAATTTTTGCATCTGTTGCACAAGTTGCACTTAAAATTCCTCTCAAATGTCCAAAGGAAATTAGTCTAATTACTGTGGATAGTTTGTCAATATGCATTTTGGCTTATCATCACCTTCACCTATGGTATCATCCTTATTAGTAAAATACCAGTCACCTCACTGAGAGGCAGATTGTGTTCCTCATCCTTGAGGAAGTCAATGTCTCTGGAGGAGATAATGCCAACCAGCTTGCTCCCCATTTTGCCGTCATCTGTGATGGGAATACCACAGAAGCCGTAGCGGGCCTTGGCCTGAAAGACGTCTCGCACCAGGTGATGAGGGCTCATCACAACCGGGTCTGTGATGAAGCCTTGCTCGTACCTCTGGTGTAGGAAAGAAGAATGGGAGCAAGATAATAGTTTATATTTGTACTGGATCTAACAACACCAATGGATAATAACAGAAGAACCGAAACAATGATGATAAAATTCTGCGTGTGGGGGGTATAAATAATACAATATCACAACAAGGCTGTGTTTGGAATATACTAAGTAAATGTATAATATACTAAGTAAATGTATAACATACTAAGTAAATGTATAACATACTAAGTAAATGTATAACATACTAAGTAAATGTATAATGTCCTTCACTCACAACATTGATATCTGTATAAGTATCAGACGTGATTTTCTGCTGTTCCCACTTTAGCCACAACAGTACAATACAGATAAATTGTGACACCAAGATGTGTTTCACAAATGAATCTGCAATTTGCAGCAATCTATACAAAATATGCAATCATCTATGTTTTATGAAGATGATTTGAGCTAATGGTGACAACTTGTATCAAAAAAAAAAAAATCAGGTCAGTCATAGGTCAAGGTATCATTATAAAACAGTCACCAATCCATACCTTGACTTTACGGACTTCATTGGCCTGGAACTCGGGAGTGCAGTTATGGTGGATGAAGCCAATCCCACCTGTTAGCTTAAAGAAGACCATACATTATTATACATCATTCGATATTGCAAATTTCATAAATTGTAAAAGATGATAGAAACACACACTGTCCACAACATTGGGTACACTTCCACAAAAGGTCAAACAAAAGTCATACTTACTGCCATCGCGATAGCCATGTTTGCTTCAGTGACCGTGTCCATTGGGGAGGAGACACAGGGAGTTTTCATTGTAATTTGTTTAGTGAGTGCTGAGGTCAGGTCCTGGAGACACAAGATTTTCATTTGCATGTATTCCATGTATGTGTGTGAGAGTCACAAGACTCTGCGTATTCATATTTATGTTATTTGACTGTAACATCAACCATCTCACTGCCTGAAGTCATTGAATAAATCAATAATTGCATAATATATACAAGGATAGCTTTGATTTTTAATACATCTAAAGCACCTGGAATGCTTTTAAGATCAATCAATCTATCATTTGAATTAATTATCTAATAATCCATTTTGAGTGTTTTAATCAGTTTAATTTTATTTAAACATGTGTCAGCTCCAGGTGTGAAACTTGCCAGGGATTTTGAAAGGAAAATAAGGGTTGGGTGTGGAATGCAATCCAACATAACAGTTAAACAGGGGTAAATTCAACATTTTAAAGTTAGGTCTTAAACACATCCTTCCATTAAAAAGGTACTGTAAATTTTATTTTTCCAAAGTGTTAATTTTTTCGGTACATTTGTGGTCCCATCTTGAAACCAAGAGCCAAGGTTGAATATCATTACTAGCAATCAATGCATAACTGCAATTGAGACAAGTATATGCTGATATAAAATAAATAAATAAATAAATACATGTACAATGTGTTTAATTGAGGGGATGTTTAATTCTCCATAACCACTCCAAATGTCATATTAAACTCAGATTACTGCAGTCTAATCCCAACACATTTGCTGTAATCAGATTTGCCGTGTTGGTAAACAAATTGTGACAGCCATTAATGACGACTCACCACTTGATCTGCAGTGAAGTCAATGTAGCCTGGCAGAATTAGGAAGTCACTGAAAGGTGAGCACAAGATTATATTATAAGAATAACATATATAATGAAGCAGCCTAAGTAAAGGAAAACACAACTTTCAGAATAAATGTCCTTCGAACATCAATCGGGAATGAGTTTGAGCCTTTACCAGGTAACAGATTTCAACCAGGGCTATACACACATGCTGTGTTTACACATGTTAATGATGGTTAAGGCAATTTAAATGTAATTTAGCCAAGAATAGCAATTAGATTCTAATAGATTACACTATGAGCGACTGAGCACAAAGCATCAATGGTTTCTAAATAGTTTCTATCTCAGAAAGTGAAAATGATAGCCACAAAACTGACTGGTTTATTAGGAAGGTTTTAAATTACACTAATGCCTAAGGCTGCATTTAAACAAGTGGCATGGATGCCTGATGACAACTAGACTAAAAACAGAAATGATGACCAAAGCAGCAGGTCGAAGCATGTGACACTGTTTTAAAGTTCTGACTCAATTTCATTCAAAGTGACGTTTTTTTCCTTCACATTTGAAGATATTCATTAGGCTGAATTACTTGCAAGTTAATGTGTGAATATAGAACCTGCATTATTGACAGGTAATTGGTTGAAACTACTAAAACTGATGTTACTGTGCATTACAGTTTAGTTTAGTAGGTTAAATTTCACTATGCAACCAGTTCAGGGTGCTAATTACCTACTGCTCATTGTTAACTGGTCGGCATAGGCTCCAGCACCAGCTGTAACCCGGTGATGATGACAATCATAAAAGCTGTACCATTCATCAATGTGTAAAATTAAGTACAGTGTAAGCAAGTTTATAATTTTTTCCTGTGCCTTAGCTCTATTTAACATATTTTTGGGAATACAATGCACAGTGAAAATCCTTTTTTTGTGTGCATTATCTATGAATTCTGGTTGTGCCTAACGACCTTAGACTTTTCAACCTGCTCCAGAAACTTTGTTATCATCTTATTGCAAACTTCTTACCATTCAAAAGCACAATCAGAGCCATTAATAATTTACATTTTTGACTTAATGTTTTGGAATGCAGGCACGTGAGCGAATCCAGAAAGAACATAGAAACTCTACGTTCTAATTTGCGTTGTACTTGAAATAAAATAGACTAAATGAGAGCGGCAATATCTTTCAATGACATGAATATGAAATAAAGAGGTCCTACAGAAAAAGTGAGTTATTTTTTTAAAGGAGAAAAATGCCAATTTATAGTGTATGGCATATATGATATGATCAAGCTTGCTTTTTGGGTAGCGAAAGTCTGACCCTAGAAAAGATAGATACATTAGTTCATCTGGGATATTTACTTTTTCTACACAGGATGATGTAATTGCCAATTGTTCACTGCCTTTATGAACTCATTTGCTGTGATACAAAAACCAGGGATCCATTAAAATTCACCCCTTTTTTACAGTGACCACATGCTAACTTTGGTATATTCCTACTGAAAAGACTCAAAATCAGGTAATTTCATGAATTAACTACATTGATGGCTACCACCATTATTGCAATGAAATATCATACAATCATAGACTGATGGTGTCAATTGTCAATTTTATTGTCATTTTTTAAAAATGTTTATAATATCAGTCTAAATTTACAATTCAACTCATTTTTGATAGACCACCTTTTACAATAACTAGCCAATTTCACTTTCCCACGTTTGTGAAGCTGTTAAGGAAGGACACAGGGCTCGATCAGTGCAGGTTCTTCCACATCAAACTCGTCCTTTCTTGGGTTAGTGGTGTAATAAAAGACCTTCCTCAACCTGGCATGATGGAAATGAAGATTTACAAGCAAAAAAAGGTCAGGATCTTACTTGTACGTGAGTCCATCTCCTCTGTTTGCCAACTGCTGACCCGTCAGTCCGTCCTCTGGGACGTTATCACCCATCTGTCCACTATTTATGTGTTCTGCCATGAGATCCAATGACCCCAAAGCGTCGACCTGCGGTTTCTACACTGTAATTTGCCTGATGAATAAAGCTATGCCTATGTATATATACAGAGAGCCGGGGTAAAACACCTTAAATTTTCGTGTAACCCTCCTTGTGCACGCCAGAAAGCGTGGGGAAGTAGTCCCTGACGTGAGAGGCCAAACCATGTGCTTCCTGTCTAATTGGTCGCAGTGTCTGTCGTCACATCCGCTCCAAACAGCGTCCAATCAGAGAAGGTCGTTTAATCAATTTGACAGCTTGCAATGGAAAAAATACAAATGTCTAAATTCAGGAAAGATTTTATATTCTTCTTGCTGGAAGTTGAAAATGTATTTAAATGATCATCATATAATAATAAAAAAAGCAAGTCCGGAATTGAAAATGATTCAGCTTCTAACATTCATTCTTTAACTTTATTAATTGCTTATCCGCACAAGGGTCCCGTGGGGTGCTGGAGCCTATCCCAGCTGACTTCGGGCATCATGTGGGAATTGTTGGCAAGCCGTGATAGGGCATTACACTTTTATTGAAATAATTGCCTTCTATATAATTAGGCACCAGCGTGAAAACTTATCAAAGTTAGCTCATAGTTTTAACACTTTGTTCCATATTTTGCTGAACGGGGCACAATATGTAGCATTGCAATAAATACACAAGACAAGATTTCAGTTTTTCAAAACTCTCTCAGTAACTATGTTTAGTATTAATGTACAAGCTTTGAAAATTACAGCACATTTTTGGTATCTTTTTCTTTATTCTTTTTTTTCCAAATGATCTATGAACAACCATTTTTCCACATCAACTATTGTGAACAATATGAGCAAGAAAGGGGAAAAGCGAGTTCAAAAATAACAAGATGGTGGTGGTAATTGCCTAGGAAAGGAAAGCATCCAAATGAGGGATAGGAGCACAATGGTTGTGTTTTGGAATTTATGGCTTGATTGTGTGTTTGTATGTCTGTGTATTGAGTTGCTCCAGTGGTCGGAGTAAATAACAATGAGTGTATTAATTATATCAAACCTGAAAACCCGGTTGGGGAACGTTTTTCCTTTCAGTGTATCATTCCATGTCCTTTGTCAGTGGCTGGTAAATTTAGGGCAAAATAGATAGGATGAGTACATTTATTATGATGTGAAGATGTATTTCTTTAAAGTTTTTAGGGGTGAGTAGGTTTTGAGGAATTTTTCATAGCAGAATTACATTACAGGCATGAGCAAACCCTCGTATGGGGGGCCTATCATCTGGGGTGATTTCAATTGGAAAATATAAAATAGTGGCTTTTACCCAATAGCCAAATTGTTTCACTTATATCAAAAGTGACCATAACAGCAGTGTCTTACTTGCAGTTGCACTAAGTCAAAAAAACAAAACAAAAAATCCAATTAAAGTGGGTTTATAGTGACCTCGAACAAAAACAACAACACTACACACATTCAACTTCGATTTCTTTTTTGTGTGATCACACATCATGCACATAGAAATGCTACATAATGTCTAAGTCATGGAAGGAAGATGTCCTTGCCTTGACTACCGTACTTAGAAATAAAATTAGCAAACTAACTAATAATAATAATGTATAATAATATGTATGTGACAAATACCACTGCCTCAAAATATCCACGTGGTCTTTCGGATTTAGCATTAGTAGCAAACTCTGAAAACCAGAAATAGATGTGTCAATTTTGGGTGATTTTTATGTGTGTGGGTCTGTGTCACCAGTGTGATTCTGAGCAGTATCAAGACAATTTTAGGACAGATTTTCTCTTAATGATGTGCTCCTATCAAGAGAACTCTAGTAATAACCTGGGTAATGATGTTGAAGCCAAAATACCGTCACAAAAAAAAAAAACATGAGGGAGGGCAATACAATCGTGCCATTTCATAAAGCTGCAGCATTTGGAGAGTGGGATAAGAAAGAGATGGGTAGAGAAAGCAAGTGGGTGGGTGTTGATTGATAAGGAGTAAGGGTGTCACTGTGACTGCACCCCAAGGATGATCACTGTTGGAAGTAATGGTGGAGCCCTGAAAGGACAAGAAGGAGAAAAGGAGGGAAAGAGATGCTGGTGCTCTGCAGTCCAAATACGGCTTCAGGTGTCGTGAAAGTCTTTCAGCAGTGTGCGTCGCCTCTGCTCAGCAATGTGCATCTGATTCTCCAGCTCCTACTCATACAAACAAAAGGAAGTTCAGAACGTTAGTGAGGTTAGATTTACACAACTTGCCTTAAAGAGAGACATTGCCTAATTTTGGGGCATATAGCATATTTTGAAGGCATATCTAAAACAATTTTGAGTTGATTTATGAAAGCTATATATTTCAGAAGAGTTAATTTAAACTTGTCAATGCATCGTCGTTTTAAACAGTAGGAAGAGACTTTTGTCTCTTTAAGAACCGCGCCCCTCTTCACAACGGCATGCTATCTGGCTTAATTTCCTTACACAGTCCAGACATTTATGACTACTATTGTTAATGTTACGCAAAAAGCTGTTTTGAGACCTTCTGTTGGCAAAAGTTTCAGCCCATGAAATCAAACGACTTCCGATGCACGTCACTCACGTAAAAATATACAACAAAATCAACTTTGATTTCACAATACATTTTAATTTTAATTCCGTAATATTAAAATGTATGATTTAATTTGCCTGTTACAACCTATCTTCAAATATAATGACTTTTTGTGCTTTATATGAAACATTCAATCTTACCCCTCTGTCACTGGCACTGAGATCCACCTCCCCTACCACCACTGCCCTTTCGTAGCTGTCAACTCTCTCCACCTTCCATGACAAGTTCTCGATCTCTGCCTCAAGCTGAGCCTGCTGATACTCAAACTGCAGCAAAAAAAAAGAAAAAAATCAACAAATAAGCATTTGTTTCTCTCTTCTCCATTTGCCACATCTCAAAACATATTTCAGCCACGGCAATTGGATTTTTTTGTTATTGTGGTTTATTGAGTCTTTGATCTTAGTTCTCAAAATGCATATTATTGTTCTCTATTCTTAAACTAAACTTGGAAATGATGTGTAATTTTACTGAATTTCTTAAAATGTTGCTGTACTAGAAAATAGCGAGGCCTACACAATCAAAATCCAATCCACGGTCACGCTTGTAGCGTGAATACTGTTGCGTCGCCGGTTTTTTTTTCGTTAGAAAAAGGCATTTTTTTTATATAGTAATGTGGGTGGAATACAAAACAAGAGAACAGTTCCTCACCAGTTTTTTGCGTGGGCCGGACATGTAATAGGCGTAGGGATACGTATACTGCAGTGTGTAGCGACACTAGAAGCAAAAAAGACAACATACAAGAAAATCAACTTTGATTTCATAATATTCTAATTCTATTCCTGCAATCTTAAAATGTATGATTTAATTTGCATGATACAACTCATCTTCAAATACAATGACTAAACACACCTTAGCTAAAAGCTTTGCAGCATTGTGAAGGTACTGCCAGTCAATCCAGGTTCCCAAATTGTTCATCACTCTCTCCTGGATTTTTTCCTGAATCCTCTGGTACGTCTGAGCTTCCAGCTGCAAGGACTTGTTATGGTTCTCCCACTTGTGCCGGAAACATAAAGACAATTTTTATAGAAAACAAGTGATCCCACAAGACAGTTTTATAAATTTCCTCTGCATTGAAATATTCGTGAACAGCCTAACAACATATCAACTTTCCACACTAAACCCAGTAGTGGGCAAACTATTCCACAATGGACTGCAGTGGGAGTCGGTTTGTTTTTCAATCCTACATATGTACATAAATTACACTGAGTCAGTCCCGCCCTCCCCCACAGTCTAAAAGCTCACCCTTTCAAAGTAGAAGAGGTATTTCTTGAGAGCTTCTCTGGCTTGAGCCTGCTGGCTCTGGTTGACGATATCGGGGTTTTCTTTATATCGACTGCACTCGTAATATTCACTGCCATGAGTCTTCCAGTCACCGAGACACATCCAGCAGAAGTCTGAAAATAAGAATGTTCACAAGACTATTAAAGCACAACTGAATGGCTAGACAAGGCTTCATTAATTAGTTAGGCTCTTTTTAGATAAGTATTATCAAGCCCCCCCCCCAAAAAAATAAAATAAAATTATGCTAACTGCAAGGGCAAAAGTAAAGCTTCATCTAATTGTGAGAAAAAATATTAAAAATAACATTTGAAAGAGTAAAATGTACTTAAGAGCAAAAATAACCAATAAAAAACATTTTTTTATACATTTTGAATTCACCAAAGTAGTGAAGGCACCCAATGATACGTTTTACTATTCACACAGCTTGTTTTGTGTACGACTAATAAGAGCGATAATCCCATTACAAACTTTCCCCGAAACATGTGGTGCCCACCTAAATACATTTGACATATAGGAACTGTATTGGATAAAGGAAAATGAAGATCATTTTTTTACCATTATATTAGCAAAACCCATAAGAAATGTGTGTTTTTTTAAAATAGTTTTTGTAAAAATATTATTATAATTTGGACAGAATTAAAAATGAGAAATAAAAGACTTACCATGTCTACACTTGGAGCATTGCTGAAACAAACAAGATGAGATGTGTTAATGTAAACAAACAACAATTTCACCAGAGGAATCAAACACGATATCAAATATTGAACAAAACATAAAATTAAAACGCTGAAGACTCCCACAAAGAGGATATATTTTCAATATTGCCCAGTTTTAGAGTTTTTTGACTGTCACTCACCATGTGATTGCATCCTCCATTCTTCTCAATGCAGATATTGCACTTTGGACACTGAAAGGTGACAAATAGTTGTTTCAGCTTTCAACCATTTTCATGAGTAATAAACTAAGATAGAAATCGTCTCATACATCTTTAGTGTGTGCGCTGATATAGTTGGCCGTCTCGGAGTCATCAGCACATTTTGTGAGCCATTTACGGATGGTTGCACAGTCTGTAGGTGCGTGGTACATCTGCCGGCATTTAAAACTATGAGAGGAAAAGAAAGACAATCGACATTTTCTAAATAACTAAATGGCATCGATTATTTGCAACGTGTGTTTGTGTAGTGAACTTACCAGAAGACCTCAGTGCAGCAGCTACACTGCACCCTACGTGCCCGTGGCTCCTGCACTTTAATAACGATGGGGCAGTCTGCTCCCGGACATAATTGCAATTGGAAGTGACTCTGCAGTTGAAGAAATGAAGATTAGGTCAAACTAAGTGGGATGTTTTATTACAATGCTATATAGCATAAATAGTTTACACAATGATTAGGGGGCAAGCAAAAAAAATGTGTTACTACAGTAATTCAATAAATTCCAAATCCAGTTTTACTGGAATCGTATAATTGCCACTCCGTCCAAAACAGATTTCTATTCCTGTCAATTAGATTAGATAACTTTATTCATCCCATATTTGGGAAATTTCACTCAATGGCAGCCAATAAATTGTAAATTCTTTCAAACTATGAACTGAGCCTTAGGGATAGCAAAAAAAGCACTTGTTTCCACGACGACAACAACAAAAAACAGGCAACGGGTGTCCTATGGATTAAGGAAGGACAGCCAAGAGAACACAAACCTCTACGTAGTCTCTGAAGAGGTAGCGTCTGTACTTGTCTTTCAACTCTTCTCCTGGCAGTAGAGGCAGGACAAAATCCTCTGGCATTTGCAGGGAGCAATCTTGTGCCATGCATGAGATGCCTGGGAGAAAAAAAAGAATCTGATTCCTTGAAAAAGCACAATTCCCCCCTTCAATTGTGTGCTGACATCTTACTAATAACTAGACACACACAAATATCATCCTGACTTACCTACTCCTATACCATCTTTGACCAATACAGTGCAATGCTGCTCCCAGCATGCTTTGCAGAATGAATGCTGGCAGGGCAGAGCGAGCAGGGAGTCTCTGCGTACGACTTGGAGACACACACCACATTGTAATGACTGAGGAGCCTAAAATAAACAGACACAACAACGTAAGTTTAAATACAGCTGTTACAATCAGGTTCATTTACAAACATAAGTCATGAACAGTTGAAACACACTGCACTGCTCAATTGGCAAGGAATTTCGATTTTGCATGAAAGTGAATATTGATTAAAAACACAGTAAAACAATTATTACATTTTTTGTGTGTGAGAGAATTTGAGGTAATAACAAGGAAAGGAGTGTCATCTGATTTTTTATTTGAGGGCACATAAATGGTTGGCAGCGCCCCTAGGTGATACAAACAATTATGTGCTTGAACTGGTCTATAGCAATATCCTAACCCTCCACCGGTAAGAGGTGTGTTCGTTACTCACAATGCCTGCTCTGCCGGTACTGCTAGGCTGAACCAGGGCATCTGACAACACCAAAGACGAATTGGACTTATTCCTGCACACAAGCATAGAAAGATGGTTAAATGGTGATTGAAGAATATTAAGAAGACGTGCTAAAGAAGTGGCAGGTTTTGTCGATTTGAATGTTTTTGGCACTGGTATTTTTTCTGTTTATTTGTTAAACTATTCATCTCAAAGAAAATTTGATTCCCCTTGATAATGATAATTTATAAAAAAAAAAAAAAAAATAGAAAACAGGATAATACCTGTCCAAAATTTGGGAAACATGCCAGTGAAAATGCACAAGTATCAGCTTCGCTACAGCTGGTGAAACCTGAAAAAGAGGGCGAGAGTAAGCGTGAGTAGAACAACAAGAATGAGTAGTGAAATAGATGCAGAGTAGAAAAGATCCACCTTCAGTGCAGCAGCCACAATGTTCACTTCTTCATTTAAAACCCACTGGCTCTCCTTGTATGTCAGGCAAGTGAATTGATACTCTTCTGGGTCAAAGGAGTCCGCACCCTGTTGCTCTACATCGCTGGCCACTCCGTCGTAATACGTTTCTATATCTCCTTGATCCTCTTCTTCCCCTCCGTCATCCTCTTCCTCTTCAGAGTTTACCCCAAAGTCTTCCTCATTGCTGTCAGACGCCTGGCTGTTCATGTCCACAGACATCCAGTCGACAGATTCGACCACCCGGACAGGTAGACAGGATGCCTACCTGTCGGATCCCTGCTGTTTCAATTGGGAAGAATGGCTTTCTCACTCCACCCTTAGCCTTACTGTCCAGAGACTCTTGGTCTGGAGCGCCTGAGCTGCTTGGAAGGCGAGCTCAGCAGCAGCGGAAGAAACAAAAAAAGTCACACTCCCCGTCACTCATTTGGATAGCTGGTTTGATGGTGATCCAAAGAAAAACTAGGGACAGAAGGAATGAAACAGGGGATCAATAATTTAATAATTATTAATAATTGTGCTTTGATGCCATATCGATAGTTCCTTGAGAGTGCCGACATATAACACAC
This sequence comes from Stigmatopora nigra, assembly GCF_051989575.1. Taxonomy (NCBI): domain Eukaryota; kingdom Metazoa; phylum Chordata; class Actinopteri; order Syngnathiformes; family Syngnathidae; genus Stigmatopora; species Stigmatopora nigra. The sequence goes on along the minus strand of NC_135508.1, from coordinate 21,439,355 downwards.
AAGTCATTTTTGTCTTTCTGGCCAGCACCAACCTGTGAGGTGCTTTCAGACTGTCCCAAGACTACTGTTTATACCAAACTTCATCACTTGAAGTCAAAGAGTATTTAAAAACTAAATAAGAATAAGAATACAAAACAGCTAGATAGAAACTCCACTAGTAACATTGAATCACACTGTTCACTCTGGGGCTTTTCTGCATACCTGTCAACTGGTACGTTCTCGCCGTAATTGGTACAACTGAAAGCCCATTTTTATATTGGTACGCTGTACACATGAAAATGGTACGCTAAACGGTGATTTTGAGAAAAAAAAATAAATTAAGGCACTTTCTAGCCATTTTTCACCATCCGCCATTGTTTCTTCCCGGAAACGCATGTCTGCCAAGTGATATATGTACCGGCGCCTCTGATTGGCTAAAAAAAAAAGATCATGATAAACATTTCGTTTTGTAACACTTTCACCATGTGATTTCCGTTTCCTGTTCCCTTGTTTATGTTTACTTTCATGTTCGTGATTTTTTACAAAAAAGTAAAGTGGTAAGATTTTCCATGTATTTATACATATATGTAAGGGCGAAAACAAAATTTGGTAAGATCACAAATGGTTCGAGGTTGACAGGTATGTTTCTGGCAAAGTGCAATATTACATTACAAAGTTAAAAGCATTTTTTTTAAATAGGTGAATTTGCATTAAGGGTAGTTTAAGTATGAATCTATAAAGTCTAACATGTACCAAGGTTGATTAAAGCCCAGACAAAGCTGCCAAAGGTCTTGGTGCCAGCCAGGCAACAGGCAAACGTTCCTGGTCCAGGCTAAAAATAGGCTCTTAAAACTGGGTGACACACATTTTGCTAAGCTAATGTATCGCGGCGACTCAGCAGAGTTTCATAATAATTGGACGAGGGAGGGTGTATAATGTTTAAAAGAGGTGAAACCAACGTGTCATGACTTGAATTCACACAATATCCTCATTTACCTCCATGATTTGGAATAATGTATCAAAATAAATACAGAGGTCCAAGCCAGTCCAGATATCAACTAGCCAATTGGAGTTAACTGGATTAGCCTCGAATCATTTGCATTTGAGGCATACAGTAACCCAGAATTTACACCATTTGGTTAAACGACGTTTTGATGATCTTTACGGGCAAAAAATAAATTCACGAGACAAATTCTAGCGAGTTTACAAGATTAATGATAACGCAATTGCTAGCTTCCTTTAGCATCTGATATCGGTGTGATGTGCTCTTGCCTACTCCAAATCCGTGGATTGAGATGTAAACAAGGCCGTCAAGAACTCGAGAGCCTTTGAATACTTTTAAAGACTGATACATCCATTAATTGTATAATAACTCAAGATAGATTTACCTCTTAGAGGACGACGGTCCTGGCCACGGTGACATTCATACGTATGTGTTTTAGCGGGTTAACTGACCACAAAGCCGATGCGTGTGTGTGCTTGTAGGCGGAAGATATGATACGTTCCATGTAGATAGACGGAGTCGGAAATTTCCAATTCCAATTGGAGAGAAACCTGAACGCAACCATTCCCTACACTTCACGATAAATATATGAATTAAAACATTTGTAAACTTTTGTTTTGCTAACTGTTGGAGTTTAAGATCACCACCACACCAACTAGTATAATGTTTCAGACGTTTGTGAATGGTAAGATTTTATTGTCAACACTGAACCCTACAAAATTATTTATGGACTGATTTATATTTATGGGACTTTCAACTTTGCACGCAAATTAGAAAGTAAATGGAGAGAAGAAGACATAACTGTTTATCAAACAATTCTCACCAAAATGCATGACATTTCATTTCTAACAGGAGAATCAATAGTTTGGTGGCAGCAATATAGTGAAGCGCCTTTGTGACGTCATAAAGCAGGGAACCTATGGCTCGGGAGCCATATGTGGCTCTTTTGATGGGTGTATCGGGCTCTCCGCGTTTTTAAATCATATTTTTTCTTCATTAGACTCTTCTGAGTGCATTTTCATTGATACTCATTGATTAGCAACTGTGAAATAATGTTCTCAAAAGAATTCACTTTTTATTTACTTTCAAAGTGGTGAAATGAATAATAAATGCTCACTTTTTCATGTATTTTTCCTTTTAAATTCTGAGTGTGGCTCTCAAGGAGGGAGAGAGAGCAAGATATTCAACATTATTCATTTTAATTGTATTCTATTTTATTTCACAATATATCAAAAATATTTTCTTACAAAAATGTAAATACAAGTGTCATCATCTCTTGAAATTAACAGTTCACAATGAACACAAGCGTGAAAAAAAAAGATCGTGGAAAAACATTTATAACTCCTTTATACTGGGCACAGCTATAAACACAAGCCAATAGAGCCAAATAATATACAAATCAAACTTCTGTGAGTATGTTAAACAATGGCATCTTTCATTCTGTATACAGGCAAATCTCCACATATAAAATGTGTTTGTTTTTATTTAGCAACCAATAAAATCCTGCATCTCAAAATGTGTGCATATGCAGTATTTGCATCTTGGAGTGAAAGTTGAGCAATGAAAAGTGACACGCAGAATCAAAGCTCCTGCCTCATCATACTTTTTCAAAGGGGAACAAATGTTTCTCTTTGCCTCTTCTCTCCCGCTTTGTCCTCTGCCCGTCAAAACTGCCTACTTTGTCCTCCTCTGCTTGCCTGTTTTGGGGCCAGGACATGGCCAATGTCTCTGACGCTGTTTTAGCTACAGAACTTTCCTCTCCACTCATTCCCCCCTCATCCGATGATAATCCATCACATTTGTCTCTTCCACCATTATGGGCACTTGAACCCCCATCACCCTGCGCCTTCTTGCCATAACGCCGTTGAAGACGTTCTCTGATCAGAAGGCCCTTCACTAGCAGTGTCCAATTGGAGATTGCCCTCTTTTCTCTTTTCTGAAAACCACAACACCATTCATCCAAATAATAAATAAAAAAATTCAATGACACTCCCACAAGGAGACACCTACACACCTCTTTGTCCCTTTGTTTTTGAAGCTCTTGTTCTTCCTCCCAGGCAGCTCGGAGGATCTCCTCGTGCTCCTCACACACAATGTAGCCATCAGTGCTGGAGAACACGTTAGAACCAAGTTAATAAATGTACAATACACCATCTATGAATCACTGAGGCCAAAGGAACTATCTTGTTTGTGTGTTTCTGACAGCAGGAGTATACACAAAATACATCCATGTCATTGCCAACTACGAAGAAAAAAAATATTGTTTTCATTGGATCAGTTACTCGTGAGGTAAGCTCAGTAAGACCAATATCCCTTCATAAACCAAACTTTCTTTGTGACAGTAGCATTTTCCACATGCATTTCCCCAGGGTACTTTGTTCTGAATTCCAGTGTGTGTGTGTGTGTGTGTTGTACAACCACATTGCATAATTAAGAGTATATCTTACACTGCATGTGAATATCCTCCATGGAAATCAAAGCCTGTAACGGCAGGGGCAGCATCCATATTTAGTTTCTTGGCCACTCGGTGCAGGTTGGGCAGCCTAAGATGGACACAGCCCACCGGTAGCATACAGGCCTTAAACAAGTAGACGTTCCCATAATCATTGCGGGGAACCTGGAGGCACCAAATGAAAGGTTGATGACAAAAGGAGAAATTTACACAAATTATTCTATCGGAGTTCATTTCTTCATAGAAATTCATTTGTTATATATACTTTACATCCTTTGGCATCTCAATATTTCAAATGGGTAACTTTCCCATTTCAGTAAAAGATGGTTACCTTTCCATCAACAGCTATAGGTGGTTGATACACCTCCGTTTGCCATTCTCCAAACAGAGCCAGGTCATTTTGATCCTTTGGCTCAGTCATCATTCGAGCTTTGCGGGAACGATTAGAGAAGCCCTTCACCATCTGAAGTTAAAAGGGAATGTCATTTTGGTATTTATTCATTCAATGACTTGAATATAGAGTTCATACCCAAAACATTAAAGGCTTATTATCAGAGATTTTAATTAATGTACATCTAATGTGGCATACTGGTAATTCTTACGTTGCGTGGTGTCATTACATTTGTTAAAAAAAAGAAGAAATAAAAAAAAAAGTTTTTTTTTTTTAAATATTGGAACATATTAAAATATATGCAGAAAAACCTCTCACTTTGAATGGTATCTCTCCAATTCTGACAGTCTGTGCCTCTTTCAGCCACGTGTCTTTAGAGTGTAGAGTGTGCACACAGTCTCTAACACAAAAAAACATGATTATAGTTGGTAAGATTTACCTGAAAATGATACTGTTTTACTGGATCGGCTCCAAAAATAACAATAGCAAAAAAATCTGGATCAACATTAAAAATGTTACAAATAATGTCCATTTTTTGGAAATGTTTATTAACGAGGATTAGGGTGCATTAAAGACTAAATTAGGATGAAGTCCCTCTCAGCATAAAGAATCATGTTTAACAAAAGAAAAATTGTCACACAATGTGCTCACAAGCAGTCATTTTTTCTGTAATTTTTTTTCCATTCTCATAGTTCAAAGAATTTGCATTTTAGATTTTTTTTAGCAATGACTTTACACAGTTATTTATTAAGTTAATTCTTAGTCATATTTTAAGCAATCCACAATGCAACACACGCCTGAAGAATATGACTAACCTGGAGTACACAGGCTCCCCTCGGCAATATCCAAGGACCGCAGCTGTGTCAGGATATATGGCTTCATACTTAAGCAGGTGCCTCTTTAATGCATACAGTGGATGGTTCTTATATTCACCAACAGAGATTGGCAAGGGCTTGTTTAGCAGCTTCTTCTGCATCTGAATGGGCAACAAAATGGATCTAGTTGAGGATTCCCTAAAACCATATCTCTTCTATAATAATAGTTTACCTCCTTATCTTCCTTAACGTCATGTTCATCTTCTGGTCTTAGAAAAGGCTGCAACGTCTCCACCCACCACTCCTCCTCCACACGCCTCTTTCTAGTCGAAGTCATCCAAGTGGGGTCATATTTACGGCCAAGATCCTTCACAAAGCCATCTCCGTCCACTCCTACTATATACGTGATTGGGCGTGTTGCATTTTGGGAGCAAAGGTGAGGCGGTCCCACTCCATGCACCACATCAACACACACCCAAGTGGATGTTTTGTCGATAAACACCTCCAGCCACTCGTCGGCTCCAACGCCGCTGTTTTTCTTTGTGTTCACTCGGTTTGATTTGCTGCTGACCGATCCTTTTTCTTTCTCCTCATGATTCTCCTCTTCTTTCGCTAAACTGTTCATTTTCTTCTTGGTTATATTGTTATCATTTTTATCTTTTCTTTTGATTCTTTCCTTCACCTTTGCTTTTTTGGCAGGTTTAGTCTCACTCTCTGAATCTTCACTGTCATCCTCACCAGACATGTGAAAGTCATCATCACTAAGTTCTTTATCATGATCACTGTTGCTCTCTTCCTTGTAGCTGACTTTTGAGGCAATGCTGCGTCGTTTGGAATTCTTGGGTCTTGGACCTCCTGGCGATGCAATTTTCTCGCCCCCTTCTTCAGGCTCCTCCTTAAGCGGTTTCCTCTTCACTTTTTTCGGTTCCCTGCCATCGACATTTGTTTCTCTTTGGGCTGGCCTCTTAGTGCCTGGAGAGACTTTCTGTCGCGGTAAATTGGTCTTGGGTGATCCTTGGCCTTGATGTGTCTTTTCTGGCAAGACAGAGGAAGGTGTGGCTGCTTTGCCCTGGTGACAAGACACAGTTTAAAAATTATCTGAACAGTAAAGTCCAACATACGTGAAATTTGAGATTTGACAAAAATTTTGAGCAAATATTTGCCTTGAGATATGAGCATACGAGACAGCCAGGTGGGCGGGTTTGCGAGAGGCTGCTTATGATAACAGCACACTGCGTCTCCCTCGCCTAGAGATATTTATGAGACCTGGGCGTAGAGATTGCATTTTATACTGGAGATAGCGTGACCGAGTCGAGAATCTGTGAAAAAGCCAGCGGAATCTACATGGACTTGAAAGCAAAGCAAGCATCTGAAAAAGACACCAGCAAAATGTTTCAAAGCGAGTCGTGGCTGGTTCGACAATTAAAAAAAGAAAAAAAAAACACTAGATAGGTATTTGTTACTCTGTGAGTAGGTGGTGATTTAGAACCAATAACCTGTGTTTTTTTCCATTGTAATATTCAGTTTTTTTGGCGTTTTTTTCAGAGAGTGGGAATGAATTAATTTGTATTTAGTTCATTTCTATGAGAAAAGTTTATTTGAGATACGAGTAAATTGACATACGAGCTCGGTCTCGGAATGCATTGAGCTCGTATCTCAAGGTATTACTGCATAAAGTGTTAGTACCATTGTAAAGTGTGGTCATAATAGTAATCAAAATATTGGAGAAAATATAGACCAAATGCAAACATAAAGAGGAATTAAACCATTTGTTTTTCCCCTTTAGTGAGTGCTTCTCATTTTATGCTTTTCAAGTATCACTCTGTTATAATTGTATTGTTACCTTAGCTGGAGGATGTTTGAGCGGAATGGGTTGCAGAGAAAGAACCAAGCGGCAAAATAGCTGCAGCGACCTCAGGATCAACAAGAAGAGCTACATAAAACAGACAAGAGTAACATGCAATCAATATTCCTTTGGAACAATTAATCCATCGCACTTGTAACGGGTGGATTACATGGGTCATCTCCTGATGGTTCTTTGCAGAGACGCTGGCGAAACGTCTTGCGAGCAGAGAGTGCGGGTCTGGCCGCTCCTCATAGGGAAGACTTGGGTTAAGGGTAAAAGTTGCTTGAAACCTAGAAGGTGCAATGGAAATTACTGTAAACTATACCAATTTTTGTTTCTCATAAATTAAAGGCAAGAGAGGTTATAAATATTTGGACTCAAAGCAATTATTAGCATTTTTTTGTTTGTGAGGATTTGAAATGGGATCAGGATTACCTATTTTTTGCAATTTGTGTATCTTGGCTAGGAAACAGAGTACATTGGTACCCTTGTTAGGAAAAACTTTTCTAAAAATGTGATGTAACTACACACTGCATGATTAATGTATACACACCATTTTAGCAGCCCAGAGACATAGTTCCAGTCTCTGCGTTCTTGGACAACTGCAAGAAAGTGAGCTGGGAGCATCGATAAAGCAACGGCCATCATGTTAGGTTCACTGCACAGACGGTTATGGAACATCCCACTGGCTAACAGACACATTAGGTGCACCTAAGACAGCATAAGAAAAAAACTTTAAACCACCCCAAAAAAATAATGTACAGAAGACAGCTGAGAAGATGCTTACAACAAGTGTGTGTGTGTGAAAGTGTGTGTGAAAGTGTGTGTGTGTGTGTGTGTGTGTGTGTGTGAGTGTGTGTGTGTGTGTGTGTGTGTGTGTGTGTGTGTGTGTGTGTGTGTGTGTGTGTGTGTGTGTGTGTGTGTGTGTGTGTGTGTAGAGAGTCACCTTATGTGTGTCTACTAGCAAGTCCTTCTTATAGCGGTTCATCATTCGTTTCAAGTACATCTCAAACTCTGCTGCCTTCTTCTGCCTGAGAAATGACAAATGACGATTAGTCACAGATGTAATATTATAACAACATTTAAAACCAACATTAAGAAATAGTACTTTATATTTTATTAAGTATTTTCATAGGAAAGATATTCACTCAAAGAATATTCTCTGGTATATCTCTGGTCTATTTTAACTGCAATATTCGAGGGATTGCTGTATCTTAAAATAAGACATGCATGGACACACGTGACTCAGGGGTTATGGTCAGGTGCAGTGTATTTAAAGAGTTTTTTCTTAAATTTAGAGAGATTTGGGTTGTATGGTTTATACTCAGTTGCATTCTACATTGCAGAAATGATGGTATTACTCACTTTTTCCTCACTTCCGGGGTTTCAATTTCTATCTCTACAGGCTGAGAGGGCAGGACCAGTTCTGGAGTTTTTGCTGGACTCAGAGGCTCAGCCAGTTCTCAGAATACAGAAAAATGCATTAATTGAATATCAAGGTCAAGATGACCCAACTTTTTGGCTTTTAATCACCTTCCACTTCCTCCCAATCATCTTCCTCTTCTTCACTCTCTTCTGCACTCTCTTCTTCCATTTTGTTGTCTATCACCGGGGCTACAGAGCTCATCATTTTATCACTATTGTGTTTGTTCCGTGTTTCGCTCATCTTCACCGGTGACCTAACATGTTTGCTGATGATGATGCCAGCAGCCCTCTTCGAAGTGACATTTTCAGCACGTGTAGCACGTGGCTTTTCAATGACCCTCCTTTTGAGCGTCTCTTCTTCTGGATTTTCATCACCTGGCATAATAGTGGTATAATTAAATACTGAGGAACTGAGGAATAGAACATAGGTAGACATTTTATTGAAGAGAGATAACAGAGTAAAAATGGCAAAGAGCATTCAAAGCATACCAACAGTGTTATGATAATGAAGATACGAGTTGGAATTGGATCAGTGTGTAGAGGTGCTATACCCCGTGATGAGGAGTGGGGTCCTGACAAGTTTTGTAAAACACAGATTTTTTTAAATAATTTGAATGGAAATCACGTTCAACTTTCAGTGTAATGATAAATGAACTTTAACGACTATGCAAGGCACTTTTTTATTGATGTGTACCAGTAAAGTCATTAAATTTTGTAAATGATTACCTGCAACTTTTTTCTTTGCGTTCTTTTTTGTCCTTCTACCATTTGTCTTCATCACCTGCTTCAGTTTCTTTGTATCGACATCTGCCTGCTTACATCCACTCCTCTTTGCCATACTGATTTAGTGTTTGTCCGACTTTTTTTTCTTTAATGAAGTTTTTAATAACACACGAACGCACGCGTAATTCCCCGCGTATATTTAAGCTTTCAATGTCACGAAAAAGAAGTTATCTAACATTGCAAAGCCTCTTTGATAACACTCCAGATGAGACCATTCGTGAGGGGGGCGGGTTATTGTGGCGCTTCCGGTTACCGCCCTCTTCACCCACTTCTTCTTCGTCTTTTTTTGGTTTGTTTTTACGATTTTGCGTGCTCTACCAGTGGCCAAACTATGCATTACACCAGTGTTAAGTTACATCCGATTTTTGAATATAGGTCAAAACTTTACTGAGGTGAAATGAACACAGTTAAATCGATTTTTCAAATGTGATTCTATTATCAGTTATAATTTATTAATTTAAATAGTCCCGTTCGCTCTACATCGCGCATGCGCTAACCAAGCCGGGTGTCGGGTGTCTGGCTGTCAGCTGCTGTTATGGGCTGAGAAAACCCGCATCAAGAGTAACACACCAAGAATAACCTTAGAGGTGCTGCACCAGACACGCCACTTAAGTGCTACTAACCGGACAGTGGGTGAAAAACGCTTTTGTGATCTGGTGCTCCGCGATTTACCAAGGCTCAAACGTCTGCCAGGCTAAAGTGACAGCACGGCGTCAGCTGGTGAGACAAGCCACCCCACGGGCCAGCTGAGACCATGTTCCGGTTCTGACCCCAGTAACGTCGGGAACGGGAACCACTTGAAATCGGACGGACTTTTAAGCCTATAGTTAACGAAGGCTAAAGGCCAGCGGTCAGCCCAGGGAGAACCCGCTCGGGTTCGGCAACCACAATGCTAATAGGTAACGTATAATGGGTTCGATGTCTCGGTTGTGTGATTTTTGTGCTTTCACCCGTGCGTCTAAATGTGCTCGTGCGCAGCTCAACATGTTAAGCGCTAACCAGCTGCAACAGTTCCGACGGAATAGGACGATGGCCAGTGACGTCACTTCCGTTTGTATTCCTGGACATAGTGAATATAAATGTAGTATTTGATTTAGATTTCATATTCGTCTCATGTAGGTGTGAGCATATATTTATTAATATATTTTATTCAGCTGACTTGTAGTTTAGGGCTGCTTTTTAAAGAATTTTCTTCACTTGATTGCTTCGTCCCACCTGTCAAAACATGTCAGTCATCTTCTGCATTTGGTTGGAGGCATTGTTCCCTATGGCTGTTTTCTGACCACATTTGTGTTTTTTTTCCCAGCAGCCTCCAGTGGAATGGCAAGTGAAAGTCCTGCAACTGGCACCAAAAAGCACAGGCGTCGAGGCAAAAAGAACAGAAGGGTCCGCACTGAGGAGGCCTGGTGAGAGAATTGCACGTGGACTCTAGATTTATGAATGGTTGCGTGTTCTCGGCACGCGTTGCCAATGTGACTTGCACACCGTTAACTCTGCTAAGCATAGCTTGCCTGTCCAGACCCCCTCCCAAAAGTTGAGTGCTAACCGAGATGGTGTCCAGCTGACTCAGAGAGGGTTAGTTGTCAGGGCAGTCAGTTACAGCCAATAATAGAAGCACATGTTGATTTCAGAACACAGAGACAAGACATACACTTACTCTCCAGTACATTGACTTAGTCCCACACAATGATTTGGTACCAACTAATAGCGGAGTTTTTTCCCCTGGCGTTTTAGTGATTATACTGATATTTTTGGGGACACTTGTTATATGTACAAAGCATCCTTCCTTAATTATTTTGGCTAAGACCTTCAGTGTGCGCAACACACACCCTTTTAAATAGGCTGAAGCTCAGCCGATTTGTACGGTTCCAATAAAAATAGCTTTCTCTGCTGTATTGATGTTGATTGTTGCTTTCCTGAACATATTCTGCTGCAGTAGCAGTTTGCCCTCAAATTCTTGAACAATTTAGTGTTTTACTTTTTTTTTAAAGAGAAATGAGACTTTGCCATCAATGAATGCCGCATCATGTCTGTACTCTTCCATAGCACTCAATGAAGAGTCCCATAGAGTGGTACAGAGTGCTGTATTTGTTGTTGCTATTAACAATAAAAAAACTACTAGTTGCTGGAAGTAGTGGTGCCCTGGCAATGATATTAATCATAAAAAAAAATCTTTCAGCAATTTTTGTTCTTCATTAAGGGTTTGTTTCTTCTAGCTCTGATGGGCTATGTGACAGACCAGTACCGCAGACACAGGAAGACCACTCCGACTTCACTCCCAAAACAGCCCCACCTCAACAAAGTACATGTAGTGATGTCCAAGAAGTGAACCCCAACTCTCTGCATATATATTCCCCTGATGGAAACCCCCAAAATACAGAGTTACCTCATACCCCTTATACTTCCCTTCAGTGTCCTGAAGATGTTCCTCACAGTGCCAAGTTCCTCTCTTTCACCCCTGTGACGGTGACACACATAAGCCAACCATCTGAAGACCCTAGCCAGAGCCAGCCACCTAATGTTCCAGCTCAGATTCCCGTCCACACCAAATCGCTTCCTGTTTTACTTGAGGAGAGGGATTTACTATCTGTCCCATCTCAGAGCCCTTCCCACAGTCAGTCATTTCCTGACCTAGATCAGAGTCCTACCAAGAGCCAATCACGTCCTGTCCAAGCTAATAATGCTGCCTACAGCCAATCGCCTCCTGTCCTTGATCACGGTCCTTCCAATGCCCAACCACCTCCTGTTTCACCTCCGAGCAGGCATTTTCTCCCTGTCCCATTTCAGAGTCCTTCCCAAAACCATCCACTTCCCTGCCTATCAGGGGGGCAGGCTTTTCCTGTCTCATCTCAGATTACCAACCACACCCAGTCACTTCCTTTCTCTTCTCAGAGCCCCGCCCTTTGCACTAGCCAATCACCATTAAGTGTCGGTATAGAAATGCAGTATGATTTGTCCACTTGGACTCATTTAACATTTGAAAATTCCAAAACTTCTCTAGCAACAACAAAAACCTCCATCTTGCCCCCAACTAAAGCCTCTACTACACCTCCAATAAGCCCTCCTGACCCAGACACATTAATGCTTCCCTCTGGAGCCTTCACCCCCAGTGTCTCCTCCTCTAACCTATACTCCCCCCTTTGCTCCTCCGCCTCCTTCCATTCAAACTCAAACCCAACACCTTCAACATCTGTGACATCGTCAGTGCCAATGTCCACTCCCATGCCACCGCCGGCCGAAGAGAGCCCACAATCTACGGAGTCAATTCTTCCCCCTGCACAGCTTCTAGGCTCTGATGATGAAGAGCAGGAAGACCCATCAGATTACTGTAAAGGTGACAGTCTTAATAATAATAATAATACATAATAATTTTAAATAAACATATGCAGGTAATTTGATCTCATCAGACGGATGCACTATTTACATTTCTCGTCATTATTTTCCAGGTGGTTACTACCCAGTCGCTATCGGAGACCTCTTTAATGGGAGATACCATGTGGTTCGCAAACTTGGCTGGGGACATTTCTCAACTGTCTGGCTCTGCTGGGACCTGCAGTACGACTTTGAACAGTTTCCCTTGTTTTCATAACTCCACCCTCTTCCTAGTTCTCTGACCGCCTGTCTGCCCATTGTTCCAGGAAGAAACGCTTTGTGGCTTTGAAGGTGGTGAAGAGCGCCCCCCATTACACCGAGACGGCAGTGGATGAGATCAAACTGCTTAGATGCGTGAGTGTCAAGCCTTGGACCATCCCATCCCAACCCTTGGCTATTAGCTCTTACTACAAAATCTAGATCTTCATTTGTTATTGGTGTCAGTCTATAAATAATAATTCATTTGGTCTGATCATGACAAAAAAGGATAAAGCCATCACAGTATTCCTCTGTGTCCAGGTGAGAGACAGTGATCCTTCTGATCCCAACAGAGAGATGATTGTCCAACTGATTGATGACTTCAAGATTTCTGGGGTCAACGGTGTGCGTATCCTTCATTCTGTCTACTTTCTCTGACTGTGTCTGATTCTCTGACCATGTCTACCTGCCAAGCCTTTGTTTTCCTCAACCATTGTTAGATGTGTGTATGGTCCTGGAGGTTCTTGGTCACCAGCTGTTAAAATGGATCATCAGATCAAACTACATGGGTCTTCCACTGGTATGCGTCAAAAGCATCATCAGACAGGTAAAGCACATGCAAGACAAAAATAACTGTTTACTGCTGCAGATGTAGATCGAGAAGAGAATTCCAATCAGTTTTGTACTGCAGGGTTTTAAACTGTAAGTGCATGTCACAGACTGGATAATGTGTCTGTTTTGGCAGGTTTTACAGGGTCTGGACTACCTACACACAAAGTGTAAGATCATCCATACAGACATAAAACCAGAGAACATCTTGCTCGACGTGGATGAGGTCTATATCAGGAGGCTGGCTGCCGAGGCCACCGTCTGGCAGAGAGCAGGAGCCCCACCCCCTTCTGGGTCATCAGGTGATTGGCAGTCTCAGATTCATTCGAATCTACCGATGCAATCTATCACTAATCTATCGATGCATCTCTCACTTGCATCTAAGTGTCCTCACATTCAGTTTGGACATGCTCTCTGGTCTTTGGCCATGGTCTTTGGTGCCTGACTTGTTGTCTTGTTGCAGTTTTTTAACCTCCAGCTCCTGCTGTTTTCTGTACTTTCCTATTGTTTTTCTCATGTTCTACTGCCTTTTTCCCTGTCTCTGTTTTTCATCCTTTCTTTCTCTCGATGTATCGCTCCAGTCAGCACGGCTCCCCGGGACATCCAGGTAAGTGTCCGGCTGTCCCGCCCACTCTGTATAGTGATTGGTTGATCTGCCCTGTTCTTTATTTTTTATCTTTGACTGATTGGACCAAATGCAAGTGAGCAGTCTGATTGATGCATGTCATCATCATCACCAACACCATGCAAACCCCTTACTCACAAGCAGATCTACACCAAGCTACTTGGTCAGAAGCAGCTGGCATCCACCTTTGCTTTTTCCCCAATTTGCTTTCGCTCCTTTACATAGCCCTCCTTTGCTCATGGACTTAGTTCACACTGCTACTCTTTCACCTCACTGTCAGATTAACTAACATATTTATTGATCGTTACATAGTGATTGCATTCACCAGCACAGCTAAGCCCCGGTTTACGATATTGGGTCTTATTCCCCAACAGTGCGTATGGACAATTTTGTTCTTGAATTTCGAGTTATTGAATGAGAAATCGGTAATTCATTTATGCCTTTGTTCTTTAACTGATCTGCGCTGTAAAAAAAAATCAAATTTAAGGTGCCCTTAAATGATGTTTACGTTCATATTATTTGTAAGACTTATATTTTTGCAGTGGGTGTTGTAGTCATTCCTTACTAAGGACATTAACAACTAGTAGTTTGAGTGCCATCATCTTTTTTCTTAACATTAGAATGGAGTCATTATTAACTTCAATGTTATGTATAGAGTCCCTGTGATTAGCAAACTGTCTCATTTAAACAGTAATAAAAGATTAAGAATGTTCTTAAAATTTTGAAATCTTTCCAATTGAAATATCAGCACATTCAGATTACAGCGTGGTGGCATGAGTTTGCCATTTAGAATGAATTCTGATTCACACAGAAATATCTCAGTCCCTCGTGTGGCGTGATAGTGATTTTACATATTGCCTTTATTTGTTCACCGGGAACATTTTTTATGCATTAGTGAATGAGGCAAATTAGTTTGATCACCTTGTTTATGTCTCTGTGTGGGTGCATATGTGTGTAGGCTGGTAAAATATCCAAAAACAAGAAGAAAAAGTTGAAGAGAAAAGCTAAGCGGCAAGAGAAACTGTTAGAGGAGAGACTAGTGGACATTCAGGTACATTAGCATATCATTACATAGTATTTTACAAGTAATATTAATGTACCTCTAACAAGTACTATTTTATTACATTACCGTCATCCTATCAATTGCCTTATTGATATCATAATGAAAATGTCTCACTTTTTTTTTTTAAGAAATTGGATGAGGAAACCATCACACACACTAACTGTGAGTACGTGCCATCATTTAAGACATGTGATTGTCGAGTTACAATTACATGTTTTTTGCTCGGACAGCCCCTCCAGCTGTGAATGGCAATACAACCAGTGACCAAGGGAGCCCAATGTCATCTTGTTCCCGGTTGGAGGACAATTGTAATGGCAACGGTACAGGGCGATTTTCCAGCCCTGCCTCGGCTGCATCGGGGTTCTCAAGCTCTGTGATCTCAGCCACGTCTGAATCGACAATTTCCACTCGGTCAGGATACTCCAGTGGACAAGACTGTGAGAACACACTCTTATCTTGGGATGCCAATTGACCTTTCACCAAGCGCTCCCCTTTTAGTGTTGAACATGAGGCTAATGCTTGACTTTATTACATTGAATTAAGATGCCAAAAGCTCAGCTAAGGGTAAATTGTTCTAGCCCCATATTAGAAATGTTAAAAAAGCAAATGGACAGTGCTTGTCTAACTGTTACGGTTTGTATTTATGCTTGTGCACTCAGTGTTTAGTGCGATGGACTTTGTCCTCAGTCCTCTTGACCCTCAAAATGCTGACAAGCTGCGAGTGAAGATTGCAGATCTGGGAAATGCTTGCTGGGTGGTGAGGTTCTTTATGTTGTTTATGCCTCTCTCATTTTTGTTAATATTGGACTAATCACTGCTATGCCTCCCCTCACCAGCATAAACATTTCACTGAGGACATCCAGACAAGACAATACCGAGCTCTCGAGGTTCTGATTGGAGCGGAGTATGGAACACCGGCTGACATTTGGAGTACCGCTTGCATGGTATCTTTACACAAGCACACACAAAAGCAAGTTTGTGTTGTGTTTGCACTTATGTTTTGAATTTTTCAGGCGTTTGAGTTGGCCACCGGCGATTATTTATTTGAACCTCATTCAGGCGAAGATTACACAAGAGATGAAGGTAAATGTGCCACGACAGCTCCTCATCCACATTAAGTTCTGAGAGTGAAATCTGTTGGTTTGTATTCAGATCACATCGCTCACATCATTGAGCTTATGGGTGCCATTCCTTTGCCTTTTGCCTTATCTGGCAGATATTCCAGAGAATACTTCAACAGAAGAGGTGAGTACACACATTCATCCTTTGCGCATGTGTAAAATGTTTTGTCTATGACCTATATGACCTATTTTTGGACACCAGGTGAACTCCGCCACATCTCTAGCCTGAAACCATGGGCTTTGTTCGAAGTCCTCCTGGAAAAATACGAGTGGCCGTTAGACCAGGCCGCTCAATTCAGTGACTTCCTATCCAGCATGTTGGAGCTGGAGCCAGATCGCAGGGCGACCGCAGCCGAGTGTTTGCGTCACGCCTGGCTTCGGCCATGAGCACCTACGTACTGTATGTTGTGGGGCGTCATGGCGACCGATGTTCCTGTAGATGGGATTCTTTGATATCGCAGCCACCCACCAGTTGACTTCAATGTCGCAGATGAACTGAGATTTGTCAAGTCACGAGGTGCGTTCCAAACACGGCAGCTGCAACAAATTCATACTTGCTTTCTAGCTTGGCTTCCTCAAAATTGTGTGTGTGCCATATTGTCTCGCAAAATGTCCTTTGACACAATGGGCTACAAGGCCATACATGTTGAGAACACACCCCAATAGACTCTTTGATTCTTTTCTGGAACTCTGCTGAATTGTGTTGATATGAGCCTGTGTTCTTGTCACCACCAACAAACAACCTGCTGTTTAGATGAGCTTCCTGTCGTGAATTCCTAGTGCCTTCGAATCCGCCCAGATCCTCGACCACCTCACAGTGACTTTTTTTTTCTACTTAACCACCATTTGTGTGAAATGTTTCTTCTGTACAATAATAGGTGCTTTAATATTGCACCTTTGACATGTTGGCTCAGACACCTGATAAAAAAAAACGGCAAATACAAAGGCAGAGCTTAAAAACACTTATAAAAATATTTTCAATTTCATTTCTTAATCTGCTTTATATTCATGTCCTTTTTTTAAACATTTTTTTTCTGTTGTTAAAACTGGTGAACCTTTTTGCATCCTGTGCAAATACAGTACAGGGTTGATATTGGAAATGTGCAAGTAGCTAACCTCACTTTACATTAAAAGCAGTAATGGCACGGTTAAAAAAAAGCACCATGTATTAATTACAATTTTACAACAAGAAGTTATTTGGAGTTTTCTCCTCTGAGACTTTACATCTCAGTATATTTTCAGAGTATTTTTATGATTAATAGATTCATAACATAATAGACTTTAGTTAATGTTTTTATAAATTTTAAACCACAAGAGGAGACATTTGAGATTAGGATAATCTCATCACATGCATAGCTCATAAACGGTGGGGTATAAATGCAAAGCTCTTGGAAACATTTCCACAAAATGGATTTCCTCCCCTTTGTAAGGACTTTCAATTTGGATTTGCAAAATTAGATGAGTATTTTTCCTGTTAACCTCTGTGTTTAAAATAGTTGACCTTAACCAAATATACAATTGTGTTTAAAATTATTCATCTCCCGCTTAAGACTCTAAAAACTTAAATAAACCAGAGGAAACCCATGCAAGCCTGAGGAGAACATGCAAACTCCACACAGCGAGGAACAACCTGGGATGGAACCCTCAACTTCAGAACTGTGAAGCCGACGCGCCAACCACTCGTCCCATGGGGCCGCCAATTGGATTTATTTCAACACAATAGGAGATGATCATGGCAGCAATTTAGATCAATGTCCGGTGCGTAAGCAGGATCCCTCCAGGATATGGTAAAAAAAGCATCAATGTTAGCCAGACATTTTAACTAGTCACATTTCCATTCTATAGTGTGTGGCATTATTTAATGACAATTATATGTACGTAAAATACAAACTTGTTTGGAAACTTCTGTAACTGAAGAAGCAGAAATGAGTGGTTTACTTTTGAAAAACGCTTTGATCGGTTCGCAAGTTGCCTGCTAAGAGTTGGTCGGATTACCCTGACTAAATATAGCAAAGACAAAATTCATTCAATAAAATAATTTACAGACTGTACATTGAACTTTTAAACTGCTTAAACAATACACAGTAGTTTGAGATGGTCTAATGAAAACCCCTTGCACAATTTGTTTTTTTGAAAATATCTTTTTAAACCTGTTTCCACACATTGTCGTCATAGTGGCTGCAGCAGGGTTCTTTATCCGGCTCAACTCTCCTTGGCAATTCTGAATTAAGTGAAGCAGCATTTTACGATCTTTCTACGACCCAAATGATTCTGTTCTGGATCTGCCTCTCCATGGTTTATTGATCTGTGGGTCCAACTGTGTCCCGCTTCAGTATCTCTACCAGCGAGTTCGAGTAACGCCTCCTAGGCCTTCTGTATGATTACTACCATCATTTCCCCCGGACTCGGGTTCTTCATGTGAGCCACCATCAGTCCGCCACAGTTGAAGCTTCGTCATCTGTTCACTTACCTGCTCTTCTGAGTTGTCATTTTCTTGCTTGTGCTTCTGGAAAAAAGGCACAGACTGCTCATGAGTTCATGTAATTATCAGCTTGAAACAAGGATGAGTCTAAATCACCTGCTTGTAATCAAACTGGGAGCTAAACTGGGCCAGAGTGCTGTAGAGAAACTGGTACTGCTCCGACGTTTGGATCATCCCACCCCTGCATGGTATGGAAAATGGTGCGTGAGTCTCATTTAAGGAGAGAAAGAAGAATCTTCTTCCACAAACCTGTCCAATCGAAGCTGACAAACCATCTCCAAAATGTCCACGCAACCCGTTTGACGCAGCTGCTGACTACCGACACTGCTAGCGATGAAGCAACCCGTCCTTCCGATGCCGGCGCTGAGGTGAATCGTGAGAACAACAGGAATAAAGCAAGATTGTATTATGACAGATAATCCGCCTGTGCAGAGAAATGAGCGGCAGCATATAAAGTAGTACCTGCAGTGGACAATGATTGGACCAGGTTGGACACAAGGTACCGTAATTGACTGGGAGGAGCTGGCACCGTAAATGGAACCACTATACGACTCCACCTCTTCCACAAGTCGAAGCAGTGGACCTGCGCAT
Organism: Stigmatopora nigra; assembly: GCF_051989575.1. Classification (NCBI taxonomy): domain Eukaryota; kingdom Metazoa; phylum Chordata; class Actinopteri; order Syngnathiformes; family Syngnathidae; genus Stigmatopora; species Stigmatopora nigra. The sequence goes on along the minus strand of NC_135508.1, from coordinate 21,420,600 downwards.
TGTGGGACTAAGTGGTCTGGCCATGACGTGAACCAGTAGTGTCTGATGGACCGGCGCTCCCATCCAAAAATATGCTGACAATGAGGAAACACCATGTGACATGATTATTTATTCATTCCTTTTGCATGCTGCTTATCCTCACGAGGGTCGCCAGGCATTTTCTAACAACTATTAACCAGTAACAAGGTTGTGTGAAAATCTAGAGGAAGAAAGTTGACCCTGAGATTAGGGTAGTTCACACATATTTCCACAAATCCCACCTGTATCTCCATGTCAGTGATGGTGAACCCCTCGTTGTCTTGACTGTTCGTGACTCGCAGATGGAATCGCCCAAACTGACTTTTCCCCCCATCCAGCTCCCCTTCACTTCTCCTACGGTCAATGGGTCGAGGCCAGTACCTCACACACTTCTGGACGCACCCAAATACATGTCAACATGCTAGAGTACAGTCCATATAAGAAAAAATATATCCACCGACCTCATTGGTTTCCTTTAGCCTGGTTACCATGACGATAATGCGACTTTTCTCCTGCCAAACCATGTCCCAGAAGTCCCCCACGGTGTGAACCATTGGCCCTTGGGTGGCGATGTAAGCCTTTGGAATACCACGGTAACCCTGAAAGAAATGGATTGGACGTTTAGCACCGTCAATGGCCAGTCATTAAGTTTAATTGAATTGGATGTCTATTAGACAATAAGTTAATTTTGGGCCACTTCTTTGTTAATTTGAGGGAACGTTTGTGTCAGTTTCTGTATATTTTTTAGTCACTTCCAGGATTATTCCCAGTACGTTTGGAATTATTTCCTGTTGATTTTTAGGCATTTCTGGGCTATATACTGTTCCGGAGTTCCTGTTGAGTTTGGGTCATTTTTAGGTCACTTAATGTTGATTTTCGTGGCATTCACAAGGCTACTTCAAGTACAATTTGAGGAGATGAAGTATATGTAAATAGTATGTTTTAAAAATTACCACCAATGGAGAAACACTGAAAAAAAATGTTCCTTCATTTGCCCCTCCCAGTCCATATAGACTGGACTTCTACCACCATGAATGATATTAAATAGCTGTCCACTGTCATGACATCTGTCACTGAAAGGGTTCAAATCACTGGGTGTGTCTGCGTAGGAGTGTTCTTGTGTGTGTGACTGACCCGGATATAGTTGGCATTGATGTAACGGTCTGGGCCCGCCTCGTCCTCCTCCATGCATTTCAAAATGACACGGCTTTCAGGGTCTTAACATGCAAATGTGCAGGAACATCAGGAAATGCGTGTGAGTGTGTGTTTTGGGTGGTGCTTACTGACTGGGAAGGATGCTTTTGTATCTGTCCTTGATTGCATGTCCCGGAACGTCAAGGTCTGATGTACTCACAAAGTTTGGCGGAATACTCTGTCAACACAAGTATACATTTTACAAATGCAAATTTAACACAAAAACATGGCGGATGCTGACTTTCTGAAAGTGTCCATCAAATAAATCTGGCATTACTAACTTTTATCTACTGAAAATGCTTTGTTTTTTGTTTTTTTAAATGTCTGAATAAGCAACCACACTTCCAACTGGTGATTCAATGAATTTGTCACCTGGTACTCGGCATCCAGCTCGTCGGCATTGGCGGCGGCCTGCTGAAGAAGCGAATGCGTGAGCAGCCGAGAGGAGTTGTGAAGCAGCCGGAGCCACACCTCTTTGGGCGTGGAGACGGGGCACCCGAGCTCTACACCCAAGCTGTTTACATCCAAAAGTAGCGAGATATTGGAGCCCCGTCTGAAATAGGCAATGGTCACATGTGGAATGGAGGACTTGTGGAGACTTATGTTTTCATTCTCACCTCTTCTGGAGGCCAATGGTTGGTCTGGGGACTGAGGTCGGCTCATCCAAAGGCTTGGACGTAGAGCAGGACGCCGCCATGATGACCACGTGTGCCGTGGCCAGTTTTCACAGTGCCATGCTGGAAGATACGGTTGTTATTTCCTTACTTATCTTTTTATTAACCCATACATGCAGTGTTTCATACAAATAGTGGTTAAGCAGATGGCAATAAATACTGTAATGCCCAAAGCAAATGTTTTGGCCAAATAACCACAAAACCGCAATGAACAAAATGTTTCAAACACCTGCAAAGGGACTAACGATTCATCTAGGGTTTACCACCTATTGCCAAAAGTCATCTGAAAAAGACTAGAACAAAACCAACGCAATAGGAAGTGGATTTAACCAACCACTTGGAGTCTCTAAACGATGAGGCAAAACAGTAAATGGCCAAACAGGAAGCTCAAACGAAAGCGAGAGAAGACCTTGAGCATTTCCATCGGAAGAGAATTTACTCACAACAGGAAGTCAGGACGCCCACACCACCTTACTCAACAACAGACTTACAAACACAGTTCTTCCTTCTCTCTTGAGAGATAATATGATGAGGCCTTGTGTGACCTCAAGTTTGTCGCCAGTTAAAACTTCAATGTTGTGTGTTTACAGATACTGATTGGTGTGTTATCTGTTATTGTTGAAGACACACACACACACACACACAAAACCAATCTTTTGCATATCACAAAATAAAAGCAAAAAAAGAGGAGACCTTGCTTGGTGATATAGGCTTTTTGTCGCTTCATGGTACAAAATGTTCACGTGAAATTGAAACTGCTTGATAGATAAATGAAGTACGGCCTTGGTTACAAATTGTTTCTAAAACTTTTGAACACGCATGTGCTTCCACGTTGCAAATATTCTTGCCAAGGTCGCTTAACTCGCATGTATGGCTCTACATAATCAAGAGAGATGAAAATGGAAGGTTGTTACTTCTTAGTCTTTCGACATCAGACATAGAGACCAAATTCACATTGCCTACTGTTAATTTTCCTATAAAATATTATTCTTAGTGATCAGGATGCCATACATTTTAATAAAGATGGCATTTTTCTTTACAATAAATGCTTCTTTTTATTTATTTTTGTGGATGTAAAGTAATCCAGGGGGAAAAAGACACTTTCAACGTTTTGGGCTTCAGAGGAAATAAGACAAGTGCTTAAAAAGGAAGTTAAAATCATAACATACATTTTATGGGAAAGACATTAGATATTTTTAGCTTTATGTACCAAACTTTTGACTTATTTTGATGTATTTTTACAAATATGACCTACATTTTATTGATAAATGACTATTTTCCTCTTCTAAATGAATATAGTACTACTTTAATAACCCTGTATAGGCCGTACTAAAGATATGAACTGAATACTACCTGCAAAATACTTGTCAGTATTCATCTTACAGTCACTTAGCACACTTCTTTCCAAACAACTGTTAGATTGGAATGAAAATGGAACTTTCAAGTGTTACTCCCAATTACATTCCCATTCCTCTAAACTCAGCTCAAAGTTTGGATTGATGAAATCTTATTGATAAAGTAATAGTATAGTATATAATGACTCTCTTACCTTCAGGTCTCCGCTGACTGTGCTCCTCTCCACGGCTCTTTTTTTTTCTACATTGTCAGCCACTTCCCTCTCTGTAATGGCATGACGCATGTGCACAATAGCCAAGGCTGCAGGTTCCCTTCGGCAAGGCGCATGAGCGTCGATGAAGTTTGTGCTTGCCTCTCCTCCTGGGAGGAGGTCAGGAAGCCTAACCTGCAAGCGGCTTGCTTTGTCACAGCCACACACACACACACACACACACATACACACCCTGAGGTGGTGGTGATGAGACAGCGAATATGAAGACGAGACTTTGCAGCAGCATGTCGGGCTTGATCTGACTCGCTTTTTTGGAGTTTCATGTGATGAGAATGTATGGCTGCTTGCGATGCAGTTGGATAATCAGAATGTTGATGGTCTGGTGGTGAACAACAAATGAACAATGAAGATTACTTGACTCATTTGTTTCCATGGTAACTTGAAAGAGAAGCGCTGACTACACAAGCGTATGCCGAATGTCACCTTCCTCCTTCAAATGTTTGTTTCTGCACACAGAAGCTCAACTGTTGCTAAGGTATTAAAAAAAGTGCCGGCACTAGACTTAGTACCCCCGTGTGGTGCATTAGGCCACGCAAAAAAAAAAGCAACAGCGACTTTGGGGAACACTAAAGTGATCAAGCAAAAATGGGAAATAATTACAACCTCAATGCTTCACTAATTAGCATTGTCACTTCACAAAAACTAATTAGGTGATGTTAAAAATGAAAAAGCTCATTTTGTCAGATTCCAGTCACTCTTGATTTTTAGCAGCCTGGAGTCATTCTTTCAGGATTTATTTGTAAGAATTGTTTCTGCTTTGTTTTAATGAACAACAAAGTCAGTCAGTGTTGCAATGGTGTACTATCAGAGTTGATATATAATATCTGATTGTTAACGAGCCTTAACTTTAAATTTTAATTAGGTTTCAAGCAGCATTATTGAATTATTCTGCTGTGTAAGCGATATTTTGGTTGTGTATTCGGTTGAATGTTCAAATAATAAATTATTTGTGTGTGTATTAAAGACTGGCCGTTTACATCTTATGGTATAAACACAACTGAGAAACTGTCCAATACACTGGGTACTCCAGTTTAAAATAAGTTTTATTACCCCAAAACTTTCCGCCAATGTATTATGTATACTTTAAAATTATTTTAGATAACGTTTATTTTTTTCCCCTTTGCAACAAAGCAGAAAAAATCTTAATACTCAAGTAATATCACTTAGATTTCTTTTTATAATATCCCATTTATTTTAAGGTCAAACATGATGTATATTTTTCAACGATGTGTCCAATATAACACATTAATTATTGTGGAGTGTGTGCGTGTTTGTGTGTTTGTGTGTTTCTGTTTGTGTGTTTCTGTGTTTTTGTGTGTGTTTGTGTGCAATTTTGTGTTTCGGTTGTGTGTTTGTGTGTTTCTGTTTGTGTGTTTCTGTGTTTTTGTGTGTGTTTGTGTGTAATTTTGTGTTTCGGTTGTGTGTTTGTGTGTGTGTTTGTTTGTGTTTGTGTGTGTTTGTGTGTGTGTTTGTTTGTGTTTGTGTGTGTTTGTGTGTGTTTGTGTGTGTTTGTGTGTGTTTGTGTGTGTTTGTGTGTGTGTTTGTGTGTGTTTGTGTGTGTTTGTGTGTGTTTGTGTGTTTGTGTGTTTCTGTTTGTGTGTTTCTGTGTTTTTGTGTGTGTTTGTGTGTGTTTGTGTGTAATTTTGTGTTTCGGTTGTGTGTTTGTGTGTTTCTGTTTGTGTGTTTCTGTGTTTTTGTGTGTGTTTGTGTGTTTGTGTGTAATTTTGTGTTTCGGTTGTGTGTTTGTGTGTTTCTGTGTTTTTGTGTGTGTTTGTGTGTTTGTGTGTGTGTTTGTGTGTAATTTTGTGTTTCGGTTGTGTGTTTGTGTGTTTCTGTTTGTGTGTTTCTGTGTTTTTGTGTGTGTTTGTGTGTTTGTGTGTAATTTTGTGTTTCGGTTGTGTGTTTGTGTGTGTGTTTGTGTGTGTTTGTGTGTGTTTGTGTGTGTGTTTGTGTGTGTGTTTGTGTGTGTTTGTGTGTGTGTATTTGTGTGTGTTTGTGTGTGTTTGTGTGTGTTTGTGTGTGTTTGTGTGTGTTTGTGTGTGTTTGTGTGTGTTTGTGTGTGTTTGTGTGTGTTTGTGTGTGTTTGTGTGTTTGTGTGTGTTTCTGTGTTTGTGTGTTTGTGTGTGTTTTTGTGTGTTTCATCTACAATGTATTTAAAGTTGTCATCAATTTCTTACACATATACAGACTAGATGAGCAGTAATTTTATTGAGAGACACCTTTAACAAAAATGAGCAGCAGGGGGAAGCAGAAACCAGAGTGTAGTTTCTTTGCGTGTGCGTGAGTTTTTGTGTGTTTGATTTGCAGAGCTGCTGTTTGTCCCACAGAGTTTCTGCAAGACTTTCAGTCACTCTACTGCGTTAATCCCAGACGGAGCAGCCCTGCCACGAACCTCCAGCCCCCCCTGCCACCACCATCATTTCCATCCTCCTCCTCATTTTCTTCTATTGCATCCTCATCATCTACGTTAGCCATTTTTAAACTATCTTCTGGACCACTAATGGCTCGCTGAGGTCTAATTGTGATCACGTGAGGGGCTAAGAAAGATCTTTTGGACTTTGCTGCGGATCTTCTTGGTTGTTCCAACATGGCGCGGTCAGTCACATTGGTCCTGGTTCTGTTACTGTGGCAGATGTTCGTAGGCAGCAGAACCCTCAGCCAGCCCCACGCCTACGAGTCCCCCGATTTAGACCCGGAGCTACATCAGCGCCTAGCCCGTGGCGCCGAGGAAGATGAGCAACAGTCCACGTACGGGCAGTCCTTTGAGAATGACTCTGTGACCCCACCTCAAGTCACCCGACTATCAAACGTGACGGATTTCCAGAACCAAGGAATATTCAACCCCTTCTATCCGCTGAGCCGGAGCTCCTACATCGCCTATGCCACCGTGCTGGCGGCTGGCCTACTGCTGGCGGTGGGTGTGGTGGGCAACATGGCCATCATGTGCATTGTATGGAACAACTTCTACATGAGATCTGCCTGGAACTACTTGCTCGCCAGCATTGCTTTCTGGGACTTTCTGCTACTGCTGCTCTGCCTACCCACGGAGATGGTCAACTGGCTGTCACACCGCCGCATCCTTCCTGAGATCACCTGCCGAATGGTGCCCTATATGGAGGTAGGTGGAGCCTAGGTGGGTGGGGTCATGGTAATGTGTAGATTTTAGTAACTGTAATAGTAGTAAAGTGGAAAAAGTCCACAAAATTGTAGATCAAGACGATCTGTTGCAGTTTAAGCGGAGCATCAAAATGGTGAAGAAAGGTGATTGGAATGACATGGTTGTTGGTGCCAGACAGGTTGTTCTGAGCATTTCAGAAACTGTTTACAGAAATTGGTCAGAAAACGAGAAGACATCCAGTGACTGTAAATTGTTGGTCGTAAAATCCCTTGTTAATGCCATAGAGAGGTCAGCTGAGAATGACCAGCTGTAACTACAATTCACACAGATTCACCAATATTGGACAATAAAAGGTTGAAAAATATTATACATGGTCTGATGAAGCTCGATTTCTGCTGTGACATTGAGATGGTAGGGTCAGAACTGGGTGTCATTTACATGTCTTGCCTCGTATCAGTGGTTCAGGCTGGTGGTTGTGGTGGTGTAGTTTTGTGGGGAGTATTTTATACATATATTTTGTCCCCATTAGTCACTTTCAGGAGGATAAAGCGCCATGTTGTAAAACTCAAATCATCTCAGACTGTTTGTTTTAACCAGACAATGAGTTCATTGTTACCAAATGACCTCCACATTTACTAAATCTCAATTCAATAGAGTACTTTTGGGATGCGGTATAACAGGAGATTCTCAGTATGGTTATATAATGCCATAAACTTTGAAGTGAATGTGGTTAGGGTTATACTCTTTCCAATACTTTGTTAAATCTCTTCCTTGAATGGTTATTATGGTAGTGCTGAAAGCAAAATGGTGTCCATCTCTTTACACGTAAAGTGTACTTAAATGAGTGTACTGTATGTAGCATTCTATGGAGAGACATATGTGTTGTTAAAAGCTGAGAGTTAGTCAGAGTTGTGTTGCTGTGATGACCAAATGAGACCCTGACCAATCATCAATTACTTTTGGTTTTCTTTTGCCATGTTTGATTGCAAGTGAGTCTGCTGACAGTGGTTATGTCTCAGGTGGTGTCTTTGGGCGTCACTTCCTTTACGCTGTGTGTGCTGGGAATTGACCGTTTCCACGCTGCCACTAGCTCCTCTCAACCAAAGACACGGCGAGTGGAACGTTGTCGCTCCGTGCTGGTCAAACTGGTTGTGGTTTGGGTTGCTGCGATGCTGCTGGCCAGTCCTGAGCTCTTCTTGTGGCAATACGCTAGGGCCACAGCTCCAACAGCTCCAGACTCTTGCTCCATCAGCGTCTCGGCGCCATCCTCACTCCTTCTGCCTGACTCTTTACACTCATTGTTGCACAAGTACCACCAGGTGAGACCACGATTGACGCACCCAAAGCCCGTTTCCGGCACTTACGGCTAGACCGAATAATCTGATTGGTTTTCAGGCCCGCATGTGGTGGACGTTTGGCTGTTACTTCTGCCTGCCTGTCCTCTTCACCATCCTCTGCCAAATGGCAACCCGTAACGTCCACAGCGACTCCAGCTCCGCCCACAAGCAGCGTAGCCACGACGACCCCTCCTCGAATCACAAACGTCATCATCATCAGGCGTTGGAACGGCAATTTAACTGCACTCTGTTAGCATTAGCGCTGGTGTACAGTATTTGTGCGTTACCCCAACACATATGTAATATCATGCTAGCATATACCAATATTACCGTCTCTGAGGAGACGGCGACCACTCTGGCCCTCGTACATCATTTCCTCCTGTTCCTCAAGTCCTCCATCACGCCTGTGGTGCTGCTGTGTTTATGTAAGGTAGGTTTCCCCAAGCACATTCTTATCTCACTTATCTTCCCTCTTCTTATCGTTCTAGTTACGAGGTATCCCATCCTCACACAATATAAACACCCATATAGGGAGTAGACAAATATAATATAACACATTAATCTCAGGTGTACCACTCTCTATGTCCAAGAACCAAACAGAACAGGTTTACAAATAAAGGTAAGGTAGTTGATACTTCAATATATTAGCATTCACAGGTAATATTATGAATGTCAACTACAAGAAACACTTTCAAAGTAAAGTATATGAGCCCTTAACAATGCATCAAAGGGAGCCAGTACCAATTCATCACTTGAAATTGGCCAGTCAATTAGCTCCAATTCTTTTTAAGATGTCTATAACTTTTACAACTAAAATATTGCACAACTAAATCTGGTTTTATTCACTTACCAATTCCATAATAATCCATAACCTCTAAACCAATCAGTACGTCGATCTCAATCCCCAGTGATAAATTAAACTTGGACAGTTCTACTTCATGGGACGAGATCTTATTCTTGGTATTATAATACTACTCCACTCTGACTGGTCTTGTATTTGACAAAAAAAACTCTAGTTTTCTTGGAATTGATGTGACATCAAGTTGTTGACTGACCTTCCCTGGCGCCCAGTTAGACAGGTCATATCATAGTTTATTTCCATATTTTCTACAATCAAGAGAATGTTTCCTGTTAGCAGGTTTAGGTGTTTTGACTTTTTTTGTGTTCATTATCGTTTTGCAAGACACAAGGCAAGGCATTCTTCTCTAGAATTCCTTACAATTGAGTGAAAATGTGGGTTCCACAGGCGCTGGGTCGGGTCTTCGTGGACTGCTGTTGCTGCTGCTGCCGAGCGTGTCAGGAGAACTCGGTTGAAGGTTCTCCGGCATCTGCTCACGTCCAGCTCAAGACGGCCAAAGAGGCGGCCATCTTCTTTGACAAAGCAAAAGACACCTCTGCCATCTTGTCTATCTCCAGTTAGATTATTTTTCTCCTTCTATGTTCTTTCTTGCCCCCATCATGCACCCTGCTTCTTGACCTTCCTGTCAATGGTTGTTCTATTTCTTGTTTGCCTGGGAAGTTTCATCTGTAGCTATTTTATAGATTGATGGAAGATTTGGAAAAAGATTGATGTGATCACAAACAAACAAAAACACTGTTACAGAAAGGCTCAAAAGTGATGTTTTAGTAGGAGTTTTAAAATGGGTGTTATTTTAAGTATTAAACATAAATCATTAAATTCAAGGTAGTAAAACTTGAGTCGGCACAAATCATTTCATTGCAGTCACTTGACTTTTGTTTGCTGTTTTTTTTTTTTTTACGTGATGAACGTCAATTAACTCCTTGACTAGTTGACTTTAACGCACTTACTGTACGTAAGCGTCAAGATACTTTGTTTGCATTTGAAGACTAACGGCCTACTGGTCCTGTTTGAACCATGTGACCAAAGTGACGGTATATGTTGTCATGGTTTCGTGAAAGAATGACTGTCAACAATGGTAAATAAAAATAACTTGAATTTCAGCACTGATGATGTCATCACTTTCCAATCAAGTCTCACAGTCCTTCATCATTATTGCCAGATGCAAAATTTTAATATTTCTAGAGATAAAATTTGTTTGTAATATTCTGCTGATAATATGAGAATGAAAAGACATTATTTTGTACTGTTGCTATAAAGAAATCATAAACAAAATAATATTCATGAGTAAAATCGTCCCGTCGCTGAGGGACATTTACCAAGGCAAAAAGTTGTGCTGAAAAGAAGTCTCCCATCACATTTCCCACCACTCTTGGTCTCTTTTGGCAACGTCAATGGGTGTGTGTGTGTGTGTGTGTGTGTGTGTGTGTGTGTTTGTGTGCTGGTTGTGTGTGTGTGTGTGTGTGTGTGTGTGTGTGTGTGTGTGTGTGTGTGTGTGTGTGTGTGTGTGTGTGTGTGTGTGTGTGTGTGTGTGTGTGTGTGTGTGTGTGTGTGTGTGTGTGTGTGTGTGTACAAGTGTGAGAATTTAGGAACAGACACGGAAGTCAGTTTGCTTGACAGCTAAAATGTTAAAGGTCAAACTGGAAAAGGCTGTGAGTGTGTGTGTGTGTGTGTGTGTGTGTGTGTGTGTGTGTGTGTGTGTGTGTGTGTGTGTGTGTGTGTGTGTGTGTGACATAAGCACACCAACTTTAGCAAGCGGGCTGGGCCGTGGAAAAGCAGCAAAGCTCATTAGCAGTGATGAGCGCTAGCCCGCTGGTCCGATCCCCTAAAACAGACAGCCTCTGTTCTCTAATGAAGCCACCAACACTGCGCCCAACAAACCTGCGACCATTCATCCCCTAATGTGTGCTGGTGCAGACCAGCGTTATGCAACGCAAGGTCACAGGTTCAAGTCTCTCATCAATTATTTTACTGGTGTTATGTTCAAGGACAACAGTCAACTTGGTAAATCTCAACGTTTTTCCAGTTATTAACATGAAAAGTGAAAAAACAAGTCTTGGGAATTCTCCCCATTGACAAAAAAACAATAACTTTAAACTCAAGTATATATAAAGTTTCTTACTTTCTTTCTTTATTGAAAACATAGTCACTTAATGAATTAAGATGAAAGTTTCCACTAGCGCCACCACCAATCTTAATTGGAATAAAAGTCTTTTGAAAAGTTTTCATCAAAATTACTGTCAAAATTAATGACCACTAGAAGATGAACTCCAGCAAAAGGCTGGCAACCAATTCAGGGTATCCGTCGTCTACTGCCTATCTAAGTTGGCCGGGATAAGCTCCAGCACCCCTGTGACCATTTGTTTGGATAAACAGAAGGTAAAATAAATGAAAACAAATGGATTTTTGTTAATAGCAGGGCCTTTTCTTTTTACGCAACCATCAGGTCGAAATTTCAGACTGAAGGCTGCCTGTCAAGATGTCACTCAAGTAGTTATTCTTCTCGTGGACATTAACTTTGAAATCCTACTCTCACGTTATTCGAGAACCAATCTTCTTGAAACCCGCTATCTATGTAGCATGAGCTAATATGTATTGATCTTTAGAGCCTGCTCTATCAATTTCTGTATCAGGGCTAATCAATTTATATTGATAACAGACTTTGTGCTTTCTGTCCAGCCTATATTTTACGAGTTAGCGTTCAGTTTAGCAAGGTAATCTCCCATGATCTACTTTGTTTAAGGAGACAAGAGGTTAAATGTTAAAGTTCAGCCATGTCAAAAATAAGGTGTTTTATGGATCAACTTTTGTATAGCTGTCCACTGTCATAACCACTGGCCCTGAATGGGTTAAAACACACATGTAAATGGACACACACTCACACAAACAGGATCACATTGTTGGTTTTGTGTGGGAAAATCAGGGATATTGGATAGAGGAGGGGGTATCCTTGGCTTGGAGGAGGGCTACCGTTGTCATGACGATGATCACAGGGTCGCCGTGGCGAGCGAGTTGGAGTTTGGGAGAGGAAGCATTACACTGGGGCCTCCTTCTTTGCACAAACACACACACACATGCATGGATGCTTGAAAGAAAAGAGGGAGCGTTGGCTCGGGGACAGGGCGGTGGCAGGGGGAGCAGTGGGGGTGTTTGGGTGAAGGAGGACGAGATGAGCTTTTTATTAGTTTGATCACGTCAGCTGTACAAATGAGCCGAAAAGTTTCTTTATTTTGGTGTTGTTGTTTTTTTATTTTCTTTGAGCGTGTGAGAAAGTTCTCATCAGACGTGACTTGAGGGCTGAAGTCGAAGGTACCAAACCCTGACGCCCCCTGGTGGTCACATCCAAATTAATCATTAAACTTGAATGGTTTTTTAGTAAAAAATGACCCACAGGTGAAAGATGGCTGTTCGAAGAATTTAAATACGCAAATCAGGTTTACCTGAGAGGTGTGATAACGGTATCAATAATGTTTACACACATGAACTTTGAGTCTTAGAAGTAATTTAGAGCTTCAGCCAGGGTGTCATAAAAGAACCATTTTACTTGCACTGAAGTTTTCACAGGTAAATCGTACCAGTTTTACTGGCTCATAGATTCTATTGGCGTAACCACCAATGAGAGAACTGTGATTTAAGAAAATTAATTATCCTGATTGAGAATGACAAGAATTGATAGTTTATCAAAAAGTACTCAGTAAATGGAAATGATTCCACCTGTTTTTAAGGGTTGTTTTAAGACCAGTAAATGTCGCTTTCTACTTATATCTTTATGGACATTAGTCTAGTAAAGTGAAGATTGAAAAATAGCTTTGCCGATGTCAAAAAAAAACAACACAAAGGGACGTAGACACAAATCCATATCATAGATTTTTCACTTTAGTTGTGTGACGTCAAAAACGGCATTTTCTCCTAAATAAAAATCCACAGACGAGTGATGTTGTGCACCTGAGAGGCGCAGTCTATGTTTGCGAGTTGGAAAAACAACAACAACCTTGTCATTCCAATGGCTGCGCTTAATTTCCTCCACGTTTTATTTTGGTGCGAGGATTAACAAATTGACGACGCAATCTCTGAGCACAACATCGTATTCCATTTCTTCTCAAGTCCACATGAATCCAACTTTCACATTTCTCACATTGCGTTAGAGAAGCACGATCGGATCACGTTTCTACTCGCCGACACCTTCCGTTAAAGATCACTGGGTCCGATTCACATGACTGATAAATAAACTAGGCTGATCTATTATCGACATAAATAGCATGATCATCATTACATGACTCCGGCGGGCCAATATGTCAAAAAGCACAACAACAATAAAATTACAAAACTCAAAAAGTAGTTACACATGAAACGCTTATCAACATTTGTCATTATTCTTATCTTACAAAAATCAAAAATCAAGAGTGCAATAAAAAATTCCAAAGGGACGTAAACTTCAAACTGAAAAGGGAGGGACAGGGGGAGAAAAAAAGTGACCAAATGATGAATGACGAAAGGATGAGAGAGAAATGACGTCGACGGGGAAGAGGAGGCTCATCTTTCCCGTGGGGGTAGCGGAATAGACCGGTCAAAATGTCCGACGCGCCGATGATCTCACTTGACAACAAAGTTTTAAAACTCTTTGTTGAGAAACACTTGACTCGGTTAAATGGAGATTAATTTAACAACCATTGGGGACTGCGGGCTTTTCCTGCTTCCCATCTGGTCGCCCCCGGACTCGGAGATTGGCGCGTGAGATATGGGAGGCTTGTGGGTAGTGTAGTTTATGCAACATGGAGATATGAAAATGGAAGGATGAGAGGGGAGGAGGGGTTTGGGTGTGGCAAGGCTGGTTGGGTTTGAGTGTGGAATTTGGGGCTTGTCTACTCTCAGGAACTCCTCTTGGTCCTGGAATGCTGGATCAGCCACTGGAGGGTGATGTCTGTACACCACAAAGAGAAAAATCAGGATCAGTGGACATTTCCAAGGCCTACTTAAATCATTCTGTTGCTTATATATATATATATATTTTATGTCTGCAGCTTACCAATGTTGTCCTTTTCCTTGCAGGAGATGGAGTAACAGCAAATCTCTCTGTCCTGGATGGCCGACAAGTTCCTGGAGGAGACAAGCAAAGCACAATGAGGAACTTTTCGACATGGAGGACAGGCAATGAAAGTTGTTACGGTGATTTTACATCAGCTCTATGAGTTCCTTCTCGTCCAGAGCTCCTGGCAGGTCCCGCTTGTTGCCCAGGACCAGAACCTGAAAATATGATACCATGTCAAATTAGGAGGTGAAGGATTTCTTTCAAAGTCACTATTTGGGAATGAATTCACAGACTCTGAATTTAGATTGGCATGGATTTGAAGCTAAATCCTCACAGCTGTAAAGGTGGCAACACAAATACTGAAACACTCACCGGAATTCCCTGCAGTTGAGGTTTGTCCAGCAGGTTGTGAAGTTCGTTCTTGGAGGCTTCGATCTTTTCCGGGTCGGCCGCGTCAACCATGTATCTGTAAACATTGCGATATTTGATTGACAGGAATGACACATGATGAAGATAAGGCGGAATAAGGAAAGATGGAGGATGACTTACACTATGGCGCTGACTCCTCTGCAGTAACGCTCCCACATGCTCCGGAAACGAGGCTGCCCACCAATGTCCCACAGCTGTAAAATGCAAGCACGCTTTAGACTTTCACTGGGGACACTGGCTCGGAAATAAGAGCGTAGACCCACCTTGATGGTGACGTTTCCCTTTGTGATCTTCCTCATGTTGAAGCCCACGGTGGGTATCATGTCTTCACTGAACTGGCCAGACTGAAACAAGGCGGTCAAAGCAACCATGTGTCACTCTTTTTCAATCAATATCTATTAAGATCTTATATAAATGACTCATAATACACATCCTGTCAGTTAAAAAATTGGATTTCTTTTTCTATTTCATAGGGTCATATAGCGATGGAAGCATTTTTCCAAGAAAGCAAAATTTGAAAGGTGTTTGTCAACATTTTTCAACAAGATTTCCCCTCAAAAACAAAATAATGCCCGCGACTATATTTAAAGTCAAAGTGCATCTCACGCAAAATGAGTAAAGATGAGCTTTCTGTTCTTTACGACCATTTGACCATTTCCTCCCATCACTAAGCGGTGCTGATGTGAGGAATCCACAAGCACGCAGTGTTTTTCTCAAAATGAAACGAGTATGTTCTTGTCAAAAAGAAAAAACTGGTTAAAGTAGTTCCACTAGCACAATATTGTATTGATAAATCAAGAGGTTCTATCCAGAGGCTGACGTGAAGCCGCTGAGGTCATCGACTCAACAACGGATGGAGGCAGCCTGATGCTAACAGCTGCTCGCCAACCTTAGCCTTCTTACCGCGATCACGTTGACGAAGGTGGTCTTCCCTGAATACTGCAAGCCCACCAGGGTCAGCTCCATCTCCTCCTTCCAGAAGAGTGCCTTGAACCAGTCCAGCAGTTTGTTGATGAGCGCTATCATCTTCGTCGTCCCCTGTTCAGGCCAATGCTAACCGATTTGCTTCTGCTGATGCTAAAGCAAGGCGGCTCCCCTTGCTAGCAAACTGGCTGACGCCCCGAACGAGAATTTGTCCAAGTGACAAGCGGGGCCAGCGACGGACTACCGAACTGCGCCGTCGATCTCGATCTTCGGAGATGAAAAGACGTCTTTTGATTTTAACACGCGAACCGACTTCGTCTTTTTCACCTTTTCGCTGCTGTTTACTACGAGACGTCTTTCCTATGGGAAAACGTTCCGGCAATGTAAGAGAATGGACTTCCGGCTATGTCAAAATAAAAGGTCACGAGGTATGTGCAAAACAGAAACGAAATCAAATCCATTCTCTAAGCCTATGCATCAGATATTGTTATTTTAAATATATAAATACCGAGGAATATTAGTAAAAGACAAAAGTCTGATTAATTTAGCATTTTAGACAAATCAGACAAAAGCACTGTCTTAACTAAACTTCTGCCATTGGCGACGATTGTTGCCCAAACCCTTCTAACAAACATTTTATGACATAAAACTGTATTTTACAGCTCAAACTTCACGCCAATTTTCCATGAAACGTGCTCTGGTGTCCTGATGAAAAATATTGTCGCTGAGCTCCCCGAAAGTTGCGCTGCATATTTTTGCCACTGGAGGGCAGTGTTTAACTTTTTGGGATGGAGTGTACCACACCCAATTCCAGAGTGCACGACTACCATTAAATTTAAAGTGCTCTTCTATAAGTAAGGTTCCTAAAATATTCTCATGCATCCAAAAAAGTAGCACAAACAAGATTGTTATTTCCATACGAATACATATTGGCAGTCGTTACGATGCCTTCCAGAAGGGCCTATTGTCTTACGACATGAGTTGTTGGATAGAAACTCCCTCATTACTATTCTATTCAGGAGTAAAAAGGTTGCCAGAAGAGGCCATGTTTTGTTTAGTTTTTTTTTTTTAATGTTGGAGGCAAAGTTATTGAGTCTTTTTGCAATGGATGAAAAGACAGCATTGTGTGCAAGAATTACAGTAACTAGGTGGTGTTTGATCTATTATATTTAAAGATAGACTTTCCACCTTCACATTTGTATCATCTCTTGTCCAAAGAATCTGCTTTTCTTCTGTCCTTAATTTAATCACTGCCACTTACAACAATAAACCTTCAAACTAATTGAACTGTGAGTGATTGCCAACCCTCAGTTGAAACGGAACTTATGTTGTAGGCCGGTGAAATCATTTTTAGCCAAAGTTCTGATAGCACCCAGTAGTTGGTGTGACTCAGATTGAATTAGACATTGTGTAGGTTCTCTAAAAACCCCAAGATGGAAGCCCCTCTTTTCCCCAATGTGGACGTCAAAGTCCAAAAAAGGCAACGCATTATCTTCCACAGCAACACGTGTGACCTTGGTGTTTTGGTCCAATGACTTGATATGCTCTTGAAGGCTTGCACTTCGAGCAGTGATGTTAGATTGGACGACTTTTTTCCCTATTGGGCAACTTTAGAAGACACAGGGCGGGAAAGAAATACATTGGGTGGGTTGATGAAACCTACAATGCTTGTTTACATTACACAAGCATCTTGTCTTCTTTATTATCCAGGTTTAGCGTTTGTCTTCAAACATAGCGATAACCTTCGCGGCTGGGGAACGCCTCCGACTCGCTGCATGAATAGTTGACTTTCAACACAAAAAGCCAGACTAATCTGTCCTGCCTAGCCTTGCATGAACTGATGAAGCCTGCTCGGGGAAGACATGAAACATCTTCTAAGAACAGAGCCACCATAGTCAAGCTGGGATTGATTTAATTCCCTGAGAATCAAAAATTGAGCTGCGATACTTATAACATTCAATTTTTCTTATTCATTCATTTTCTAAACAATTTATACTTACTAGGGCCACAGGGGTGCTGGAGCCTATGTGAGCCAACTACAGGCACCAGGTGAGGAACACCTTGAATCGATGGCCAGCCAATCACAGGGCACAAGGTTACAGACAACCATTCACACTCACACTCATACTTAGGGGCAATTTAGAGAGTTCAACTACCGTGCCCTACATGTTTTTGGGATGAGGGAGAGAACCAGCGTACCTATAACCCCCACAGTGAGAAATGACCTGGGATTGAACCCTCGACACCAGAACTGTGAGGCACTAACCAATCATCCACCAGACCCATTTATTGAAAAAAAGTTCAAATGTGTTTGTTTACAGCTCTTAAGATTACCCACTTTCTAACACATGTACACTAAGAAAGCACACCCCCCACACACATACAGGCAAACACCCCTTATATGGGAGGAAAGGTGAATGGAAAATTTTGGAGTGTGAAGATTCCATATTTGTGTCAAATCCTGGCTAAATCTGCTCGGCCCCTCAGCTTAAAGGAAAGTGCATGCGTATTTTTAGCTTTAAAAGGACTTTTTCTGCAAGTTGAGGAGCACAACATTTGTACAGCATAGTGATCAAATAATAACATTTAGACGCTGTTCAAATGTAAACACATTCATGTTAATGCAACGTAATGCCCGTAATTTTTTATTGCAAGTTAATACCCATCATTTTTGTCAACAAACTCACTTTTTAATTTGCCAAATGCCCAATTCTGTCACTGATTGAGTGATGAAAAAGCATGGATTGTTCCAAAAATGACTTGGAGGAGCCTTAAAATTCAACTTTTGGTTTCAGTGCCCATCATGGCTGCACTTACCAACACACACACACACATCGTGTACATGCACCCTCACAGCCAAAATGTGCATCAGATTTATAACTTTTGGCAATCGCACAGTTAGATTGTTTCCTACATCACCACGGAGACCACAAAACCACACAGCCACACACTGTTCTGAGCAGAATACAGATAGCTATGCTGGTGCCGCCTGAAACCTAATTGCGTTAATTCATAAATTATAAATAATCTTGGCGACCCGGTGTTTTGAGTGGTTAGCACGTCGGCCTCACAGTTCTGGGGTCCTATATTCAAATCCAGGTGTGGAGTTTGCAGGTTCTCCCTGGGCCTGCGTGGGTTTACTCTGGTTCCTTCCTAAGACATACACGGTAGGCTAATTGGACAAGCTAAATTGCCCCTAGGTATGCTTGTGAGTGGATGGGCGATTGGCTGGCCGCCGATTCAGGGTGTCCCTTCCGTTTCTGTCCTGAAGTTAGCTGGGAGAGGCTCCAGCACCCTCCACGACCTTAGCGAGGATGAAGTGGTTCAGAAAATGAATGATTGAATGAATGAATAATCTTTCCCACGGTTATATCAAACACACACACACAAGCACACACACTCGCACACACGCACACAAACACACACACAACAATGCAGACTCTTACACACTGTTTGCATTCCAATGGACCACGATTCCTGATCATCTCCAGCAGGGGTGGTCAAGTACGGTCCTCGACATCCCCTATATCCAGTCTGTTTTCCATGTCCCCTTCCACCAACACAGCTGAATCAAATATTTGGGGATATGAAGCTTCTGGACAGCTTGCTGATGATGAGTTGATCATTTGATTCAGGTGTGGTAGAGGGGGGAGATGTGGAAAATAGACCGGATAGGGACTCTTGAGGACCGGACTTGGCCAACCCTTGATCTACAGCATTATTTCCCAACCAGAAAATTATTTATAGAAATGATTAATGACGAGTGCTGTACCAGGTGTCCCGGTGGAGGAGTGTTTGAGGTTTGGGCCACACAGTTCTGGGGTCGAGGGTTCGATCCCCGGTCCAGAGCTTCCTATGTCGACGTTGCATGTTCTTCCTGGGCTCATGTGGGATTTCTCTGGGTACTTCAGTTTCTTCCCACGTCCCCAAAAACATGCATGGTAGGTTGGTTGAACACTCTAAATTGCCCTAGGTATGAGTGTGAGCATCAATGGTTGTAATTTGTCGCTTTGGGCCCTGTAATTGGCTGCTCACCGATTCAGGGTGTCCCCCGTCTGGTGTCTGAAACCAGCTGGGATAGGCTCCAGCACCCCCGGTGACATTTGCGAGGATAAAGCGGTTCCAAAGATGAATGAACGGTGATTGTATTGCCCCGCCCCTCCGAATGCATGGATTTGCAGGTGTGTCAGGTTAGCGACAAAGTTCTGGGTCCGGATCACGTGCTGTTTGAAGCAGGGGGCGTGTCCGGCGGTCTTGACACCTCCACTCACTTCCTGCTTTGGAACAACAGGGTGGTGCGGAGCGGACTGTTAGCTGTGCTCTGCAAAGTGCACGACTTGATCGCGGACTTCTAGTTGCCTGCAGCCGAACCGAGGCATGAAGGAGTTGCTTGCCTGAAGGGGGATCCAATTTTGTAATCGCTCCAAGTTGCAGAGTCAACATGTCGGACTCCGCGTCCAGTTTCCTGCACATCGGGGACCTGGTGTCCCTGTACGCCGAGGGCACTGTCAATGGCTTCATCAGCACCCTGGGGTGAGTGCACGCGCCCAAACACACTGGCACACAACACACACGCACGCATGCACGTACGCACGCACTTTGTCTTGTCAATATGAACACTAAACAAGAGTAAACTTGGGCATCACAGTGTGTTCTTGTGTATACTATATTTTTTAGTTTGTGTATACTTTCCCATAAGTTGTAAAATGTTTACACACTTTATTTATAAAACCATGCCGAGATGATATCACAAACTTTTCCATCACCATTGTTGGTTGATGTGGTTGGTGTTGAACTTCATTGATTAAAAAAAAAGCAACAGGGAAAAAATGAAAAATTTGATAACCATATTAAACTGTAGAATATAATAAACTGCAGCTAAATGATTAGAGTAGGATTGAGGTTTTTAGTATGCATGAATGTTGATGTTTCAAAAAAACAGACACTTGGCAAGTAAATTCCAAAATAAGATATGGCAGTTGTCATTGTGCTGTTCTGCGGCTTTTCAATTCTGAAAGATACTGAAATTATGATTAGGTTTGACAAAATAAACGAATTATACCTTTCCTTCAAAGTGTATGAAAAAAAACGAGAAAATTGCTAATGAAGATATAGAAAGTATAAATACATTCTGCCTTTCAAAGTCTTAAGTTAAAAAAATTAAAACAAATAAAAATCCACGTAAGACCCTCACAGGGAATGCATTTAATATCTTACGTGTGAAATCTGCTCTAGCTGGTAACTTTTTTTAAATTATTTTTTTTCTTAACTATTATTTTTACACATACGATGAATCAGCTCACAAAAGCATGAGCCAAAAACGTAGAGGCAGGCCCTAAAGTGAGAGTCTACTCATACATCATGTCGAAAATATATTTAAAAGATAGTGATTACATTGATTTCTCTACTAGACACAGAGCAAAAAAATGTCTGGTGTTAGAGTAAAGGCTCACAGATGTATGTGTATTGTATTCAATCCCGCGCTGTCAACTTGTCACTGAGATACAAGCCTGGACTGGAACTTTAGCAGCCAGCATTATCTTTTGAAGATTCCTTGGGGTAAAGTTTTACTAACATATGTACACAAAGGGCAAATTAGTACTATTAAAATGAGGAATGATGTGCTAGGGGGTTGGGTTTGGGTCCATAATTCTTTGCCATTTCTACTAATATTACTGAGAATAGTGTTACAAATGGGAACTTTAACCCCTATACAGATGGCATTGTTATTTATTCCTTTGCTATAACACACTGGTGTCAAAATGGCGGCCCGTGGGCCAAATCTGGCCCACTACATCATTTTGTGTGGCCCGTAAAGTAAATGATGAGTGCCAACTTTCTGTTTCACGATGACATTCAAGTGAAGATTGTGGATTATTTCTTGTTTCCTCATTTTAAATCAATAATTGTAAAAATTTGTGCTAATTTGAATGTCCAAAAATGATCTATCGATTAGCATGATTGAGAAAACTGTCAATTTATTAATCGATTAATTTTGGCAGCCTAGTAGGATAATTTTACCTTACGTGGCCAAACAATCATTGAATACAGTGGTGGAGGGGAGAAAAAAAATAATAAATGTATTGTTAGGAGTACGTACTTTTAAGTTCTTGAACTAACTTAAGTTGATATAATAACGAAAAGTGCAAATATATATTTCCTGTAACTTGAGGCCTCCTCCCTTTCCACAAAGTTTACTAATCTGCTTGAGTAAAACCAACCAAACTGACAAGTGAATCAGAAAACCAGCCAACTCATTTCATTGCAAATTATGATGTTAATATAGACAGCAAACATCCTTCAGCTCCTCCACAACCATCCAGCGTGTCGCCTTCAGGTAGGAACTCGTCAAACCTGTGAGACAGGCCGCTTGGACCACTTCTAGAATCTTCTTGCTTATTTGACTTTTTAAACACTTACTGACACTAGTCACACACAGAAACACACGCACACACACATGCACACTAAGAATTTCTGGAACAATGCACCACACCAATTCACATATTTGTGTTCTTGTTTGTGTGTGTGTGTGTAGGTTGGTAGATGATCGCTGTGTGGTGGAACCAGCTGCTGGAGATCTGGAAAACCCCCCGAAGAAGTTCAGAGGTCAGATGGTCGTCCATTACATGTGTCATGTCAGGTGTGTGCAAGGCAAAATGCAAAATGTGTGTTAACAATCACAGCATCTCTGTGGCATCAGGTTGAAGTGGATCACATGACTCAGGTGGAGATGCAAATGAACCAAAAGCAGGCAAATGTGCGGCCGAGCATGTAGGCAAGCTGGCTTCCTGCTCACTGGGAAAGACGACCATATTTGGTGGCACTTGTGTTGCTTGGGCGCTTTGACTGACTCCACCCAAAACAGCCAATTAAAAGAGACACATTGCTATCACAGTTCTGGGGTCAAGGGTTCAACCCCCGGTAGTTTTATGTTTTTCCCGGGCTTCAGTGGGTTTGTCAGGGTACTCGGGTTTCCTCCCACATTCCTAAAACATGCATGGTAGGCTAAGTGCACACTCTAATTTGCCCCTAGGTGTGTGAGCGTGTATCCTTGTCCATCTGCCCTGTGATTGGCTGCTCACTGATTCAGGGTGTCCCGAGCCTGGTGCCCGTAATAAGCTGGGATAGGCTCCAGCACCCCTACGATCCTTGTGAGGATAAGCGGTTCGGAAAATGAATGAATGAATGAATGAGTGTGAGTTGAGTAATCCATGAGATCTGGTTAAAAACTGGTTTTGAATCTGTTTGTCTTATTATGGAGCAGCATAAAAATATTATTATAAATATTTTTGTACCCATTTTTTTCAGTGGACAAAATAATATCACATTTAAATTTCCATAAACTTTCTTAAAATTAATCTCCACAGCCTCTAATTGATTTTTTGTTGCTTTTTATATACAAAAATAAAATAAACAGTTTCTTCAGATGACTTTCCAAATCAGCTTTTGTATTGTGACTTCACTAAATATTTTCTTTACCAACATAACAATCACTCAGATGCTTTATCTCCTTCAACATCTTTCTTTTCAACAACTTTCTTATAACATACAGTGTGTTAATGTGCAAAACAATACTAATGCATTTGGCTTCAGATTGTTTTTCCGAGGTCTGCTATAGTATGATAGCAGGCTATTATGTGCAAACACACTAATTTAGACTTCCTATGCTGATGATAGCATGCCAACCTGTGCTAATACAAGCTAAAATGTGTCCCATCAACAGACTGTCTCTTCAAGGTTTGCCCAATGAGTCGCTACTCTGCACAGAAGCAGTTCTGGAAGGCAAAACAGGCCAAACATGAGAAAGACAAGATTGGCGATGTGGTTCTGCTGCAAAAACTTCAGGTATTTTCCAATTGAACTGCCAACATTGCAAAACAGTACAGTGTAATATCAAATTTAGACACCCAGAATGACCCAATGACTTTCTATCAGGGAAAAAAATCCCAATGAAGAGTAGTTTCTGACTGACATTCAAAGCCACTTTGCATTGGGACCTTGGTCCCTTCGTTCCAGAATTCGAAACATCCAAACTTAGCATGCAAAGTTTGTTTGTTCCTGAATTGAGCAGATATTTGTTCAAGTTACCATTTTAACATGAACAAACCTGGGTGTTTTTTTTTAATTTTTTTATTTGTGTGTGTTGTAGCATGCATCCAATTTGGAGCAGAAGCAGAATGAGACCGAAAACAAGAAGGTTCATGGAGATGTGGTCAAGTATGGAACCGTCCTACAGGTACTCAATTTGGCAGCTTTCTCATATGTTTTAAATGCTGAAACAATCAACCGTGCTCTGTTTACACTGGCCCCTCCCATCTCACCTTGGAAATGCTTATCCCTCTGCGAAAGTGGACACGTGTAGTCATGTACTGTACAAGACACACTCTTATTTTCTTTTGTTGAAGTTAATATTGACTTTGTTTCAACGTTCCCACACAGAGTACACACACATGCCCACTGTGGGTGTGGTCGTACTCAGTATGATGATAAAGATAGAGCTTCCTGTGCAAAGGTGCGCGTGTGTGTGCTTGTGTACGTGTATTATGTGTGTGTGTGTGTGTGTGTGTGTGTGTGTGTGTGTGTGTGTGTCCATAGCTATTTTTATATCATTGAGTAGATTGCTTTCCTGATAAATGGCCAAGCGTCTGAGACTTGACTTGGCCATTATTGTGAAATGGTTAACTTGAATATGTCCATGGACAATTTAGCAAGGCCTCATTTCGCTTATATACAAAAATTATATGTCGCCATTTATTTATTTTCTCATCAGGCACCATGTATTTTTATTTAATATTATATATGTAGTTAATTCAATTGAAACATTTACCAATGTCAAACAGCAGTGGGGGTGGAGTGGCGAAAAAGTGACAGACAAGAACTAGTCATACGACAGAAGTATTTTTCTAAACCGCAGCAAATGCATATGTATCCTGTAGATTAAAATACTTCATTATTTATATAATGTGTGTGTCTGGTGCTGCTTGGTTGAGGAACAGGAAGTTTTAACCTCCAAACAGCTTTTCTCTGTGCCATCTCTTGAGATTAGTGGGCACTAATGCAGAAAAAATAAACTTTAAAAAATATTTGCAATCAAATAAAACTACATGAATAACACACTTTAACCAGGACATCCTCCCATTTTGACGTTTTACCAATATAACATACAAATATTGAAAAATTGCTTTATCCATCCTTTAATTTTTCCAATTCGCTTATCCTCACAATGGTCTGGAGGGTGTCTGAGCCCATACCAGCTGACTATAGGCAAAGAAAATGAATTTAATGGCTCGTCATGCTAATAATAATGTTTACATAGAGTCAAATTAAAGAAAATACAATGCTAGTACTACGATAAAGACTTTTTGGCATCCTTTAAATTCCTTTTTCTGCAGCTGCTGCACATGAAGAGCAATAAGTTTCTCACAGTAAACAAGCGTCTGCCGGCACTTCTAGAGAAGAATGCCATGCGTGTCACACTGGACGGTACTGGCAATGAAGGCTCTTGGCTTTTCATACAACCTTTCTGGAAACTGCGAGCCAATGGAGACAATGTAAGCATATCCCATCAAATATTAGGAGAATGCTTTATAGTGTTTATGTACGTGATAGGATGCGTAACATATGTTTCAACACTAGATAAAATACACGTCAAATAGATGGCTTTCCATAAAGAGGCATACATTTAATCTTCACTTTTTATCATTTAGGACAGGGGTCGGGAACATTTTTGACAGAGAGAGCCATAAACAATACATATTTTCAATTGTTATTCATTGAGAGCCATACTCAGAATTTACTAGAAGTAAAATTACATGAAAATGCGTGCATTTTTAGTCATTTCACTGCCTTTAAAGTAGAAAAAAGTCTCAGAATTATGTTGACAAAATTGTTACCCTGATGCTAATCAAAAGGTTTAATTAAAAACTGGAAGATTAAAGCAACTCTAGACGTGGTGTCCAGATTTTAGCTCACAGTTTAGTGGAGAGCCATAAGCACCCATCAAAAGAGCCACATGTGGCTCCCGAGCCATAGGTTCCATACCCCTGATTTCGGACTTCCAAAACTAACTCATGTTATTTAAATTGGTAACTATTGTGTGAATATCAGAAAATTCCCTAAAGCAGCTTCAGGCCTTTTGATATTTTTTGCAACAATGGAGTGTCAAAGCTACATCAAAATAACTGTTGAATTGGTACTGGCAGGTGGTGGTTGGAGACAAAGTGATCTTGAACCCTGTCAATGCCGGTCAGCCGCTTCACGCTTCAGACTACGAGCTGACCGACCACCCGGGCTGTAAAGAGGTGGGATTCCAACTCCAGATGCGAGTCACCTGCAAGAGATGTGTCTAATTCATTGCGTGTTTTGGTCTTCTGCAGGTTAACTCTGTCAACTGCAACACCAGCTGGAAGATCAACTTGTTTATGATGTTCAGTGACCACAGGGATGAAGTACTGAAAGGCGTGAGTCTAATCGTCCAGCCACACTTTCTTTCCTTCTTTAACAAAGCATGTGTGAATTGGATACAGAGGATAATGTATAACTGATTTTCTGGGGCGAAGATTGGATTTTATTTGTAAAGGTTATGTGAATGGCGTCATATTCAAGATATTTTTGAGTCATTTTCTAAGGGTTGGTCCAGCACAATGGGAAGCTTCTTCCTTTCTTTAATATAGTAGATATTAGCTTAATGGAAAATCAATGTGGCCCAAACTATTGAGAGTTTGAACAGGATATTATTGTATTTTCCAGGGCGATGTCGTGCGCTTGTTTCACGCTGAGCAGGAAAAGTTTCTGACTTGCGACGAGTACAAGAGCAAAATTCACGTTTTCCTCCGCACCACTTTGAGACAGTCGGCCACATCCGCGACCAGCTCCAATGCACTATGGGAAGTCGAGGTGGGAACATTTAAATTTTGATAAGTACTTTGTCTGGTAGTCTCATTGAGTGTCTATACGAGATCATTCTTTTTCCTCTTGTCTACCAATGACACTTCTAGGTTGTCCATCATGACCCGTGTCGTGGAGGGGCGGGACACTGGAACAGCTTGTATCGCTTCAAACACCTTGCCACTGGAAATTACTTGGCAGCAGAGGTAACCATTACATGTTTGTTTTGTTTGAACGTGGTGGAGTTTTACCATTATAGTCAATAGTAAAAATCTGTGTAAATTGAAACAGGTCAACAAATGTCAAAGGTTAACAGATTTTTCTTCTTGTGCTTTCAGGAGAATCCTGGTTACCGTGGTGATAGTCCAGAAGCGCCTTCCTTGGTGAGCAAGAGACGTCGTGAACTTATGACATAACCTCAGCCTGACTTTTTCGCTCATGTTTAGACTGAAGGCAGTCGCGGCAACAAGCGCTCACACGGCGAGAGGATTAAGTACAAGCTGGTGGCCATGACGCATGGCAATGACATTGCTGCGCTTTTTGAACTGGACCCGACCACTCTACAGAAAACCGACTCCTTTGTTCCACGGTAGCAGACACTTCCTGTTGGCATTTCAATGTAAAATAAACAGAAAATATAATGAGCATCTTCTTGCAGGAACTCGTATGTCCGCTTCAGGCATCTTTGCACCAACACTTGGATCCAGAGCACCAACGTCCCTATCGATATTGATGAGGAGAGACCCATCAGACTCATGGTTGGTCTGCCTCTCTTCAATTCCTGCCTGACTGGATCAATACAAACATAGAGGAAGCACAAAGAAAATTGCTTGGACAAATAGCACAAATTTTCATTTTTAAAAGCCGAGTGATCTCTGAATTAGTCAAAAAGCCAAGCTAATCCACTGAATTTTAAAACTCACTTACAAATGACTATCTGTCTGTTTAAAACTAATAATAATAGTCAATGAAATGTGGCCCTTAAAACAAGATTTTACCATCCCTGGTGTATGACTTTGACGTTGTCCTCCTTGCAGTTAGGAACATGCCCTACTAAAGAGGACAAGGAGGCTTTCGCCATCGTTTCAGTTCCAGTGATGGAGATTCGGGATCTAGATTTCGCCAATGATGCGAGTGCCATGTTGAGCACGGTTGTGGACCAGTTCAGTAAGGGTTTTATCAGCCAGAACGACCGCCGGTAAGACTCTTTTTTTTCTTATCCACTGCGTCATAATGTTCTACCTGTGAGCTTTGTATTTTTCCTTGACAGCTTTGCCATCAAGCTGCTAGAGGATGTGGTCTTCTTCGTAGCAGACACCATCAATAGCGGTCAACCCGTGTTGGATGTCACTATGACTTCAGTTAACCGTGAGAGGCAAAAGCTGATGAGGGAGCAAAATATTCTCAAGCAGGTAAAACTCAAATGTTTATTGGGCACATTATGTATTGGCGAACACTGTTTTTTTTCTTTCTTTCTTCAATGTTCATTTACTGTTTGAAATAAACTAACCATGAAGTACTATGTACTTTCAAATTGGGCATTATAGATGCAAAATCAGTCATTGCAATTAAGCTCAAGTTTTATAATACACATTTTGCTTATCAGAAAAATATATTTGCATTTACTCCCCAGAATATTTCAAATTAAAACTGCTCGACAACTTTTCCATTTGGCATTCTCCTATTTGTGCCTTGTTATCAGTAGTTGTAGACATTTTAGTAGGAATCCCACCTCTGTTTGGGTGAAGAACCAATATTGCATTATTATTTGTGCAAATCTTTAGTAAATCAGGCCTCTATTAGGAAAAAAAAGAATTAACTTTGAATCCATATTTTACCTATTAATGTTCTATGCAAGTATAATGAACATATTTGCTTGATATTTCATCCATTTCAGATATTTGGCATCCTCAAGGTTCCTTTCAAGGACCGCAAGAAAGGTGAGGGGCCTCTCCTACGTTTGGAGGAGCTGGCCGACCAGAAGAACTCTCCCTACCAGTACATGTTCCGACTTTGCTATCGCGTACTTCGACATTCCCAGGAGGACTACCGTAAAAATCAGGTAAAAGCCATTTACAGGAGTCTTTTGTACTTTGTATTTTACGTACACTTGGCAACTTTTTTTTTAGAGAGAAGACATACCTTACGATGCATGTGTTTTTGCTCATAGTGTATCAAATTATATAAGACGTTTTTTTCCCTCTTTTTCATCTTACAAGCTGAAAACAGGTTTTTCTTGTGATAAAATGTAGTTGACTGTGTCCATTTGTTGATAGTTGATTAAGCAAAGTTATCATCCTGCTACCATTGTCGTTTTTTTTCCATTTTCAGGAGCACATCGCCAAGCAGTTTGGCCTAATGCAGGGTCAGATTGGCTACGACATCCTTGCGGAGGATACAATTACCGCGCTACTGCACAACAACCGCAAGCTTCTGGAGAAACACATCACCAAAACCGAGGTGGAAACCTTCGTCAGCCTAGTTCGCAAGAATCGTGAGCCTCGGTAAGCTCAATGTGGCATGATTTAAAACTATAGATTAAAAAATAGATTAAAATGCTGCTTCTCCTCAGTTTTCTGGACTACCTCTCAGACTTGTGCGTCTCCAACAATGTGGCCATTCCCGTCACTCAGGAGCTCATCTGCAAGTGTGTGCTAGAACCCAAAAACCAGGACATCCTTATCAAAACCGAGTGAGTGGGATGAGATTGGGGACGTCTATTAAGATTTTTGACCACTGTCTGTATGGTCTGCAGAGTCTCAAACTCTGTGATTGCGGAGAGAAATATAATTTTAATAAGAATACTACAACCATAAAGACATTTTCCCTTTCTCTAAAAATGTTGTATTTGATTGATTTACAGGCGTCGGATGCCCAAAGAAGCGGCACCTGGCGAAATCCCCAATCAGTATATGGGAATGGACGACTATGTAGACGAAGATGAGGTAGTAAAGTCTTCCTGAACAAATTGGATCTGTTTTGTTCACATTGTCTTTTCTCTCAGAAAACTTGAGTCAATTGAACCATCACAAACATCATGTTTCTATTTCACATTTTGAAACTATCAGACATTGGCTCACAGAAACACAGCTTTTTGCAATTTTGTTGCATTATTTCTTTTTTCACGGGCAAATGACCAAGGGCAGACACGTCAGTGCCAACTGCTAGTTCTTATCATGGGACCTACACAATTCTTGTTTGTATTTCATAGGTGTGGCTGGTGTGGGCTGACAAGAACAATGAGAAGCAGGAAAAGAGTATAAGGCAGCTCGCTCAGGAGGCCCGACAAGGCAATGCCCACGACGAGAATGTTCTTACCTACTACAGGTGAGCTACCGTGTGCCTCTTCCCCAAAAGCAAATTGCTGTCTCGATCTGACAAACTCTATGTTTGTGTTCTTTGTATCCAATAGCTCATCAAGGTTCTTTATGCCTGTTACACTTGTGCTATTGATGAGTCACACTAACAAAGAATATTCTGGATCTTAAAAAATACATGATGCTTCTACTCTTACTTCATTAACAGTTATAGACATGCGGTTCAGAAAATGAATGAATGAATGAATTATCTGGTTACACTTGCTTGTATTATGAATAAATTCTTTAAAAATAATTTAATTCCAGTTAATACCTGTCACACTCCTCATCCTGCCTGTAAATAACTCCAGGCATTTTTTTAGGTTAAATATTTTATCATAAAACAAATATTGTTCCTCCTTTTTTAAATTATTTTAGTTAGTGTTGCCCGGGCCTGCGTGGGTTTCCTCCGGGTACTCCGTTTTCTTCCCACATTCCAAAAACATGCATGATAGGCTGATTGGACACTCTAAATTGCCCCTAGGTATGGGTGTGAGTGTGCATAGTTGTCCCTCTCCTGCGATTGGCTGGCCACCGGAGTCAGCTGGGATAGGCTCCAGAACCCCCAGCGACCCTAGTTAGGATAAAGCGGTTCCAAAAATGAGATGAGTTATGAGCAGTTAAACATCATGAGCATTTTTTTTAATGTTAAATGAGTAGTAAACAACCTAACGAGACGCAGAAACACTTGGAAAGTCTTGGCAAGGAGACAGAGAGGCTTTTCTGGATTTTGCCAATCGCTCCTAAAATTTGCTGAGACATATTTACTCTTGTATTCTGCAAAACCTGTAAGGTTCATCATTATCAAGATGTGCTCATATATTGTGTGTTACTTGTCATCTGGGCAGATATCAGCTGAAGCTTTTTGCAAGGATGTGTTTGGATCGTCAATACCTGGCCATCGACGAGATCTCAAAGCAACTAGATGTGGAGCTCATCTTCCTGTGCATGATAGATGAGACCTTGCCCTTCGACCTGAGGGCGTCCTTCTGCCGCCTGATGCTACACGCCCACGTCGACCGAGACCCACAGGAACTGGTCACGCCTGTCAAATTTGCCCGACTTTGGACTGAGATCCCCACTTCCATCACTATCAAAGAGTCAGTAGCTGACTAACTATTAATATATACTGTTAAAGGGGGAGTTTGCATTTTTTACTTTTACACTTGATAGATAGCTTGCTAATATAGAAATATTTGTACATTCGACAGTCGGAAATTGTAAAAAAAAAAAAAAAGAAGTCCTGACTGAAAGGTGTTTTTCATCTCCCCAAGTTATGACTCCAACATGGATGACAGCAGAGACAACAAGAAGAACCGATTTGCCAACACCATGGCCTTCATGGAAGAGTATCTAAATAATGTTCTGAACGAGGAGCTTCCCTTTCACGATGAGGAAAAAAATAAGCTGACTTATGAGGTTAGCAGGGGCCTTTGGCGGCGCTTGAACTTCCTCTCCTTTCTTTCTCTGACTTCCTATTTCTGGTGCAGGTGGTGAGTTTGGCCCGACATCTCATCTACTTTGGCTTCTACAGCTTCTTTGAGCTGCTTCGCCTTACTAGAACACTGTTGGGCATTATCGACTGCGGGCCCAACCCTTCGCAAAGCGCCCCGGTGTTCCATGACGACGGATCAGGTGACGAGCCTTAATGCTTTTTATTGTAAAATGTAAGAAGTCTCACTCTTTTCACTCTTTTTTTCTAACCCATAAGGGAAGAATGTGAAACGTTCCATCCACGGCATGGGCCAGATAATGACAACCATGGTCCTCAATAGGAAGCAGTCGTTATTTGGTGGGGTGGGCGAACGGGGGGTGGGGCTTGCACTTGACGGACAGCGAGGGGCCAAAGACAGTATTGAGAAGACGGACCTGACAGTTATGGACACAAAACTGAAGATTTTGGAAATCATGCAGGTTAGTCAGATTGTGGTTGGAGGCTTTCTCTGCTGTCCTTTGACTTAATTTTAATGATTAGGATTGATAATAATTCATATTTGGAGCACTTTTCATGCACAGTACAGTAATCACTCAGTACAGTGATTGTATAATACTGTTTAATTGTCCGTTAACTTCTGAAATGAGATTATGTATGTCTGGCGCTCGACAACTCCATGTGGTAGATGATTGTCATGTCCTCATCAGTTCATCCTTAATGTGCGTCTGGACTATCGGCTCTCCTTCTTGCTGTCCGTCTTCAAGAAGGAATTTGTGGATGTCTACCCACTGGCCGATGCTGATGCCACCACCAGTATGGAGCAGGCAGGTACAGGTTATCTCGCAAAGGAAATGACGTGTTGTAGTGATTATTTTAAACCTCCTAAGTAATGACTTTCCAATTGTGCAGCCTCCATCAACCTACTGCACATTGGAGAGCAGGCCGAAGCCATGTTTGGAGTCGGGTATGTAGGAGAGTGCCATAAATGTAGATTCACGCCTGACTGTGTGGGTGTGTTTTGTATTCGTGTCTGCAGGAAAGGCAACAGCATTCTAGAGGTGGATGACGAAGGAGGCCGCATGTTCCTGCGCGTCCTGATCCACCTGACGATGCACGAGTACGCGCCACTGGTCTCGGGGGCACTGCAGCTGCTCTTCAGACACTTCAGCCAGAGGCAGGAAGTGCTTCACACCTTTAAGCAGGTTGCTCACTTGTTCACACTACAGTGCAAAGTCTCGGTGTAGGGTGGAAAACTAATATGATCCATTTTTACTCCTCTTTCTATTCATTTCTGTGTCGTACGTCTGGTACTTCGCGGCAAGAGTACATGAACAACCATTATACATTTGTTCATTGTCCTGCAGTATTCAACTGAACACTGTATCCATAATACATTAAGCCCATAACCTTGCAGATCTTTTTTCCCTTACATAGGTCCAGCTACTCATCTCGTCTCAGGATGTGGAGAACTATAAGATGATCAAATCAGACCTGGACCGTCTTAGGACATTGGTGGAAAAATCTGAGCTATGGGTGGAAAAGAAAACCTCTGGAGGTGGAGACGGCAAGAAGGAAAAGAAAGACAAGAAGGAGAAAGTGGAGGTAGCACAAATCTTTCTTCTTGTCCTATTTATGGAAATATGCATCCAGAAGAGTACCTGTAAGTTTGACTGCAACTCAAAACTTAATTTGAGAAGACTTTGGGAGGACAGAATTTGCTGCGATGTGGTCTGACGATGGCAGTTATTGGCTCTTTAAATTTTAAAATAAAGGCACAGATCAGTGATAGTGATTACTTCGAAAGCAGCCAATAATGATCACTGGATCAAAGCATCCTTAATAATTATTAAATTATCTATAAGACTTTTGGGAAAGTCCCCTGTGCCTCCCCACTGAATAATCCTATTTGAAAGTGGTTTCCCGTGTCACATCAGCCTGTTTGCCCTGTTCTTCCTGCAGGCAGCGGTGGAGGACAGCGCCCCCAAGAAGGAGAAAGGAGAGAAGAACAACCAAAACTATCAAAACGTCAAAGAGGTGAGCAAGCATCGCTTGGTTGTCATGTGTCAATCACTCAGTGGGGGTGGGGGATTGAGTGCAATGTTTGTTGCTGGCGACACGCATGTTTTTGTATTTTTGTCCTGGAACGTTTGATGATTAAGGGTCTATTTAAAGTTTTTTTTGTTTTGTTTTTTTGCTCAAAACATAAAGATCACATTTCGAGTACCAATTATGGCATGCTATAGTTGCCTTGCTTGTGCTTGAATAGAGTGCCTAAAAAAATTCCATAAACTGAGTTGCTCTGGACAATTAGGATCTTTTGTATATACTTCTTAGCATTGTATCTAAGAGGGGCCGGTGGGCAGCAATAAAAAACAGAGTGTGTAAGGTGATCTTCTGCTGTTGCGTAGTTGTTTATAAATGTAGTGCTATTATGTTGTAGATCTTGGAAAGGCTGAACAAGATGTGCAGCAGCGGCGTGTGGAAGAAGCAACAGAGGCTGTTGAAGAACATGGGTGCTCATAAAGTCATGTTGGATTTGCTGCAAGTCTCTTACGACAAGGTGAGACGACCTAAAATATCCACTACCAATGTATAAGTCTAAAAGGGTATTTAAGCACTGCCAGTGTTAAATAAGTTTGCAGATATAAAGCCAATTCTTTTTTTTCAATTTTGGTGTTTTCAGAACGACGTGAAGATGCAAGAGATCATTAGATACACTCACCTGTTCCTGCAAAGGTTTTGCACAGGCAACCAGGAGAACCAGGTTCTACTGCACAAGAACCTCAGTCTCTTCCTCAATCCCGGGGTAGGTCGCTAGTTTCCCTTTGACGTAGCGCCTTCGTATTAACTTGGATCTTTGTCGGATTACCAAGACTTCTATGGAAAATGTAGCATGAAGACTTTATTATTTCAACTAACCTGTCAAACACTGTACCAAAGAAGTCAAACAGGTTTTAGAGTCATATCAATAACCCGTGGTTTTTTGATGCACATCTAAGACTCGGTTTCTTCCCGTTCAGCTGCTAGACGCAGAAACTGTGCAACACATCTTTAGCAACAACTACCAGCTATGCACAGAGATCTCCGAAAGCGTCCTACAGCACTTCATCCACTGCTTGGCCACCCACGGACGTCACATCCACTACCTCAACTTCCTGCACACCATCATCAAGGCCGAGGGCAAATATGTCAAGAAGTGCCAGGACATGATCATGACCGAGGTGCGGATGCAGCTAAGTGGATTTTTCGAGCCCGGAAATGGCCGCCTTGATGTTAATTAGAGTGTCGATGCAGCTGACAAATTCCGGCGACGACGTGGTTGTGTTCTACAACGACAAGGACTCCTTCAACGTCATGCTGGAGCTGATGGCTGAAAGCAGGGAGGGTATTGGGGAAAACAGTCCACTCAGGTAAAGACAACAGCCGTTGTACTTGATATGTTTGTGGAGAAAAAAACGACTTTTCAGGTGACCTTGTGCTGTGCAGGTATCACATCTCGCTGGTGGAGCTACTGGCAGCATGCGCTGAGGGCAAGAACGTCTACACTGAGATCAAGTGCACGTCCCTGCTCCCACTGGAGGACGTCATCCGTGTGGTAACGCATGAGGATTGCATCACCGAGGTAGGCCATTTCTCTACGTTTGTCTGGGGAACAAAAAGTAGATTTGTTTTTGTTATGCACGTACATATGTCTGGGAATGTTCAATACCACGTATTTCTGAGATGGTTGCTTTTTATTTTACTTTACTTAACAGTTTAATATTCCAGATAACATGTACATTTCCTGTCTTCCCAGGTGAAAATTGCCTATGTCAACTTCGTCAATCACTGCTATGTAGACACAGAGGTGGAGATGAAGGAGATTTACACCTCCAACCACATCTGGAAGCTATTTGAAGACTTTACAGTGGACATGGCCCAAGTGAGGAGGACCGCTAGGTGAGCTTACCTTTGTCCCGTGACCGCTCAAATGCCGTATTCTGCCGGCAGGTGTGCAACAAGCGCGACAAGCGTCTTTCTGATCCCATCTTGGAGAAGTACATCATCAATGTGGTCTTTGACACCATAAACGCCTTCTTTAGCTCGCCCTTTTCTGAGAACAGCACCTCGTTGCAGGTCAGCTTAAGCCCTAAAACATTGTTTATTGATAAAGTCCCCCAGCTTTGACTTGTCCCCATCTCCTGTTCTTCGCTAGAGTCATCACACCATCGTCACGCAGCTGCTGCAGTCATCCGTGCGCTTGCTGGACTGTCCTTGGTTACAGCAGCAGCACCGAAGCCAAGTAGAGACATGTATCAAGACCCTCGCAGTCACAGGTGAACTCTCTGGAGAGATAATTGGGGAGAAAAAAGTGATGTCATCAGGTCGTTGTTTGAACCCAAGACGTTTATTTTTCTCTTTCCAGCCAAGACTCGCACCATTTCCGTCCCTCTGGATCTGGAGGGTCAGATTAGCGCCATGTTGTCTACCAGCGCTCTTAACTCGCTGTCACGTAGCAGCACCAGCTATAAATCAACATCGCGCTCAATACGGCCAGTTGCCCCCAGCAACCCTTGGGACTATAAAAATATCATTGAGAAACTGCAGGATGTCATCAATACGCTGGAGGAGCGCCTCAAACCACTTGTCAACGCCGAGCTCTCTGTCTTGGTGGACGTTCTCCACCAGCCAGAACTTCTCTTTTTGGAGGGAACAGATGCACGCCAGCGTTGCGAGTCTGGTGGATTCATTTCTAAGTAAGAGGAATTATCAGTTCATTTCAGAGTGTCTGGACTGTTTAGATTTAGAATGTGTGTGTGTTTGTGTGCTGCAGGCTGATCCAGCATACAAAGGCTCTGATGTCCACAGAAGAAAAATTGTGCATCAAGGTTCTGAGGACACTGCAGGAAATGTTGATCAGAACACTGGACTTTGATGAAAAGGTGAAGAAACCGGTTTTTGTCTTCCAATGATACATAATTGAGGGATTTTTTTAAGTGCGTTTTTACGTTTTTTGGCCTTTTAGGGAATTTCACTGCGAAAGGTTCTACTGCAGAACTACTTGTTCCCGAACAAGAAAAACAACCCAAAGAATGAAGTGGCAGAACTCAGATCGGCAGGTCCCAAATGTCGTGGTTATTTTTTGATAGTAATTTAATATTTGTACATAAAGGTCACTTTATGATAAATTAGATGCTATTTGGGGAAATACACAAGAGAGGTTGCATTTGATTCTGCTCCTCCATTTTGAGAGGTGTTTTCCTTGTGAAGTCATCACATGTTTATTTGACCACCAGGCAGTGAGCAAGAGCGCGATTGGGCCACGGTGGCGGCAGTCCAGTGTCGTCTGGACCGAGAAGGCAGTAGCCAACTTTTCATAGACCTGGTGATGAGCACCAAGAATGACAAGATCTTCCAAGAAAGCATCCAGCTGGCCATCAGCTTGCTTGAAGGGGGAAACACGGAAATACAGGTTACCTGTGGTCCTGATGACATATGTCATCTCACATGCTAATATGAGTAACTGTTTGCCCCACTTTTTTCAATTTGACCTTCAGAACTCCTTCTACAAGCTGATGATGGGGGACAACAATTCTGAAAAGTTCTTTAAAGTTCTCCATGACAGGATGAAAGAAGCACAAATGGACATCAAAGCGACAGTTTCAGTTAACGTCGGCGAGATGTCGCACAAAGCCAACGAGAAGGAGCTGGATAACGGTGAGGTCCCCGTGGACAGCTTTTTTGAAGATGTCCTCTCAACATGCATGTTCTTCGCTGGAAGGGTCGTCTTCAACACTTGGACTTTCCGCCACCGATGGGCATTCCCTTTTGGTGCAGGGCCAAGGTGGTGGCCCTTCCTCCCCACAGGCTCAGTCAGCTGAGGAGCAGAAGGAGCTGGATACAGAGATGGGCCCGGCCGTCCTCATCATGAAGCCTATCCTGAGGTTCCTGCAGCTTCTGTGTGAGAACCACAACCATGATCTGCAAGTGAGTGCTTGTGCCATTGCCAATGGACACAAACATTGCTTTATTCATCTTATCTTCCTTTTTTCAGAACTTCCTCCGCTGCCAGAACAACAAGACCAACTACAACCTAGTGTGCGAGACATTGCAGTTCCTGGACATCATGTGTGGAAGCACTACAGGCGGCCTGGGCTTGCTGGGCCTCTACATTAACGAGTCAAACGTTGACCTCATCACGCAGACCCTGGAGACACTCACCGAGTACTGCCAAGGCCCATGTCAGGAGAATCAGGTAGGAGAAGGCGCTCCATTGCCACCAAAACGCTCTGAGGAGGACATTTTTCTATATCTGCTCGCTTCAGACTTGCATCGTGACACACGAATGCAATGGCATCGACATCATTACGGCACTCATCCTCAACGACATCAGCCCGCTCTGTCGTTACAGGATGGAGATGGTGCTGCAGCTCAAGGTGTGTTGCCCGCAGGTCACATGATGTCACACTGGTGTGACAGCATCTTATCTTTTCTCCCATGACTAGGACAATGCCTCCAAACTCTTGCTCGCACTCATGGAAAGCCGCCATGACAGTGAGAATGCAGAGAGGATCTTGTTCAACCTCCGCCCGCGAGAATTGGTCAGAGGCACCTCGTCCCACAGACTTCAGTCAGGGTCTTCTTCTACTAACTGTTCGCGTCTGTACAGGTGGACGTGATTAAGAAGGCTTACCATCAGGAGAGTGAGTGTGAGGGTGGGGAGGTGTCACCACGCGAGGTGGGGCACAATATCTACATCCTGGGACTGCAGGTGAGCTATTTTGCATTCCGATTGGCTAATTTTGGTTGATGTCGCTCCATCTAACCAGGCAAAGGTCAGCCAGGTGAAACTGGCATGAAACTGCAACAAGAATCTGAAAAGTCAATGTTCAGGGTCTCATGTAGAAGCGCATTAGACATCTAATTCATTTGTAATGTTTTTTTGCAGCTGGCCAGGCACAACAAGGTGTTGCTGAACCTTCTTAAGCCTCCAAAGAAAAGCAAAGAGGGCGAGGAGGGCATATCATCTATGGTAGCCTTTACATTCTATTGATGTTCCTGTTCAATCTTGTTGAATGACTCATTGTTTTTTTTTATTTATTTTTTTGGTTCGCCAGTTAAATTTGAACAATCGTCCACTTTCGCAAATGTTAAAGTCATCAATACCGGCAGCTGTTGTTGAACAAGACCCGCTGGAGTATTATGACCAGCTCACTGCTCAAATTGAGGTACTATGCTAAACCTATGGCTACCAATGATAATTAATGACGCTTCTTATGATTCACTCTTCAGAAAAAGTTACTCTGCTAAATTTTATTGAAAATTAAAAACATTTTTTGCACAAAAGCATGTGTATTTTAACTTGCTTTATAATATTTCAGTTTTAAAAAGGCTTGAAACTCTTGCTCAGTCACAACTGATGCGTGTATACTTGTGTTACACGTGCAGATTGTACGTGATGATCGCAGCATGGAGCAGATTGTGTTTCCCGTGCATCCCATCTGTGAGTACCTGACGGAGGAGTCCAAGGTGCGTGTGTTCAACACAACGGAGCAGGATGAGCAGAACTCCAAGGTGACGCACTTCTTCGAGCAGACATCTTTCCTTCATGGAGAGATGGAGTGGCAAAAGAAGCTGCGGAGTGAGTCTAAAGCAAATATTAACATACTTCATGAAGACCTTACACACATTACTATACACATACTAATAAATCACAAGCTAGTTTCAATATCACAAGTCGTTCAAAAACACTTTCCTACACTGCTGAAAGTTAATGCATTTGATTTGCTTACACGTCCTCTAAAGGTCTTGAGCCCCTTTATTCCTTCAATTTCCATGTCAGAATACTTTTATAGTTAAATGTCTTTGTTTTGATATAGACCTGTTTTGAAGTATAAAGTAATGCAAAGAGCACACCTAGCGCTATTATGCATGTGTATTCCACAGGCATGCCAGTGCTGTACTGGTTCTCCGGAAAGATGTCGTTGTGGGGGACCATCTCCTTCAACCTGGCTGTCTTCATCAACCTCATCATTGCCTTTTTCTACCCATACGACTCAGGAGAAGGTATGACTTAGTGTGTTTATTTGATGACATAAAACCCAAGTGTATGGGCAGGAAGTTAACCTATCTCTCTCACCAGTGGGTGCCATTGATGACTCTTTGCTGCTGATGTTGTTTTGGGGTCTCATCGGGCTTTCCGTGCTGGCCTTACTCTCGCAACGCTACGGCCTCCAGCCATTGACTTTGGCGCTCATCCTGAGATCTATTTACCATCTGGGTATTGGGAACACGCTGATTCTTCTGGGAGCACTGAATGTAAGACCATAACGTGTGTGGGGGGTGTGACCGTAAATAGTTTAACTGATTTGTTATTATTTTCAATAGTTGCTCTGTTTAAGCGTAATTTGGTTTAAAGAAAAATTGGAGCTGATGAAAATGAATAGCAAAGCTCCCCACATAAAATATTAGTTTTTTCCCCCACATGATTTGACTGATTCTCACCGTTCTAACTTTGAAATGTTAAAATAATAAATTAGAAAAATTAAAAATTGTTCATTTCCAATGGCAAAAAAACTACAAAAAGAATCTTGTCCTGGAATACTTATCTGATTCACTTAATTGACACATGAAACAATTCCGGAACACCAAAATTTGACCAAACATTTATTTCCAACTGGAATAAATATACTTAATCATGAATGCAATTCGCATTCAAAGTCAATGCATGCAATATAAACATGTAGTAATTACTTAATTATGCTCATAAAGTACTTAATTATTCAAAATCTTTGCAATACTTATTGGCCACATGACGTTATCGTGAATTTTTTTTCATTGTTATTTTTCTGTGGCTTGCTTACACGGGTGTCTTTTTTGCAGCTAATCAACAAGATCGTGTTTGTCGTGAGCTTTGTGGGCAACAACGGGACGTTCATTATGGGCTACAAGGCCATGGTGATGGACGTGGAGTTCTTGTACCATCTGGCATATGTCCTCACCTCCACATTGGGCCTGTTTGTGCACGAACTATTTTACAGTATCCTGGTACGTAGCTCGATCACTCCGGTTTCAAGCTTCAGCCTTTAAAGAGTCCGTTCACGTCATCAGCTCTTCGACTTGATTTACCGCGAGGAGACCTTATTCAACGTGATCAAGAGCGTGACGCGCAACGGGCGCTCCATCCTGCTGACCGCCCTCCTCGCTCTCATCCTTGTCTACCTCTTCTCCATCGTGGGCTTCCTATGCCTCAAGGAGGATTTCATCATGGAGGTCGACCCACTGCCACAGATTGCCCCGTGTAAAGCCAGTGTGGTTCTTCTTAAGATGGCGTACCGACTCGTCTTGCTTATCGATGCTGACTAAACATTTTCTTTGGAAGCTCCTCAGCAGAGCGATGCCCGGCAAGACTCCCTCAAGTCGTGTTCTGCAGATGGCGTCCAGTGTGTAGGAGAGAGTGAAGCTGCAGCTGAGAGCGAGGACGATGGTAGGCCTTCGGGAAGGTTTTTATCGTGAAAGAAAACACCTGGAAAGAAATGGTGAAAGAAATAGGCTATTCTAGTCATTTTGAATGGGGAAAATGATTAAAAAGAAAAATGATGATGCACTGAGAATCTATTGAGTGCAAAGGAATGGAATGTGTTTGTCATTGGTGCAAAGACATTAAAATAAAAGCCTGTCATTGAGGGTTAAAAATAAATATTTATATAATATATATATATATATATATATATATATATATATATATATATATATATATATATATATATATATATATATATATATATATATATATATATATATATATATATATATATATCTATATCTATATCTATATCTATATCTATCTATCTATCTATCTATCTATATATATATATATATATATATATATATATATATATATATATATATATATATATATATATATATATATATATATATATATATATATATATATATATATATATATATATATATATATATATATATATATATATATATATATATATATATATATATATATATATAACTTTAAATAATAGACACTCAATTTCATTGTCATGTTTCACTATTCTATACTTGTGTTTACAATACTAGCTGAAGCATATTTTAATTGAAGGCACTCATTCCTTCAATATTGTATTTCAAATCCACACATTTACATATCAAAACAACTTTCAAAATGACTGCTTTTGATTTGATTATTATTCAAGCAATTTGAGTGGAAAAAATCAAAACAATCCTTCACAGATGGTCAAACTTTTTTTGCACTGTATCAAGTAACTTACATTTTGGATTTTCTCCATAGACGAATCAAACAGCGAGCGCGCTTGCGACACTCTGCTGATGTGCATCGTGACGGTGTTGAACCACGGCTTGAGAAACGGCGGCGGCGTGGGAGACGTCCTCCGCCAGCCTTCCAAGAATGTAAGCACTTGTTTTTGATGGGGTTGATGTCGAGAGGATTTGCATGTGATCTGCATGTGTTTTCAGGAACCACTCTTTCCCGCTCGTGTGGTTTATGACTTGCTCTTCTACTTCATTGTGATCATCATCGTCCTCAACCTTATCTTCGGTGTCATTATCGACACTTTTGCTGACCTGAGGAGCGAGAAGCAGAAGAAAGAGGAGATCTTAAAAACGACATGTTTCATCTGCTGTCAGTCCACATCTTACATCATCCACTCATAACTACCATGTTTACAACGTCCAACGTCTTTATAGTGTATTATCCGACATTTTACCGTATTTTCACGACTATAAGGCGCACTTAAAAGTCTTAAATTTTCTCCAAAATAGACAGTGCGCCTTATAATCCAGTGCGCCTTATACATGGAAAAAAACAAAAAAAACAAAAACGGAAAACCACCACTATTGGTTATTAAAAAAACACAAACGCCTGAACTGAAAGAATACTGTTAAATATGCAGATGCCAATTTAGTTTACAAAATCTTCCATCATATAGCTCCTCCCCCACTGCAAGATTTTATACAAAGACATCCAAAACATCAACAATGGCTGGCTCTAGAGGTGACTGTGCAGTGAGTGGTTCATACCTGGAAGTCAATAGCAATTACCGTATTTTCACAACTATAAGGCGCACTTAAAAGTCGTACATTTTCTCCAAAATAGACAGTGCGCCTTATAATACAGTGCGCCTTATATATGGAAAAAATGACATTCATTGAGGGTGCGCCTTATAATGCGGTGCGCCTTATAGTCGTGAAAATACAGTAATTGGATTTGAGTTCAATCAATGATAGCAAGTCTTCCAAAGAAATTGCCTAATATATTCTGACACTATTAGTAGGTCTAAAGGTAAGCCTTGGGTGTGGTCAGTGAAAATTAACTGCACTTTCCAAAGAATATGAATCACAATCAAACAAAGGGGACTATTACTCTTCTAATTTTTTCCCCTTCCACACAAATCATTTCAAATCTGATTCTTCCATTTACTGGGATTATTTTTGTCTCATTTTGTTGAATGACCAAGATGGTTGTGAAACTGTGTCCCAACGAATATATAAGCATTTTCAAAGGGGAAAGTGTTTTTTTTCAAGGCACCAAGGATTTCAATTATTCCAACAGGTGCTAACTGCTTTGTGTTTTTTAGGTCTGGAGCGTGACAAGTTTGACAACAAGACAGTTTCGTTCGAAGAGCACATTAAGTTTGAACACAACATCTGGAACTACTTGTACTTTATTGTTCTGGTGCGTGAGAAGAACAAGACAGATTACACGGGGCCAGAGAGCTACGTGGCCATGATGATCAAGGTTTGAGAGAGACCAACTCCCAGTCCAAGAGATGGCTGACAGGTGCCTTTATTGAACGTCTACTGTGTCGCAGAACAACAACCTGGACTGGTTCCCCCGCATGCAGGCCATGTCACTGGTGGTCACCGATAGTGACGGCGAGCAAAACGAGATGAGGATGTTGCAGGACAAGCTTGGCTCCACCATGAATGTGGTCTTGACCCTCACCACACAGCTTACAGAGCTCAGAGAGCAGGTATGCAAAGAAATTACTATGTTCGGTGGCTCTTGGAATATGTGTATTTCTGCATAATACTGGACAGATCGTCAAGATGATTATTCAGTTGGTTTTCCCACATTCTAATCCACATGGAAAACATGTCACTAACTACACTTTGTGTCAATTTGCTTTGTTGTGGACATCATGACATGCGCAAGACCCCAACTATGTTGTGGTACACATTCAAGAATCGCACTGTCAATATACTCTTATGTTTTTGGAGTACCACATAAGGTATGAATTCAGAAAAAAATACTTGCCATAACCTTACAACTCAATTAAAAATGATAAATGATCGCCCTTCTCCCATCTTGTGCACCATTATTAGAAATACACATTGGTTTCTTGACGCTTATAATTCAACTCCTTTATCTTTTATAGTAACTTTTTAGATTGGAAACGATCGGATACGCCTGTGATTACATTTTAATACTGTAAAATTTTCAATGAATGGCTCGAAATATACTCTTTTATGAAGGATATACATAGACAATATTATTTTTCTACCCTCAAATGTAACATACATAGAATTGCAATAATGGATTTACCTTTGTTGGAACAATATATTTGTAATATGAATAGGCTCATAGTTAATTGGAATGTCTGCAGATGACAGAACAGAGGAAGAGGAGGCAAAGGATGGGTTTTGAGAACGTCCAGCAGGGCAGTAATGCTTCACTCCCTCCCAGTGCTGCCGGAGGGAACCACCAACAGATGTAAAAAAAAAAAAGGACAATTCAATTCCGTGTGTCAAGGTGAGTACAATAAATTGAGGTAAACACTTGAATACAAAGAAAATACAAAAGTTATTGCATACCAGCAAATCATCATGCTGAAGTTTCCTTTGTGACTTTTGTGGGGGGAAAAATACCCTCTTTTTATGTGTGCTTTTAACACTCATTAACCACACTGAGATGCTTTTATCTTAATTTATTAAGTTAATAAGTTATAAGTTGTCACGGCTGTCGATGAGTTATATGATAAGGAGATAGTCCAAGATTATGACTTTAATACTATGTTGCCCACTACATGGTTTTATACTAGAATTTTGCTATTTTATAGTGTTGTACAATATACTGTCACACAACAACGAGGTGCACTGTACTGTTGTATAGTGAAATGCAATTATACTGTGATATAATGTTATGCTATAATAGCAGACTGTAATAAAAGTCCCTGTAAAACATAAATATACATGTTTTCTAACTTTGACACAACCTAGAGTTTTGTTAAGACTGTAAACATTTTGAAGGATAAACAAAAAAAATCCTAGTAGAAATGAATAAATACATTAGGGTTTATTAATCAAGCCCTCATCAAGAGCCACTGAGTGCGCTAAAATTGACTTGTATCCATTCCGACATGTTTTGAGTCTAAGGAGCCAGAATTTCATTAAATGCCTGACAATCAACCTCCTTCCTCACTGATAGAAGTTGTTTGTTTTTTCCTCACTTGCGTTTTCTAAATTAAAGAAGTATATTAGTCTAAACTTGCAGTCCCTATTCTGTGGCTCCCGGGCTGCATGTGGTTCTGTTGTTCTTTTTGGTGACCCTTTCTGTGATTTTGGAAAAAAAAAATCAATATTTCCTTTTTTTGTTTGTCATTTTTGCCTAGGTAATTCTATATTAGTAGAGTAGAGTGGGTGGGAAGTACAAAACAATTCTAAAAAGCAAATATGCATCACAGGACAACACCAAAATATGCAGCCAATAGTGCTTTTTCTTTTTCTTGTAGTTTAAAATTGTGTTGACCTTTGGCTTTTTGGAGGGATTTAATATTTGTGCTTTTAACACTTATTAACCTCGTATTTCTTATTTTGTGTTTAAATTAGAGTAGTTATGACATTGTGTTGGCTTGAGTAAGAAAATGTGTAAACACACAACTATCCATGTTACAAATATGTGTGCTACAAAT
This sequence comes from Stigmatopora nigra, assembly GCF_051989575.1. Taxonomy (NCBI): domain Eukaryota; kingdom Metazoa; phylum Chordata; class Actinopteri; order Syngnathiformes; family Syngnathidae; genus Stigmatopora; species Stigmatopora nigra. The sequence goes on along the minus strand of NC_135508.1, from coordinate 21,375,785 downwards.
TGGCTTGCAGTCAACTTTGCTCAATTAAAATATGACGTCCTTATTCGAGTCATTATAGAAGCAACATTTTTGAAGGATTTGCTGAACAATGTTCTATTTGTCACAGTAATCCACAAACACCAAACTAAAAAAAAACTGAATTAATTTCAGTTGAGGAGAATTTGTTGGTTAATTCGTTTTTTTGGTTAGACATTAGAACTAAAAACTGACTAAAAATGAAGCTGCTAGGGTGAAATGGAAAGACTTCCTGGTCAAGGAAAGATAATAGGTGTTAAAACAAATCACAGTAGTGAAAAAGTGTGATATTTTTAAGAGGCACATGCCAGTGGCTGTGGTATTTAGTACAGATTATGAATAAAGTGCTTACTTATCATTATGCAATCCATTCATTATTAATAGCACTCAATGTCTGATCAGCAACACGTTTGTGATGACTTAGTGCGCGTGTTTGTGCTTTCCTGTATGAAACAGATCGACAGGTGGGGTGGGATTGAGGGGACTAACTTGAGGCTCCACTGGTCTCTCCTCATTCGCCTAAAATAAGTTTACGGCATTGTTTGGAATATGTTCACTGTTCCCGTGTCTGTCATTGTCAGTGCGAGATAGAGAGAGAAAGCATGTTTGTTTTTTTACAATTGTGTGACTCAAGTTTGCAGAATCATGTTATGTTTTGCTTACCTACATCCATCCAAATATAGTATATCAACTACTATTGTGTTTTGCCACAATCAAAACTGTATCATAAGTTTTTGACTATAAGATCCAACTTTTTTTTCTCACTTTGAACCTTTTGTTGTGCAATGTGTTTTTTAAAAGGATTTTTACAAGCTAAAGAGATGATTGCATGACACCTTTTATTTACTTGATGTGTCATTTACATTCAAAAACTGCTGTTAAGAAGTAAAAATGTCAGTCTTGCATATTCTTTGGAACCATCTCCCCACACCAAGGCGACTGGACGCTAGGGCCCAATTTCAAGTTGTCTAAACTTAAGTGATGGATGTGATGAAGTGGGTGTGGCCACCCCGTACCACAAATAGCATCGAAGGGGACAGACAAAGGGATTGAAGAAGCAGCAGATGTGGACTTTAGTGCGACCACCAGCTTCATTCCTGACCGCTGCGTACCATTTATGACTGGCCAGTGAGTAACTCCTCACCAATCAGAAGTGGAGCTGTCGGTAACCACGTGCCAAGATGACCTTCAGGCTTGGTTAAAAAGTCCAATGATGCTCTGCTGCCATTGTCACTCTGCCAGTGCCTGCATTGATCCGCTACAGAACCGTGAGTTCGCCGCCAAAATATATATACATATATATGCAATTAAATCAACTGGTAAAATATTTATTGACAAAGATAATTGCCGTATAAAGTGATTATTTTATTTGTTTAATATTGCTTTTGCTCTTGAATCTCATTATACAGCTTTGGGAGATTAAGATTGTAGACATCATCTGAATTTGAGCACACTGGTTTTTAATCTATTGTAGTTCATTTACCATGCAGAGATACCCTTGTCTTCACAAATGTTTCTTCATTAGGATTTGCCTAATAGTTAGCAAAAAGTTCTTATCTGGGTCAAGTGTCGCATACTAGCCTTGTGGTGCACATTTTGCTTAACGAACATACAAACGAACATATAAAATATCTTCATTTTACAAGAGAAGCTTCAAGTTTACAGTTCAAATTACATCTGATCATATTTAAAGTTATAGGGCAGAAGGTGGAAATAACCACAAACTGTCATACTGTGAGTGTTCACTTTATGTAATTTTTAGCCATTTTTGGTACTGTTATGTTATGGATGATTAAGATGTCAACATTAATCACATGACCTTTGACAGGTATATCAATGATTGGTAGTCCGGTGTACCATTGTCATTGCAACTATGACAAAGCGTTCACTACCAACTAAAAATGTTTTTCAGTATTAAGTCATTCCGCTTAAGCAACCGGAAGAATTCCTCACCTTATCCCACTGGAACCACAACTAGATCCCGCTTAAGATGGCTAAAAAAAGCTAGTGGCTCAGCCCATTCCTAGTTTACATTCTCTGTGTGGACTCATAGACGCCGTGCAAAGATTAAAGGGAGGACAGCTGTTCCTGCCACTGCTAAGCCTAAGAATTGTCCACATCCCAGCATAACTGTATGATAGTGTCAGCATGCTAACCCAAGCCTCTTTCACATATAAACATGTTTTTTCAACCCTTCACTTCAGCGTAGAATGATGCATCTCCTGTGAAACCTTATGTATAAATTAGCACGTACATTTGTGGGATGAAGTTCAGAACCGTGACTTTGCGCATCCTCAGATGTCACGGTACCTGGATCCGAAGGACTTTGGAGAGGCTGCTCGATATCTTCGCCTCACCAACCTCGAACAACTGGCCGCCATAGCCCAGACCTACGATGGTAATGTAACCGTTGACAAGACAATAAAACAACAAATTCCAATTCTGAGTTTATCAACAATGACAAACGGCATCAACATCATCAAACCAACATTAACTTTGACATCACCAAATGATAAGCAAATACAACAAGCAAACACCACACACAACACCACAACAACTTGTCACCAATTGTGCGTGTCGTGCAGGAACGAAGCGCGTATGGATGCCCGATGAAGTTGAGGGTTATGTTGAGGTGGAGGTCCGAGAACAGAACGGAGACAAAACTACAGTGGAGACCAAAGATGGACGGGTGAGTTACATCACATTCTCATCGCACCTATTCTTGTACTTGTTATTCTTTGTTTTTGCAGTTTATTATCGTCAAGGAGGAACTCCTGCAACCTACCAATCCTAGTAGATTCGACATGATGGAAGACATTGCCATGTTGACTCATCTCAACGAGGCCTCCGTGCTCTTCAACCTCAGGCGCAGATACAGCATGTGGATGATCTATGTATGATTACACCGCTACCACCAATTACGGCAATCTGGTCCACGAGGGCCGCAGTGGGTGCAGGTTTTGGTTCCAACCGATCCAGCACAGGCAGTTTATCTCATTAGATTTCTGCTGAAACAAAAAGCACCTGCCCGCATTCCACTGATTGCACTTCTAAGATACCTAAGATACCCACTGTGGCCCTTTGTGGAATGAATTGCCCAGGTTGAATTACGGGATCATCGCCCTGATAACCACAATGTTGCTGTGTTTGTCAGACCTACTCTGGTTTGTTCTGCGTGACTATCAATCCTTACAAATGGCTGCCGGTCTACTCAGACCAAGTGGTAATGACATTCAAGGGAAGACGGCGCAATGAGGCACCACCGCACATCTTCGCCATTGCTGACTGTGCCTACAGTGACATGCTGCAGAGTGAGTTGCTTACATTGTCATGGAAAACATTTTGAAGCCTTTTATGCATGTTTCTGATAACTATGAAAGCTACACATCAGTCTAACAGTGAACACCTGTTTGCTGTTATGTTATGATTAGCTCTCAATTGCAGCAACTGAGCCGTATCATCTTGAACATTTGTTTGGATTCGTCTTAAAGAGTGTGTGAATGAAAGGCTTAAAGAACTTTGAACTTTTCACTTTTTCTTCAGATCGAGAGAACCAGTCTATGCTCATCACGTGAGTTCTTGCTCCTCAATTTTTATGTGCTTTTTGTTACAAGTGACCACTTCACTCACTCATGATTTGCCATTGCCAAACCGTGGTCAAATATCTAACAAGGGCTTGTTTGCTCATGGTGCCATCAGAAAACACTTATTTTAACGATGACCTTGCCTTCATTTGCCAGGCAAAAGCAGGCGTGAGGTCATAGTGAAAATGTCAACTGCAGTTTTTGTTTGTGTTTGTCTTAGCGGCGAGTCAGGTGCTGGCAAAACAGTCAATACAAAACGGGTGATCCAGTACTTTGCCATCATTGCCGCACTTGGAGATACGGTTAAACAAGGAGTATGTTATCATTCATTCATTCCAACATGCTTGACCACAGTCTGATCAACAATACAACACTGGAATATTGAAAATCATGAGAAACCATGTGCTGGTTCTGCATTGAGTTCAATCAATGCTACTATTAACATCATGTTGGTGTCTGGTCTCAGGGATCATTGGAAGACCAGATCATCGAGGCCAATCCTGCCATGGAGGCCTTTGGAAATGCCAAAACCATCCGCAACGACAACTCTTCCCGCTTTGTAAGTGCTACTTCTGCCAGTAACATTCACCTCATAGTCATGATCATTCAAAGACAAAAAGCAGATGAACCACAAAACCATGAGTCCTTTGAAGCTTAGCTACGGCCAACATTTGTGTAAATATAACATGATCGGGCCATAATCACCATTAAAGAGAAAAATCCTGGTGGAATTTGATTTATCCCCAATCAAATTTTGCTCCTTCTAAGTTTAAGCGTTTGCCAAATTCAAGATATCAAATTTTTTAAGGTCTTTTAGTCTGCTCATTGTCATGCATCTGCGTTGTCTGTTTTTTTTTCAGGGAAAATTCATCAGAATTCACTTTGGGCCAACAGGAAAGTTAGCATCTGCTGACATTGACATTTGTAAGTTGACTTTCTGGAAATATTGAATTTTGTGTTTCAAATTTAATGACACAGAATGATGATTTGATTGTTGTTTTCATTCTTAAGTTCTCCGGTCCTGGTGACTGTGAAATCTGTCAACATTCAAATTATTTAAATCTCCATCAGATCTTCTAGAAAAATCCAGAGTGGTGTTTCAGCAGCCAGAAGAGAGGGGTTACCACATCTTCTACCAGATCCTGTCCAATCACAAGCCAGAACTTCAAGGTAACTCCACCCACTGGCTGGGCACACCCAAATTTGATGATAGACATGTCAATAAATAACGTCTTACAATATTTTTTTGGTGACTGCATACTTTTCATGCATTGTATGCATGTGCTCTCTTTTTTTAAGACATGCTGCTGATAACCAAGGACCCATACAACTACCACTTTTGCTCACAGGGTGTCACCACAGTGGCCGGCATGAAGGACAGCGAAGAATTGGCTCGCACTGATGTAAGGTTAAACTGTGGAGTTTTAGTGCAAGTCCACACATAATTATAATACATAGTAGTGATGATGAAAATGCCTGCAGCACGCCATGGACACACTGGGCTTCACGCCGGAGGAGAAGAATGGCTGTTACAAGCTCGTTGGGGCCATAATGCACTTTGGCAACATGAAGTTCAAGAAAAAGCAACGAGAAGAGCAGGCCGAAGCGGACGGGACTGAAAGTACTACATCCCACTTAAAACAGACAAAAACAAAAAAAACTGATGTTCTCATTTATAAAGATAACCTTTTTTGATCATTGGAAATATTCTTAGTGTCCTAAATAACCTCAAAAACGGGGATTTATTGTTAAAATCGATTTGACACACTGCTATTGTGCAGTCTCCAAAATGATAAAGTCAAGTTTTTATATTATTTTCTTAAAGAGATCTCATTACCGTTAACGTACTGATTACATGTACAGGTGTGGACAAGGCAGCCTATTTGATGGGCATCAGTTCCGCTGACCTGCTCAAAGGTCTCTTGAATCCCCGAGTAAAAGTGGGCAACGAGTGCATTGTGAAGGGACAGACAGTGGAGCAGGTAACTTCCTTTACCATCATTGTTGAAGTCATGTGACCTGATGACTACTGTATGTGCAGGTGAACTATGCGGTGGCAGCTCTAGCCAAGGCCACGTATGACCGAATGTTTAAATGGCTGGTGACCCGCATAAACATGTCCTTGTACACGGCCCTGCCTCGACAGTACTTCATCGGTGTGCTGGACATCGCCGGGTTTGAGATCTTTGAGGTGCACATCCTGTTTTTCACCTGATTTTGTATTGCAGTCACCTCACACTCTACGTTTTTTCCTCCTTCTGTAGTTAAACAGTTTTGAGCAGCTGTGCATCAACTTCACCAATGAGAAACTGCAGCAGTACTTCAACCACCACATGTTCATCCAGGAGCAAGAGGAATACAAAACAGAGGGCATTGAGTGGACATTTATCGATTTTGGTCTGGACCTGCAGGCCTGCATCGACCTCATTGAGAAGGTCTTTATTCCTGTTACGTGTGTAGACATGATTCCTGTCCACCATTGTGCTCAGTTAAGGCAGGCAATTTTTGTCTTTTGGTTTTAACCCAAGTATCCTCCACGTTTCCACATTCCAAAAACATGCATTGTAGGCTGATTGGACACTCTAAATTGCCCCTAGGTATGGGTTTGAGTGTGCATAGTTGTTCGTCTCCTTGTGCCCTGCGATCGGTTGGCCACCGATTCAGGGTGTCCTCCGCCTCTGGCCCGGAGACAGCTGGGATTGGCTCCAGCATCCCCTTCGACCCTAACGAGGATAATCAGAAAATGAGATGAGTGGATCAGACAAATATCCAGAAAGTCAGGTTATAAAATCATGTGCTAACGTTCTACATTGTGTTTAGATTGATATGTAAATCTGCAACTTGTATTAACTGTTTGTGCAGCCCCTGGGAATCCTGTCTATAATGGAGGAGGAGTGTATGTTCCCGAAGGCCACCGACCTCAGCTTCAATACCAAACTTTACGACAACCATGGGGGAAAGTCACCCAATTTCCAGCGACCGCGATTGGATAAAAAGCGCAAATATGAGACACACTTTGAGGTGGTCCACTATGCTGGATCGGTATGTCTCACCTCAACCTCATCCATCCCAGGAATGTTAAAGTTCTTTGTTGTGATAATCACTCTGATGCTGAGGTCTTGTGTTCAGGTTCCATACAACATCAACGGCTGGCTAGACAAGAACAGAGATCCTCTCAATGAGACGGTGGTGGTTGTGTTCCAGAAATCCTCCAGTAAACTGATGGCAGGACTTTATGAAGACTATTACATCAACTCAGCAGGTGCAGGTAGACTGCAGAAGATTTAAAAAAATAAACTATTTCCAAGTGGGACTCATAACTTAGTCAATTAACCATATTTTTCCGGCTTCAGACTCTAAGCGGGATACAAAACAAAGGAAGAGGAAGGCAGCTTCCTTCCAGACTGTCTCCCAGCTTCATAAAGTGAATAAGTAACATTATCAGATGAGTGATTTATTCAGTCACATGACGACATAAACACACATATCACATAGACATGCCATTTTACCAACAGGAGAACCTCAACAAGCTGATGGCGAACCTTCGAAGGACTCAGCCGCACTTTGTCCGCTGCATCATCCCCAATGAAAGCAAGACACCTGGTCAGTTGACAGCTTATGTCTACCCACCAACACTAGTCTGTATCCTTTACCTAGATAGTGGCCTTCATGCCAAAATGAATCTATAGCCAATTTTCAAAATATTTGAATTACTTCTGTTATCTGACATAGGTTGACTGGTTTCAGTGAAGTCCACTTTGTTTTTTCTTCAGGCATCATTGATCCTTTCCTGGTCCTGCATCAGCTGAGGTGTAATGGGGTCCTAGAGGGTATCCGTATTTGCAGGAAGGGATTCCCCAACCGGGTCTTGTATGCAGAGTTCAAACAACGGTAAGATTTGGAGTAAAAATGGTGCATCATAGTGTGAGCTTTCCTATGTGACCATTTTACCGTGTGATCACTCCCTTAAACTCAGCTATCGTATCCTGAACCCCTCTGCCATTCCTGAAGCCACCTATGTGGACAGCCACAAAGCAGTGGAGAAGCTTTTGAGCTCATTGGACATTGACCACAGCCAGTATAAGTTTGGACAAACCAAAGTATGACGGCAATGCTGTCAGGTACTGCCATGTTGGATGTGTCTTCATCTTCTTTTCCTCTTCAGGTGTTTTTCAAAGCAGGTCTGTTGGGTCAGTTGGAGGAAATGAGGGATGCCCGCCTATCGCAGATCTTGACTACGGTCCAGGCCATGGGCCGAGGGAAGTTGATGAGGATGGAGAGAGACAAGATGTCTATACAAAGGTATTTCAATCACAGTTTGTTGATAATGTTGGAAGTGACACTGTCAGCGCAAGAACTAAACTTGCTTCATTTATTCCTGCATAAAAAAAGAATTCTATTTTAATCAGATATAAATGACAACTCATACTGGCGTGTTTCAGGGATGCTGTTTTGGTCATCCAGTTCAACCTGCGATCGTTCTTCAGTGTTCGCACGTGGCCATGGATGATGTTGTTCTACAAGCTGAAGCCCTTGTTGAGGAGTGCTCACATCGAAAAGGAGCTGGCCTCTCTTAATCAAGACTTCAGCAAGCTAAAGGAGGCCTTTGACAAGTACCAGCAATTTCTAGATGCGCCTAAGTTGGGGCAATCCAAGTTTGTTGTTCTTTTTTTCATGTTCTTTTCCTCACACAGGTCTGAATGTAAAAGAAACGAGGCTGAAGAGCGTCAAGTGGTTCTTGTCCAGGAGAAGAATGATTTGACCTTACAACTCCAAGCTGTAAGTTATATTTATCCCTGTGAGAGACTTTTTTCGAGTTTCCTACACATCAAGAAAGCACATTTATCCAGGTTTCTTCAGCCCTGACTTGTGTGTTCACCGAACAGCATATAAATAACTATTCCAGCTCCTCTGCTATTGGACACGCTCAGTTTGTCCCATTAGCCTAAGATTAATGGTCCAAACAGGAACAAGACAACCTGGAAGATGCAGAGGAACGCTGCAACCAACTGATCCATTCAAAAATCACCCTGGAGTCTAAGCTTAAGGAGATGCACGAGCGTCTGGAGGATGAGGAGGAGGCGGGGGCTAAGCTGATCACCAAGAAACGTGTCCTAGAAGAAGAAGTAGGATCCCTACGAAAGGATGTGGATGAACTGGAAATAACCTTGGCAAAGGTGGAGAAGGACAAGCACAGCAATGAGAACAAGGTAGTTTATACCGGGAACACTTTATATTTCTTACAAAATACAATGTTCTCAGACCATTTTTGCGTCTGACGTGGGAGCAGGTGAAGAATCTTTCCCAGGAGATGTGTGTATTGGACGAGTCCATTGCTGTCCTGAACAGGGAGAAAGTTACCCTTCAGGAAGCTCATCAACAAGCTCTCAATGACCGCCAGGCTCAGGAAGACAAAGTCAACATTCTGACCAAGGCCAAGAGCAGACTGGAGCAGCATGTGGAACATGTAAGACTAGCAGTCCATGCTGGCTTTTCTCCCAATTCCAACTAAGTCTACTTCTCCTTCAGATGGATACCACCTTAGAGCAGGAGAAGCGATTGCGAAACGAACAGGAAAAAGCAAAGAAAAAGCTAGATGCCGACCTGAAACTATCCCAGGACTCTGTAAGAGGGTTGGAGGATCAGAAGAGGGAGCTCGAGGAGATAATAAAAAAGTAGGAAAACATTGGTAACCTTGGTTGAATGACAAGTCCTTCTATAGGGTTGTTTCGAGTGCTATTTATTGACAGGAAAGTCTTTGAGTTGGGTCAACTTCAATCCAATTTGGAGGACGAACAGAATCTAGTGGCTCAACTACAGAAGAGAATCAAAGAGCTTCAGGTCGGCCCCGTTAGTCTCGTGATGCGTCTGTCCATCAGACTAATCAACGTGATTTCTTTCACAGACCCGCATTGAAGAACTGGAGGAAGCCCTGGACGCAGAGCGCGCATGGAGGTCAAAGGCTGAGCGCCAGCGGAACGAGATTGCCCGAGAGCTGGAGGAGCTTGGGGAGAAACTAGAGGAGGTGGGAGGAGCTTCTGCTGCACAGATTGCACTCAACAAGTGAGTCCAAAGCAACTTGGGAAAACTACAGCCGCATCCCTCTCACTGTTCGTGCACCCCATCAGGAAGCGGGATGCAGACTTCCTGAAGCTTCGACGGGAGTTGGAGGAAGCTGGACTTCACCATGAGACGACAGCTGCCGCTCTGAGGAAGAAGCATGCCAATACCGTGACGGAGCTCACCGAGCAAATTGACATGCTTCATAAAACCAAGCAGAAAATGGAGAAGGAGAAGGCGGACCTTCGACTGGAAGTAGATGACCTGGCCTCCAATTTGGAGCAGCACTTCAGGGCCAAGGTGACAACATGGTCCCTGCCTCATCTCTTACCAAACAGGCTTCCCAGCAGGGAGTTTTATTACAATATGTGCTTTGCAGGGTGCCTTGGAGAAAATGTGCCGAGTCAATGCGGACCAGCTTAGCGAAAGTCAAGGCAGAATTAATGATCTGCAACGACAGCTTACTGAGATGTCAGCTCAGAAGGCGCGAAGTGTGGCTGAGGCGGGTAGGTGCAAGTCTATATTGTAGTGGTTTGCTCACTATACTAGGTCAGTTGAAAGCTTTTATATTAGTTGGAGAGGATGTTTGTTGTTTTGTCAAGTAGTAACTTACAAAAGTTGGTTTTCATTTAGTTTGTAGTCAGTCTGTTAGTTGGTCTCTTAGTCGTATGGTAACTTCAGCGATGTTTCAAGCTTCTCAATTCCTGCTTAAGTTCTTTTTTGGGTCCTTCTTAACCATGTGAATAGACACATACTGTATCTCTGTTACAATTGTCCTTATTTAAGGCATAGAAATAATCAGCTCTACTGTACATAATGGAACACATTATACCATAAGGTACTTTGGGTGTACAAAGTTTTTTTTTCTACGCTGGTGTTTAGACCTATGGGCCTCATGATATTCTTATTTTTATCGTTTACGATGTTCTTTAGCAAATCCAAAATATGCTGAAAGTGTTTGCCCTTCCATGACAGCCGAGTACAGTCGACGCCTGGAGGAGCGTGAAGTGCTGACAAATCAGCTGCAGCGATCAAAAGCCGGACTATGTCAGAACTTAGAAGACGGGAAAAGGCAGCTAGAGGAGCAGAGCAAAGTATAATCTTAATCATGCTGCTCTTTGATTAACCAACAACTGAAAGAGCAGAAAGTGTTTTGAGAAATCATTCAGGTACTCTGTATTTTTTTTCCTCTCCTTTAAGGCCAGGATAACACTAGCGCAAGCGATGCAGGCTGCTCGTCATGACCGCAGTCTGCTGGCGGAACAGCTGGTGGCAGAACAAGAATCCAAAGCAGAGCTCCAGCGGGCACTTTCTAATGCCAACAGCCAGCTGGTGCAATGGAGGACCAAGTATGAAACGGACGCTGTGCTGAGAATTGAAGAGCTGGAAGACGCAAAGTAAAACTCCTTTATTTTGCCCATGTTGTTCATATCGTAACCAACACAGATCAATATTAGCATGCTTTACTCATCATCCAGTTGTACACATGGTGTGTTTGTGTTTGGTCTACATGTGTCATTTTCATCAATGTAAGTTTGAAAAAGAAAGCAAAATGCACTGCACAGCTTTTGTGGGTGGTTGAGATTTAGTAGGAAGCAACCCACAGAGATCTCAGTCCTTCACAGTATAAAGTAATGTAATGGATGAATGGATGGACTGAACATAACTGGAGATCCACTGACCTTGGATTCACACGATATATATATCCTAACATGCTAGTAGTTAGCAAGTTGCAAACTGAAAACCGTTCATTTGCTTGCAGGAAAAAGCTAGTTGCCAAATTGCAGGCAGCGCTAGAAGTTGCTGAAGCTTCTCAAGCAAAAAACTCCTCGCTGGAAAAAACCAAACAACGTCTTCAGATAGAGATTGAGGACTTAGCAGTAGAGCTGGAACGCTCCAATGCTTCCGTTCTGGCCTTTGACAAGAAGCAACGCCAGCTGGACAAGGTCAAAATAACAGGAGTAGAAACATGAGAGAATCTCTCTGAGCTACTGCTCACCAAAGGAACTTGCTTGTGTGTCTGAAGCGTGTTGTTTGTGCTTTTGCAGATGTTGACTGAGTGGAAACAGAAGTTGGAGGAAAGTCAGTCAGAGCTGGATGTCTCCCAGAAAGAATCACGACACCTCAGTACACAACTTTTTAAGATGAAGGACATTTATGAGGAATCTTTGAATCATCTGGAGACGCTCAAATCGGAAAACAAGAACCTTCAAGGTATTGTGCTCCTTGCTAAGACTTTGTCTGAAGAGCCACATCTAACGTTAGATTGGATTGATTTTAGATGAGATTTTGGACCTGACCGAGCAGATCAGTCGTAGTGGCAAGACAATACATGATCTTGAGAGGATGAAAAAGATCCTGGGAGTGGAGAAGAGTGACATCAGAGCTGCTTTGGAAGAGGCAGAGGTGTGTGACCATCTTCCAACCATCTCCAAGCCTTTTTTTTTTTGAGGTTTCACGCCTCTGGTTGTCCTCCAGGGAACTATCGAGAATGAGGAGAGCAAGACCCAGAGAGTTCAGATAGAACTTCAACAGACCAGGATGGAGATTGAGCGCAAGATTGTGGAAAAAGATCAAGAGATTGAAAGCCTCAGGTGAACTCAACTTTTTCACATCTACTTAGTAAACCCTTTGTCGTTTTTCATGAATTATTACATTCATTCAGTGGCGGGCTGTCAGGCCCTTCCTCTGCTGGCCTAAGAAATATCTGAATCATATATTATATTTTGTCCATCATTACTTATGAAATAATTCCAAATTGTCTGTTAGGGCTTCATTTCATTGCTCTCTCGCTGGTTGCACTGCTTCCAGATGTGTGTTTCATATTGAAGCATTTAACCAACCACATTTCAGCCATTATTTTTCGCCAGGGTCAGATATCTGCCTCAAGGCCTTCACAATCAGTTCTGCAGGCTTTGCTGCATTAAACAAGCGTCGATAAGACTGTTGCTTTAACCAATCAGAATTCGATTAGGTGACACCAAGGCATTTTCGCAGGCGTAGAGATGTGTCATTACCTTCTTGCAGGCGTATATATTTGTAGTCAAGACTTTCCAATAATGACAAAGTTAGATATGTCTACTTGATGGTGTAGAGGTTCGCTCAACTGCCTGCCATGTGGGCGGCATGAGTCAGTTAATACGTTGAACGCAATTACAGCATGAGTACTGCTAACAACCTGTTCACCAGTGTATATTTGGGCATTTAGTTCTCTGAAAAACAAGTAATATTCTAGTATTTTCAGTTGCATACAAGTTGAGTTAGCTAGCAAGCTTTGACACTTGAGTTGCATGTCATCAACCAGGCGGAATCACCAGCGTTCGCAAGAAGCCATGCAAGCCAGCTTGGAGGCTGAGATTCGTACTCGCAGTGAAGCTGTTCGTTTACGTAAGAAGATGGAGTCTGACCTAAGTGAGCTGGACATTCAACTTGCTCATGCCAACAAGCGGGTGTCCGAGGGCCAGAAGAGTATTGCGCAGCTGCACGCTCAGGTTGGCCTTTCAGCAGGGCGACTCGCACTAAAGCCATGTATACTGTTTTTGTTGCAGTCGATATTGGGGATGGATACTGATACCTGTTTCTCTGTAGGTGAAAGGTCAGCAGGTTGAGTTGGAAGACAAGGTGCAGATGAACAATCAGCTGCGAGAACAAGTTGCACTGCTGGAACGTCGCTGCATGCTGATGGTAGCTGAGGGGGAGGAGCTTCGGGGCGCCTTGGAGCATTCTGATCGCACCTGCAAGATGGCTGAACATGATCTTGTGGAGGTGGCTGAGAGAGCTAGTCTGCTTACCACGCAGGTATGCAGCATTGCACCAATCCACCAATTCAGGGTGTCCTTTTTACTGGCATAGGCTCCAGCACCCTGTGAGAACTTGATAAGGATATGCAGTACAGAAAATGAATGAAGGCTTCTGGTTCTGATCAAAGGCTCACATTTGTTTTAGCTTTGTAGTTATTGCTCAGTGTATGAATTTATGATTTATTCTAGCGTTTAATAATTCTAATCTTTAAAAAAAATATATCTATGGTGTCATTAAGAATACGGGTCTGGTGAGCAGCAAGAGAAAGCTGCAGGCAGATGTGTCTAATCTAACGAGCGAAGTGGACGAGATCTTGGCAGAGAGTCGCAACATGGAAGAGAAAGCCAAAAAGGCCATCACTGATGTAAACACCTTCTTGAAGCTTTCACATGCAAGCTTTGCCTTCCATTATAAACATGGCATGGCAACAATACCCACAGGCGTCAACCATGGCAGAGGAGCTAAAAAGGGAGCAGGACAACAGCATCATGCTGGAGAGGATGAAGAAGAACACTGAGGTTGCTCTCAAAGGTTCGTGGCGCCCTTTCCATTTAACACTTAGGATTTTCTGAGGACATAGTTTAGTGTTTGTGTGTATGCAGAGTTGCAGGTCAAACTTGAGGAGGCTGAGCAGATGGCACTGAAGAGTGGAAAGAAGGAAATTTATAAACTGGAGACGCGAGTAAGTCCAACTTCTAACATACTACACCTTCTACCCAATGCTCTAATCTATAACTTACTATATTATATCATATCATATTTGCCAATTATCCATGCACCTGTCTTTTTTTGTTTTAATAATCATTTCACTTTCCATAATGTCTTATACTTATTTCAGCTTATTTAAACAAAAGTATAAACCTTCGACTTACCTGTGCAGGTGCGTGATCTTCAGACTGAGGTGACCATGGAGCAAAAGAAGCGGGAGGAATATCAGAAAGGCGTCCGGCGCTATGAGAGGAGGCTGAAAGAAATCACCTGCCAGGTTGCACACACACGCTTGCACTGATGAATGCATGATTTATGTACGTACATGTATTGTTTTCATATTCCCTGACTTTTATTGTTTACTTAAATTGTTCTATCAATGTGATCTGGCATGTTTATCTGCAAATACTCGGTAAAATATCATGCCCATTTTTAAATGAAATAAATGAATTTCTATGTTTGGGTGTGTGTTTCAGTCAGAAGAAGATGGCCAAACGCTGGTGAGGATGCAGGAGGTCATCGGGAAACTTCAAAGCAAAGTTAAACTTTACAAGCGACAAGCCGAGAGCTCTGTAAGCAGACAATCATCTCATCCACGCTGCCACCATTTTAAAGACAAAAAATATTTTGACTCATTTCTTGAATGGATTTTTCTGTCCACCAGGAAGAGCAAGTGAACTCCAATGCTCTTCGGTTTCGTAAGGTGCAACACGAGCTGGATGAAGCAGAAGAGCGTGCTGATATTGCAGAGAGCACCGTCAACAAATTGCGTGTTAGAACACGCCAGCACATTAACGTTAGCAGCACCACTCTGGTGAGCGCTTATCTCAATCGCGGTTAACCGATCACGATAAAGGTTTTATGTGTCCAATGCCAAATGTTATTTATATTTCATGGTCATCATTTTAGTTGGTGTCGCTTACTTATTTTTGGCTTCTTCTTCTTCCAGATTTCTGAATGAGGAACCACTGCTGGATTCTTGATTTGTTGACTTGCAGTTTGGCGTTTGTTGGGTTTTAGCTCAGTTTGTTTTATTGCCTTATCAGAATAATTAATTAGCATGGTGTGATGTTGCTAATGTTTATTTTGGCCCTAAGTGCTTTGAAGTGCAACATCATTTTTTTACCATCGTGGAACTTCACATAGGTTTGAATATTGAGGGTGATACATTTAGGGGTTTGCTTGGTGTCAAGAATTCTTCCCTTTTTAGACAGTATATTGCTTTTGTGTCTTCTAGAACTAGTTGCTCTTTTGATGTACAAACATCTGGGTTAACCATAGGTTTGTTTGGGCACCTGAGGTTTACACGCTCAAGATAGAGCTGTCCTAGAAAAGCTTACAGTATCTGTATGAACTGATTAAGCCTGTTCAGATGAAAGTTAAAACATCTGACAAGACAACCAGAAAAATATTCAGTCAATTCAATGCTCTAACAACAATCGTTAAAATATTAAAATTGACTTACAGCTGTTTGTTGTGTTACATTATCTTCATTTATTAACATGGACGCCAAAATAGGGCCTGCACAAAAGGGGTGTAGATTATGAAAATAATCGGCAGAAGGAGGGAGCCTTGAGGAATCCCGGAAGAAAAACTGAATGATCTGATGTGAAGCACTTAATAAATTGAAAAAACAGGGTGCATTGTCAGAATTTTTGGAGGATGAGTTTGTCTGTGAATGCTGTTTGTGATTTTATGACAAAGGAACAAAGTAAAATCTATAAAGAAGAATATGGAGAAGGATCTTGAGTCCGTGATATGAGGTCACAAGCTAATGAAAGTTTAGCAAAACCACAATTGGTTCATTGAAATCACATTTTGTAATCACATTCACAAGCACGTTACATTATTAGCAATGTACAACAAGTATCATCACAACATGGCTGTTGAAGAACAATGGCACATTCAAACACATTAGAAGGTACATTTCTATTGGTGCAAACAGGTGGTGAGATCAAACTTTACGCCTCTGGTGCTGCACTTACCTTCTGTGTGGCATCATGGTAATTAATATCACAGTCACAATTAATGATGTTTAGAAGACAAAATACAAAGATTTCCACAGGAGGGAATTGAGCAATATATTAGTTGATTAGTATTAATAACAATTAGCACTTCCAAGGTTGTCCACTGAAGGAAAGTTTTTGCATGTTTTACTAACAGCGAGGGCCAGGTTTGGGTTTCACTGGCAATATAAATGGAGTGTTTACCAGTGGAAGGAGGGGCGTCCATGTTTGACTGAGAGCACCTAAAAGGTGTGCCAATGTTTGTTGGAAGGTGCAAGTTCAGATGTTATTGACGGCACCTGTAGGACTCGTGTCCACATTTGAATTGACAGCAAATAGAGACAGCATGTCCTTGTTTGCTATATCCACGCAGTCAACTGGGATCTACTCCTCCACGTTCCTGGCAGTCAGGATCCAAGACTTTTTAACCAATAAGAAAGTTTATCCCTTCCAGCCATCCCAAATCGGACCTCTACAAGGACAAAGAAAGAACAAGGGGGACATGTTCTATTCCTCACTTGTTTCCAGAGTAGAACCTCACAAGTACAAATGAATGCATCTATTGCTTCATGTATGAGGCCTTAACAAAGGTGAATTAAAGTTAAAATATGGTCTTTTACTGTAAAGCTCAACTAAAACTGTTGTTCTATTAGTTCCCTGTAAGCAGCTTCATAGTTGCCTTCTTTTGTTACCATGTGATTTGTTGATATTTGGACTAAAGCAGGCTCAAAAAACATCAAAACACAAGAGAGATGACTTACAGCGTTCGCGATGACGAAGGACGCTTGACTCGGGGCCACTTCCTCTTCTCAAACAGCCTGAAACAAGCACATAGAGAATCTATTATTTTCTAGACAATAGATGCAGTATAGACATTAAGCAATCAAATAAAATGGTCTAAACCCATACAATGCTGTCTATTTTGATTTAAAAACACTCATAATTTCTGCACTTAACGGAATACATATACATTAGTTATATCTTCTTAAACTTTTATTCAAATATAAAGCATAAAATGTGTAGCAGTATCCTAATTATCTTTATAAAAGCGGGCCATGAGGAAAGGGCAATAGAACTGAGCTCAATTCTCACCTGTAGTCTTCAAACCTGCCCCGGTCCGACGCATCTGATGAAAAAATGCTGAGTTGGTGAAAAGAACATCCGTGTCTTATTGATAAGATGTCATACCTTTTTCCAGTGAGCGGACATGAGGATTGCACTGCTTCTGTCCCCGACAGCCTCGCAGTTCCATCAGCTGCGCGTGGAGAGTATTGAGTAGTGTCCCGTGCAAAGAACCCACGCTGTTCACGAGCTATGGGCGTATGCAAGCAGGCCTTATTAGTGGACAGAAGATCATGGAATTTCACCAAAATTGAAAATGATTCATGCTCCAATTATTTACGAATTGAAATATGTTGTAAGCGTTGAAATTAGCAAATGTTTGATTGAGAGAGACAGAAAGTGATTGATGATAAGAGAGCAAAGAGAGAGAGAGAGATATGCTAGTCATCCGTCAAAATTTGATTGATGGATGAGGTACGTTTTTCATGACTTTGACATCTCCTTAGATCTTTCTCATCATACTAATAAATGCTTACTTTTTGGATGCTTTGGTCTTAGCATGTCTGCCATTTTTGAGTAAAAAAAATCTCAGAGAGCCATTGAGAATCTTATCTCAACCATCAATCAAATTTTGACACAATTGGACTATAGTACATTTCTCTGAGGAGTAACTGGTTGTCATGAATATTTTTAAAATGTATAACACAAGTCACTGCCCGTGAGTGTGGAATGCGCGTACCTGGTAAGGGTCTGTGTTCATGTCAAAGTACTCCAGGAAGCCAGTTGCAAACTCACAGAACAACAAGTTGTGGCTTTCGTTGATTGTCCTCAGACACCAATATGTGTTGTTGTTGGCGCTTGTGCAGGCACAGAATGGCCCCACTGCATCCGCACAGGCACACACATTTTCAAAATTGTAAACAGAAAAATGATAAGTATGTGTGTCTGCGTGTGGATGTCGTACATGTCCAATATGGAGCTGAGTGCCAGTGTTGGTTGTCATGTGTGAAGCAGGTGAGTCCTGGCATGGAACAGGTGTCGTTGTTTTGGATTCTCTTGATTATCTTCCTCATCTTCTTCCTCCTATTCTGCTCCTTCAAAAGCCATGCCTTGTTTTTGCGACCCCTGTCCCTGCTAAAACACATTAAGCAGATTAATTACACAATGCACACATAAGCAAACATTATAATATTCAAGCATAATTGAGTTGATAACTTTCCTAACATTGATAAAACCTGAAAGAAACCCTTTTTGGTGTAATTTCTAACCTGAAGGGATGTATGCCACCCTTTCGGTATAGGAACTTCTTCTTGACTTTAAGCTTGTTGCTGGAGGACAAAAAAAATCATGACTATGCAACTATGTTTTTCTTAGCGCTTTAAGACCTACAAATACTTGTTGCAGTGGCACAGCGGAGGACGAGCCTTCTTAAGGTGGCCTTTCACCTCTTTCAGGTTCTTGATCTTTGTTTGCAGTGTCTCGATCTGACAGCCAAGTGAAAAATGGTGGAAAAAGTTAAACCAAGGAAGAAGAAGAAGAAGTGGACCACCGGGGAAGCTGACCTCATGGTCGATATGCAGCTTGTGGTCCTTCCAGGCCTGTAGAGAATCGTAAACGCCTGTGTCGCACATCACTGTCGAGTTGCTTAGAATGGAACACCTGCCCATAAATAGGGAAAAAAACAGTAGTCACAGTTTATTTTTTTTTAACTTAATAAGTGAAGTATTATTTTGGTGTATCACAAAGATTGGTTCTACAAAATATCACTTCAAAAAGAGTTAGCTGACCTGTGCGTGACTTTGAGGGAGTTGGGTGAAGAAAAAGCAGTAGGAGCTTCGCCCATTCCGCTAAAGTCATCCTCATCGGTTGAACTACCCAAGACCATAGCCACCAGGCTGCTGTTGTCAGGGAAAGTCTTCATGACGGGCACAGAGCGACTAAAGCGCCTTCTGGAGTAGCTTTTTAGAACGTTCAAGTCTGTTAAGGACAGATTCATTGATTATCACTGTCACGAAAGAAGGCGGGTGTGGAGATGTTGGTGACACTCACACTTCCTGGAGAAGAAGGACTTCTCGTTGATGGTCCGTTGCTTCAAAGGTCGAAGGCCACAGTCACACTTGCCACTGTAAAATGCAGACTTTATCCGCTGACTGACTTGATCTCCCTGAGTGGCCTTAGGCCCGCTGCCTTCGCTCTTGCATTTCAAGAGCCGCAACCTCCCCGAGGAGTCATCTACACACTGCCACTTCTGCATCAGTGCACACAAGGACATGCATACACACACATTATTGCAATAGACACAAATTGCTATCAAATGTTGTTATCATACTCCTTTTCCCACTTGAAATGTCTCTGACAAGTTGTTCTAGAAGTTAAAAGATGAAGGAAAATTCTCCTACCTGTGGGTAATCAATGGCATTTTATATAGTAGGCATAAAGCACTTTTCTGACATTCGAAAAGCAAGAAAAAGTATCTGTAAACAAGCAGAGTTTGAAATCCGAGAAGGTACCTGTCCAATCTGCTGACATGGCGTCTGGTACTCTGAGCGCTGACACAACTCTTTGACCTGCTGATATTTGGGCAGGAAGTTCTCCTCCTGCGATACGTCCTTGATTCCCGTGGGCTGATGAAGTAGCTTTCTGTGGAGGAACCAATAGGGAGACAGCTTGTAGGATGATCAACAGCCACCCAAACAAGCAATATGTCAAAAATGCCATGACTGGACCACCATTGGCTCACACTGGTGGTGATGTCGTATGTGGACAGGGCCTTCAGTATTTACCCTCTTTCCACCAGAAAGGAGTCTCGCCACACGTTTGACTTCTTGGTCACCTGGAACCTGCAAAAAAAAGTTGTTTTTGATACTGTATGGTATAACTCATAATGGCTTGAAAATGACATGGTTGACTCTATCATTTCTTGGGAGATATAGCTGATCTTGAATAAGCCAAAAATGAATGGATGATTAAATGGACAGTGGGATATCAAAATCAACGCTTTTAAATTCTTCCTACATAATTTATTCCCATTTATTTTTCCCACTCACCTGTTGGCAGGTGATTCAGTATCCAGCAGGCCCAGGATGGACTTGCCATCCATGTCAGCAGGCGTGTCCACTCCTGCGATGTCCAGGATTGTGGGCGCCAGGTCAATGTTGAGTACAATGTGGGGATTGCTAGGTGACAGGAAGCGGCAGGTGCATAAACGTTGCCATGACCGGCGTACTAGAATTTTGCAATGCTTCAATTGTGTGTGTCTTGTGTGCTTACACGCTGTCTTGTGCCACGTTAGGTCCTCGGATGTAAAACGGAACTCGAATATCAAAGTCATAAGGCATGGATTTTCCTGTAAGCAAAATAGAAATGGTTTTACGACACCGGGGACATAACAAGAGGACGGCGGTGTGTCCTCTACTACCTTTGACAAGGCCAAATTGTCCGATGTGGTAGCCGTGATCAGACGTGTAGATGATGTAAGTGTTCTCCAGCTCGTTGGTCTTCACCAGCATGTTGTAAAGCTAAGCAACATCAAGATGTATATTAGAATAACGCTGAATCGTACAACTTAAATAGCTGGTATACGTATTATAGCTTGTGTGGCTTATGTGTCAATAACGTAACATGGTAGTGTACATCTGACTCTGGCTACATTGATAAATGTGATTAGGAAAATGTAAAAGTAACATATAACAAATAACTTGCTTAACAATAGAATAAAGAATAAGAATGTTTTTTTGTCATTGTGCTGGTAGAATGGAATTTAAATCTTCCTCAACGGTAAATGAAAAAGAAGACGAACAAGGGACCAAATTACCCACATCGTAAAATGAAAGCAAGTCTAACTGCATTTTTAATGCAGTTTACATGTATAATTTGTATAGATAAGCTATTAAATGAAAGGTTAGTGGAAAAACAGGTCAACAAAGTCATAAATAGGGTCCTCAACCTATGAAAGTTTTGAGTAAGTGAATGAAACTGTGGAAGTTATCATCTTTTCTTTTTTTTTTCTAGCCTGTGCCTCCTTTTGTACAACTGATTCACATGTGAGCACATGCATTTCAATTGAGATTTTGAAATAAAATGCAATACATTTGTATGATGTGCAGGGAATAAATACTTGTTCCTGCATTTCCCAGGATCATAATAATTCCATAGCTTTAGCCTTGACTTGGCTCAATGAATGCATAACCATTGCAACACAAATCTATATATTTCCTTATCTTTCAGGGGCAAAAGCAAATTGCGGTTAGGATCCATTGACATTCCTCAACATTGGAGGGGGGGGGGGGGGGGGGGGCGATTACCTTCTCCATGCTGTCATCAACTGACAGCAGCGTCTGAAGTCGTTTTCTCTGCAGCATATTGGTGAACTCCATGTGTATGGGTTTCATGGCACCCGTATAGCGCATGATCCAGTGTTTGTCTGGGTTGGGAGCATAGTTGTAACTAGGAGTACTGAAACAGACAGAGAAAAATGCACTTTCTCTCAAGAAATCACTAGCAACTCTGTAAGACAAAATAAGTCATAATGCCTAATAGCTGAAAAAAACGTTGTTTTACTCTTCTGTGTGCTGTCAGCAAATTATTGCAAATAAAATGAGAATCTTCTCTATTGCCAAACCCTGAGGAAATACAAATAATGAGCACTAAGCACACAATAAAAATGCCCTTAGTAGTTCATTTGACAACTTTGAAAGAGATGATTTGTTATCACTCATTTATCTATATAGTTTTTGTATGGATGTGTGTGTGTGTGTGTGTGTGTGTGTGTGTGTGTGTGTGTGTGTGTGTGTGTGTGTGTGTCGACGTACATGTGTTGCGAGGCATTGGCAAAGGCTTGGCTGTACTGTGGTGCTGAGTCCTCAGGTCCATGCGGTGCAGCGTGACTCAGAACCATCATGACAGGTCGATGAGGATAAGCTTGCTTTGACGAACAGAAGTAACGAATGGACTCTGCTGTGATCACGTCTGTTAAATAGTCCTGGGGGAAAAAAAGTTAGTAAGTCTTCTTGAGTAATGGAATGAGATTGGATTTTGTTTTAAAATAATATATTGTAGAGATGGGGCATTTTTGTAATCATTATATCTAATTCTAATGGGTCATGTTTTGTCATTCTTTTTATGAACAAGTATTTTTCTTATATTGAAATCAAATTTCAAACTATTTGTAAGGTAGTGGCCAGCACATTACTGATCCCAGTTAATGCGATATTTCTAAATATATTATACATATATACATATACATGCATGTATATGTATATATGTATATGTGTATGTGTATATGTATGCCAATGTAGTCATTGTGTGTGCAGTGTGTACATACCTGAGGGTACTGGGCTCCGTGTTTCTCTCTGAGTCCGTTACGACTCAGGGTGTAGTTGTAGAATCGACTGTTCTTGACGAGGCCAAGCCACTCCCTCCATCCGGCGGGCACGTACGAGCCGTTGTACTCGTTCAGATACTTGCCAAAGAAAGCTGGCACACAAACACACCCACACAGAGTCATGAAGTTAACTTGTCTGTGTGCGTGTACAATTGTGATTATATACCAGTCCTGTATCCTGTATTGTTCAGGTAGACAGCAAAGGTTCGTGGTTCCTGCTGCCGCTGCCAAGACATCGACGAACAGTTCTCATTATTGGTGTATGTGTTATGATTGTGAACATACCTGCACAGAAACAACGGGCAAAGACCTTAAAACAAGGTGACAAATGCCCTGAAACACATTGGTGAAACTTAACATTTGGCTGCGAGTAAAAAACCTGTTATCAGGTAACTGTAGCACAGGGGTGCCCAATACGTAGATCGCGATCTACCAGTAGATCACCAAGGAACTATTGGTAGATCGCCAAGGAACTATTGGTAGTAGACCAAGGAACTATTGGTAGTAGACCAAGGAACTATTGGTAGTTCGCCAAGGTGCTTTTCGTGAATCGCATGATAATAAAATCGGTTTGCTTAGGTAGGCTCTTATGAACTTGACATTCATTTCTGCAGTAAACTATAGCATGAATCGAGAGTGGATTTTCACTCGTTTCCTACCACTTTCATACATGGTGATAGAGTCTAATGCGAGGTATATCAACATAAATAGTTGCCGAGTTTGGTCAGTGGCCTGTCTGTAAAAATGTAGATGGTGGAAGGTCAACTCCTTGAAAAGTATACCTAGATCTGGGATCAAATTTCTTTGAACACCCCTGCTGTAGTAGACAGTTGACAAGAGAAGACTTACTTCCCAGTGAGCATGCTTGAACGTGATGGACAGCACATGGGCGTGGTTACAAAAGCATTGGAGAAAGAAGTCCCACCTTCCTCCATAATGCGACGAGTCTTATTCATCGCCTGCATTGAACCTTGATGTAGAAACACAAATGAGCTTTATCATGGACTGTCTTTTCAAATCAATCTAATCATCATTTGCATCATAATACAGCATGAGCAGATTGATCATCAACATGTGCGTATAAGTCACCCAGCTCTAGGTCCTGGTCATCCGTGATGACCAGGATGATGTTGGGACGGATGTTCCGCCGGTCTCTCTGGAGGCGGGTCTTCAAGCGCTGACCGCCAGACAGGAAGTGAGCATGTCCAAACGTTACAGATGCCAGCAGGAGAAGGAGGAGCCTAGGCATCGTTGCCTCCCCCAAAGCGCCAAGGTTTGCTTCACTAACTGAGGAAGCCACAATAATGCACCTATAAAGCAAACACAAAAACAAATTTACTGTTTACATGCACATAAACACACACACACACAAAACAATACACAAAGTCTACATACATACATAATTTCACTCGCCATGTTGAATTTGAATCTAAATCTAAGACAATGATAATCTATGGAAAAAATAATATGCAGTTTTTGGGGAGTAATTAAAATGTGTGTTGCCAAAATACTGCTCAATATTCCCTGGTCCCCGTGTGAAAAATTAGTAGTAATTGGTTGGCCCACTCTTCCTTGCAGAATTGTTTTTACTCCGAAAGATGAAAAACAGTGATGATAACATTCATCTTCATCAGAGTAAGAAAAAAAAATGACGTGGCAGGAAGGTGCGAGTATGCGTGGGTTACTCAGATAACACATTATCACCACACATAGCTTGCTGAATATAAATCAGCAATGGGAGAGCTAGTCTTCCACAGGGAGGTCGAAGGTTGTGAGAAAGGTCACTGGTTACCATGGTGATGGAAAGGATCCTTTCTGAATTACTGTTTGAGCACCATCAGTCATGTTTGTAGCATCATGTAAGTCGACACTACAAACGTGTAAGCTGACACTGGCACAAACAAAAATTTAAATAACTAAGGAAACATAAGAATGGCACTTCAGGTACTGTGAACTAAAAGTACATTTTCTTTAGCTCATCTATGACATTTCACATTATATATAGTATTGACATCAAGAGACTGCATTTGGTGACTTGATTGAATATTTGAATGTCCCAATTTGTTTATCACTTTTACAGTACGCTTCAACAAGGACTGACCAATAATGTTCGAATCAAGCAATAATACTCATGCCTCTTTTCTTCACCTTCACCTTCACCGCCTACTCTCAGCCCACTCGCAAACACAAATAAATGCTTGGAGGCAGGCACACGTAGAACAACACGCACGCGCAAATAGGATCGGCTTGCCTTTACGTGTATTAAAAAAAAAAAGTGAAACTTGATTTTTGTGCAAGAATCAGTCACAGTGCACCTGTATTGGGATTTGCCAAACTGCTTTGCGCCCAATGGAACGCGAGTGTGTCCTTAAAAACGCATCTCGTGGAATGACAATGTGATGACAGAAATCTAACCTAAAGCATTAAGTACAGCACTTAATAAAATTATGTAACATACTGCTGTCCAACACTGGGAATTGAATCAACTTGGAAGTCTTTCTCTTTATTTTTCTTAATTTTTTTAAAAAAACATGCTGTCCAGTCAAGTGATTTATTTTTTCATTCACCTGTTTCTGTCGGAGCTCCCACATATTAGTTGGGATCATAACGAAAAGTCTGAAATTGCCCCAAAAAGACATTAAGGAGAAAACTATTCCTTTTAGAAGTGAAACCTCTGCTAAACTAGAGTTAATTCCAAAATGTGAACCCCAAAGACGGCAATAGCTGTCAGATAATCTAGTTGATTGTGATTGAATGCATTAGTTTGCTGTTAATGGGTCTAAAAATGATTGTGGTGATTTTACTGGGACACACAAGAGAGGGCATTAAACACTCTGAAACATTGTAGCAATCAATCCATTATCGTAAACTTGGATAAATATAGTTTTGCGCTCAATGTATTAGAATCGTCAGCCAAGGGTCAATTCATCTTACGATAAAGTCCATTTTTTAATGAACTCCACCACGTCACATGGTCAACTAAGAATATCCCAGAGATGATCACATACACAGTCGGGTTTGTTCATTCAATTTGGCCCTAATCTAAACCCATATTTTCTTCCTCTCAGAAATTCCAGCACTCTCCTTCTTGCTTGCCATGTTGTCTTGTTCGCTTCATCTCCTCACTAATAATGCGGCAACTCAGTTATTGACTTCTACTGTAAACGAGAAATATTTAATGATTTGGTCACCCTTTGCCCATCTAACAGTAAAATAATGATATGAGAAATGATGGTAGCAGAACCACAGTCCAACTCGAACAAATTTACAAGCAGATTTACTTTTGCCATTCTTTAGATTTACTTATACCACTGCTTTATTAATTACTTAAATTAAAGTTTACACTTTAAACTAAAGTATAAAATGTGTTCTTCAAATGGTACATCAAAACACAGTTTTTAGAAGAAAAAAAAGAGCTCCAAAAGATTTGCTTGAGCATGAAATGTGTCCATCCGTCTAATGTCTTAATCACCTCATTGGTCATTCAAAAGAACAGCATGATGCTAATTATACTCCATGACACATATCATCAAGATAAACAATGAAAGGTTGAGACAAGAAGAGCCTCGCAAGGCTGATTGTCACATTTCTGAGGTGTGTAGCATGCAGTTAATTGTTGAGGTTGTTCTTATTAAAATATGAAATAAGTCTGTTTCTGTTCAATTGCAATTGGTGACAAACTGAAGCATACCTGAAATGTCCAAAATCAATGTGTCAAAACCCCAAGAAACTCATTACAGCTTTTAAAAGTCAGCCGGTTCCTGACTTAAAATGTTAGTGGAGGGCCAGCTCACCAAAAGAGCCAGATATGGCTCACAAGCCATAAATTCACAAACTCTGCTTTAGTTGTAATATCCTGCCAAATTCATCATTATTATTATTATTCACAAGCTACATAGTATATATCTTACACTTACTACATTCCCTGACAAAACAGATGTTGCAAAGAAACCCCAAATTGTACCATTGCAAATGAATGGAATGATTTCATAAATATTTCTATTGACATTAATGAGTGCAAGTGGAACTGGTGAACATGCAGACTGACCCCAAGTACAGCAGCTTGTTCCTCTCACTTAATAATCAGGAACATGTGGGAAAACATGCACAGGAATGTTGAGGAGAGACTGTCATCTGGCCCAGCAACCCTTGTGTGTGTCTGTGTGTCATTGTTTGGGTCTAACTTGCATCATTAATCAGGAATGTGCCATTGCTTTTTGGTGGGACACAATAAGCAGACTATCTGACTGACGTGTGTGTGTGTCTACATCTTTGCCAGGTCTTCTGTTCCTATTTCTCTCTCTCTCTCTCTTCGGCATAAATACTTCTCCAAAACGAAAGCAATCTGGTGTGTTTTATAACATATTTTTATAAAAATTTTGCAATTGGGTTTATATGGGCTTTTGATGTGGTTTCCAGTAAATCAGGCCATGAATATGATCAGTTAACTCTAAATGGTTTTCCTCTATTTAGGTTTCAAAAGCTTGTTTAAAATTGATTCAGCTTTCCATTAAACGTGAAAAAAAATGTTTTTGGAAATATGCTTGCTGCCATATACATTGATGTAATTTGTATTCAATTAATAAACCATTATTAACTGATGAATTAAGAAGAATGTGCTTTAAGAACTTTGTGTACTGGAAGTACATTTATTAAATATATTTATCAATGTAAATTCATGTCAATAATTCATTACACGCAATAAAAGTATGGACTCTGATTTGTCAGCGGACATAAACAACCAAAAGCGTACTTTCGAGTGTGTGGCCAGTAACTCTACTCCACAAAAAAAAAACTGATTTTGCATGTGACTTTTACATTTGACACCAATGTAATTAGATAACCCGTAATTATTGGATATTTTATAATAAAAATGTGTGCTAAATTGATGTTGACGTTCTCTCAATGAGTCATGCTGATTCTGTCCCTAAGAGCCGCGTTGTTGACACCGCAGGCAGCGGGTCACATTGTGAAACAGGAAGTTGGAGGACACGCCAAGCCAACAATGCTTTTTGCCGGCAGCCTGCTTGCTGACAAACAAATTTAAAATAAAGAAAAAAAAAGGCGTATGGGCCTTGGAGGGGTTGCAACAGCAACAGGTTGAAAGTTCTAGTTTCAGAATCAGATGATGCCTTCAGTGCTGTCTTTGTTGTTGTCACTCTACATTTTTCTCACTGGTCACTCACGTATCATAAGTTGGCATGACTCATTGTCATAAGTTGTGAATGATGCAAATGTACGATGCCAACATTGTGGCCGTGTTTCCAATTCTTTGCTATGACATTGTAAACTTACAACAGAAATGATTGCTGTAATGCTATTCAATGTCATTTAAGTTCTCGGGATGTAAAATTTTTGCCAAGCCTCTAACACACAACAAACAAATCCGTTATCCCATTAGTCTTACGTAATATTGCAAAGCTCTTACAATCCACTATGCTTTGACAGCACTTACAAAATGCTGTGAAATCACAACACTGACGACCTGAGAAGTCACCAAAGCTGACCATTATGACATCTGCTACTATGACAAAATGAAATAATATGATCTAATGATTCCACTTTTGCAAAATGAGTCACCACCACACAATCATAAATTAATATGAACCAACAAAACAATGGAAAATCCCAATTCTATCAACTCCCCAGTACTGGGAACATCATAATATTGATTATAACGGCAGTCCAAAAGAAAGAGTTCACAACTTTGTTTTAAAATCAATAAACCAGAAGGAAAGATCATTGGAGGGGGGCAGAATCTCTACCTTTGAATGCTGCTGCTGTGACGTTTCCTCTCTGGCGGCAGGTGTTGTCTCGGGGATCCCCTGAGGAGAACAAGGAAAGTTGTCAGTTGCTCGGCCCTTCCTGTCTGCACTGGAACAGTTGAGAGAAAAGGGGGTGGTCCAGTCCAACTCTGCTTATTTTCTTTCTAGCTCTGTCCAATTCTTCTCACACCTCCCTCGCTCTCTCCCCTGTCTCAGACTTTGACAGCCCAACCGGAGCTTCTCCACTGCTGCTGGTAAGGCCAGGCCATCTGTTTCAACATGCCGACCTGCCTGTCCCTTCACTTTCACTCTCCTTCTCTAGCTATCTTGGAAACAGAGAGAATGGGAAAGGGAGAGGGAGAAAGAGAACAGGGAGGAGGCGGTACCTGGCCTCTATGCCAGCCAATGGGGAAACTCGGGCATCATTATGGATCGCTGGACAGGGGAGTGGCCAGTGCAAAAAAAAAAAACTCAATCTGACAGGCACAAGACATACTGTCGTCCAGTTATTATCTTATAAGCAGCATTGTGCATGTACTCCACTTATTGTGCTGAAAATGTGGGCTGTTGTCCAAGAAAAAAAAGGTCAGCTTCCCTACTGCTGCTAACCACTTTGGTCACATTTTTTTTACCTCTTCATTTTTTTGTGTATATATCTTTTAGTGGCTTCTTACTTGTGTGTGCACATTATGGCAAAGCTTAAAATCTTATTGTATACACATACAAAATAAAGGCATTGAATTCAAGGAAAAACATTAGTGAGACTGAACAAACTACTTCTCTGACTACAGGGCATGATGTTCAATTCAGATTTTTTTTGTGAAATTCGGTTTTCTATTTCGATTGTCAAAAAAATGCCATTTCCAAAAGAGAGAGAAAGACACACACTCAAGCATGTGAGGGAAACAGCCAAATTGTTATATTAATGAACAATTTTACATCATGAATGTTGGGTTTTGCAATGAAAATGTATATATTTCAGGTCAAAAATAGAGATTTGACATTACATTAAATTATTTTTATTCTTGTCTGCATAAACTGTTGTATGTATATCTGATTTATGTTAAAATAAATCCAGGAAGAATAGCAGATTTTTTTTATTCCATTTTTTTTATTACTGTTACACGTGGTACATTATTATCAATATATAAGAGGTCACCTTCGTATTCCTCGTAATCATCCTCATCTAATCTGATTGGAGGTTTGGGGCTGGACTTCAGCAGACATCCGATGAGTCTGTCACATCATGGTCTTTTGATGATCATGCATACTGAACACAAATACATAGACACACACAAACGCACACAGGAGGTCAGCGTGTGGATTAGTCAACATCTGCTCCACCATTTTTCCCTCTAAAAATAAAAGATGATGAATTTTAATCCGCTGAGCCAGAGATGGGATGGCTTTGGATTCTGTGAACAATATGAGGTTGTAAACATTAACTATAAAATTCATTTTAATGGCTCCCAATTCTACTTTAAATAGCTTTTCTTTGAGACCAATAAAAATTCTATTCAGGCCGTTTCTGAACAGCCTGTCCAAGTTCAGTTGGCCTTCGTAGTGGTTTGTAGCCTGAGTTGAGAGGTTGATTCGTTATAATGTACTTTTTCAAGTTGACATTTCCAAATGGGCGTGGCTAGCCCTCTCTAGCAGACCATTATGTTGTTCGGTTCTGAAAATAAAATGTAAATACTTGAAGTGCAACTTAATTAAAAAAGCAAACAAACTTGAGTACGGTAGCAAATATTTTGTTACCTGCCATTTTCACAAAAAGACGCTTAGCGAACTCTGTCATCAATAGACTAGACTTCAGCTCAATTTATTGGGCCCCATTAATCCATTCATCTTCTTCCGCTTATCCGCCATGTTTCAAGTCGTGGGGGCAACAACTTAAGCAGGAAAACTCTGACTACCTCCACTCAGTCACCTTTGTTCCGCATCCAGGAGGATTCTGAGCCACTCCAGTTGAGAAACACATGGTTTTACTATCAGAACTTAAAAGGCATTTGTAGCATCTCGACTCCCAGAAAAGTCGTGCTGATCATCTCCATGCAACAAAGTGGAGCGTACCACACTATAACAGTCCTGAAGCAGATCTCCATTAAGGACCTGGGGCATGCAGCTGCTTCTGTTCACTTTGGACAAAACTTGTTTGACCCTGTTACGACTGTCAGCCTGGATACACACTAGTAGTAGGGTGTGTTGTTTCTTTTCATCTGCAGGTAAACGAAGCTGTGGCTCCACCCCTGTGATAAAGCCCTGCCCAGGCCAACACAGCTGTGACTACTTCCCCATCATCCCTCCTCCAATCAAGATTCACTTCCTGTCCTTCAATAGGGGGACTTGAGATAAGTTCAGACACCCCAGAGTATACATATAGTCTGTTGGATATATACACATAGTTTATTGCCCTGTCTAGACTTTGGTTACATCAGTTCTGACATTGGCACCCATCGGCCTTATTTCCTGTATTTTTGTGGGCGTTCATTTGAACACCTGTCTGGGAGGGTGTTTTTTACCGTGTTTATTTGATGGTGGTACTTTAGTATCCTTTGCTTCCCCTATGTTATCCTGTAGTCCAGGCTTTGGTGGACTTTGTTGTAAGTAAATTATCACTGAATGCTACTTGCAGTGTGTGTCTGACTCATCCTTGACTGAATCCTTCTGCTGTGGTAGTTACGACTCCCTGGTATATCTTACCATCAGGGGAGTCGTAACAGACTGTCTCCCCACTCATGTCACAGCGGACTACTGCAAAACGCTATTTGCACAACGGGAAGGGTAAAATAAAAATAATAAAACGCTGAAAACATAGGACTTGAATACCTGTCAACTTTGGTCAATTGCTTGCCTTATTAATGATTGCAATTGCCCTTATTAATTGAGAATACACCAAACAAATGCAACACAGCACATATTTACTCACTTAAAAGTCAAACATTTTCCCCAAAGTGAACGGGTGAGCCGAAATGTTTAAAACCAGATCGTTTTTTCAAAAAAAAAAAAAAAACTACTTAAAAACAATCCTGTACTAAAGTTGTCACACACCGCACACAATTTGAAATGAACAAAAAAGTACTATAAAATATGGGAAAAATGTATACTAAGTTGACAGGTATGTAGTAATTGTAGTGTGCCACAAGGGTTTTTCTGTGTGGATATATATTAGAATATTGATGAGTGTAGGTAGGCCGTTTTGAGTTTGCAAAAAGTAGCTGGCATGGCAAAGTGCTGTCAGCATTGATGTGAAGGATGTCTTCCTTCTAAGCATGCTTCAAACAGGGACCTGTTGTCAGAGCAACAGTCACCAGCTGCCAATCTTTGCATGAACAAAACAGTAACTGCTGCTTTGACAGACAGCGTTGTCAAGACAACAAAAAAAAACCTTCTGGTGGCTCGGTCCTCGTTTGCGGACCCCTGCTGTGGCCCCTCGCTGGCTTTCTGCTTTGCTTGTCTTTTAAGAGGATTAACATTAGCAGCTAATGAGGCTAATTAGAGCATGTGGGAAACAAGGCGGGGGGATGACCCTGACTTGACCTCTGGGGGACTCATTGATGCCATTAAGTCACCGGAAGGAAAGGAAGGCAAACAGGAAGGAAAGAAGGTAAACAGGAAGGAAATTGCTTTGTTCTGTTTATTGCATTCATGGCAATCTAATTTTTGTTATTTTGAACATTTGTCAATGAAAAAAAAATTGATTTTTTAAGGTTTGTCAATGAAAAAAATGGATTTTTTTAAAGATTTGTCAATGAAAAATAGATTTCTTAAGATTTGTCATCTCATTTTCTCATTTTTTGAACCGCTTTATCCTAATTAGGGTCATGGGGGGTGCTGGAGCCTATCCCAGCCAGAGGTAGGGGACACCCTGAATCGGTGGACAGCCGATCGCAGGGCACAAAGAGAAAGACAAACATAGACACTCTATGGGCAATTTAGAGAATCCAATCAGCATAAAGTGCATGTTTTTGGAATGTGGGAGGAAACCGGAGTACCCTGAGGAAACCCACGCAGCCCACTCGTGCAAACCTGGGGAGAACATGAAAACTCAGGTGGACCGACATGGATTTGAACCCGGGACCCCAGAGCTGTGAGGCCGGCACGCTAACCACTCGCTACACCGGGCCGCATATTTTAAGTTTTGTCAATGAAAAATATATTTATTAACATTTGGAAATGAAAAATATATTTTTAAGATTTTTCAATGAAAAATATACATTCTTAACATTTGTCAGTTGTTTCCCCGTTAACATTTGTCATTTTTATGCGTCATGTTTGTATTAATTACATTACCGCTTGTACACTTCAAGGTTTCTTTCATTTATGTTATTTTATTAATGAGTTAACTGTTTTTCACCTCATTTAAAAATACAAATCCTTTTTAAAAATGAGTACAAAATGAACAGAGGGGAAAATATAAACGACAAGTTGTCAGTACTGCAGCGTTGGATGATGAAAAACATGACAGGCTGACATGAATTTGTTAAATCGGGCAAACACGGGCAAATGTAGTCATCATTGGAAGGGCAGCTAATATACACAACCACCCCGCGACACACACCCATATAAGCTCATCTTTGTAATCACCACACGCTTCACTCCGGGAGGCCCAGGAATCCTTGTGCCCCCAATGTGTGAGTGTCTGTGAGGTTTTAATGAAATGTCCCTTTTGTTGCCTTTGATATGCTAATGCATGTATTAGCAGTGGCATAAAGACTACTTTAACTACTTCAACACAAAAAAATGACTTCTCACACTAATGTATTCTTTGTGTGTGGTGGGTGTGTATGTATGTGCATTACACGAGTGGGTGTGTGTGCGTATGCGTGTGTTGGTTTGCACGTTTGCAAGCATTAGTGTGTGTTGGGATGTTTCAGATATTGATTTGAAATATGCATGCACAAGCTGTGAAAAAAAAGTCAGTAGAACTTAAAAGTCTAGTTATTTAAGGCATCTCAAATTAAAACATTTCAGTTTACTTGGTAAGATTAGTTTTTCCTACAAGCTTGATCATTCGAAGTACACACTTGCAGAGCAGACCAGTAAAAATACAAGTGAAGATGAATTAATTCAATTCAAAAGTGTGTTTAAATCCACAATCCTACGCACCACCATTTTTCAAACTAATTGACTGGGACTGTAACTATTTTTACCAGCCGTCAAAAACATTATTTTATATTGCTGCACGTATCACCATCACCAAAAAATCTGTTTTACTCATCAATCACAGTATAAAATTCTAGATCCTGATCCACTAAAAACACACATGAAAAAGGATTTTCTTCACCCTTTCAATTTGATTCATCTGAGCAGTAACTTTGAGAAGACGGCAATCAAGTCAAAAGTGAACAATTGCCTTTTCAAAGTGGACCAGTCAAGAACAAACATGCAACAACACAGCCCACCCAAAACAACACTCACCAAAAGTAGTATAACATTTTTTAAGGACATACCACAAACACAAAACCTAAACAAGATGGACGAAATCACAATGCAAAATAATACAACAAAGAAACAATGCATAAAAAAATGTTATTCACTCACAAACTGTCCAAATGGGTGCACGCGAAACAGGAAAGATGCCAGATTGTGTGTTTACATAATCCCCGATGAATAAACATGGTTATAAAGTGCACGGGCGCACACACCCATACACGGAGAAGCGTCATGAATATGCAGAACGGCAACGTGTTTGGTTCTCACACTACATGATTGACATTGGTCTTGTTGGCTGTGCTAATTAGCGAGGCTTGTTTGCAGGAGGTGTACACGTTATGCTACTTCAATGCGCGTTGCTGCGGCAACCGCAGAATTGACGGCCGTTGTTTAAGGTCAAGTTGCCAACAGGGGTTATTACTTCTTACATGCTATTATTTTGTTACCTTCATAACTATTGTTTGTTAATTGTCCTTGTTTCTTAGGAATTTGTCAGCATCAATTTGCATTGAAAATGCCAAAAATCAACCCGTTTCAGTTCGTTCATTTGTCTATGGTTTTAACCCTTTTAGGGACAGTGTTTACTACAGTGGACAGTTATTCAAAAGTTGACACTTAAAACCTGTAACTTTTTAGTGCATTGTATTAACAATTATTATTAAATTATTCTTTTTTATTATTATTTTGTCCATTTGTGCCTCCCATAAAAAATGGATTGGACATCTATAACAGTCAATGGCAGCAGCACAGTTAACTGACTCAAAATCATAATTTGTGCGTTAACCTGCACAAAGTTCGACACAAAGACCCAAAATTTTAAACTGAGAATCAGAGGAATCCTAAAAAAAATCTAATCTACCAAATTATTATTTTTTAAATAATGTAAATAATGTGAACAAAACTAAGCAACACAGAAAATGA
Organism: Stigmatopora nigra; assembly: GCF_051989575.1. Classification (NCBI taxonomy): domain Eukaryota; kingdom Metazoa; phylum Chordata; class Actinopteri; order Syngnathiformes; family Syngnathidae; genus Stigmatopora; species Stigmatopora nigra. Next base: position 21,341,044 of record NC_135508.1, on the reverse strand, counting down.
GGTAAATAGCCACAGTGTATACAAAATATTCATATTGGCCAGGAGCCGCGTGCGGTTCGAGAGCCACAAGTTCGCCACCCCTGCCTTAGATCATGTTTTGGACTGTTGGAAAACAAGTCACAGGTGCAAGATCTATCGGGTTGACATTTCTCACAAGGAGGAAATGAAGATAAAATGTCAACAGAGATGTGAAAAAAGATATGTGAAAGTACAGCAACAAAGTATTTTGTTGTAATTGATGGTAAATGAAAGGCCATATTGAAGGACGCACGTTGGCATAGTGAAATCATAGATGACATCACAAGGACCACACCTACTTGTAATCAGAGGAAATTCGGAACAGGTAAAACAGTGGCGTTTGCACGTGACTGAGTAACGTGGCCCGGCAATTACCGCACGTCTAGACGGCAAGCGCCCCCCATTGTCACCTTCCATTGCTCCACATTAATACCGCAAACATGTTCGAATCCGAGAACAACAAATCGTCGGTGCACGACCAAATTGCGGAATATCAGAGGAAACTTCAACTTTTAGGTAAAACCTGGCGCTGCTTTTTTAAATTTTAATATGCGATAAGGATGAAAAAAATACATACGTATAGCCCGCCAGATTTGGTTAAAGTGTGCTTCCAAGGGGAACCAGACGTGAAGTGTGTTCCTATTCGGGTTCAGCAGGACACAGGACGCGCCTCCATCGTCATAATATTTGACGTTTTCTGCTTGCGTCATCGCGGATCCCCACACTTTTTTTTACAACTTTAACCCTTTCATGCACGATTTATGTTTTGTTAAAATATTCTTACAACATTCAAACTGCGGCTAATGTGCCAATTGCTGTTCATGAGATAATATTTTGCGGTCCCCACTTGACCTCTAGAAATAGTAGACATGTTGACCACACATATTTTGTGAAGGGAAGTAAAAAATATAATTTATATATAAATCATTTGTGGAATCATTTCAGATATTGGTTAGCGTGTTTTCTCCCTGGGCCTGTGTGGGTTTCCTCCGGATACTCTGGTTTCCTCCCAGATTCCAAAAAAACATGCATTGTAGGCTGATTGGACACTAAATTGCCACTAGGTATGAGTGTGAATGGGAATGGTTGTCTGTGTCCTCGAACCCTGCGATTGAGGTGTCCCCCCACCTCTGGCCTGAAGTCAGCTGGGATAGGCTCCGGCACCCCCCACAACCCTAGTGAGGATAAAGTGGTTCAGAAAAAGAATGTTAGTGTCGCCCTCACAGTTCTGGGGTCGAGCTTACGATCCCACATCGGTACTCCAGGTTGCATGTTTGCCCTGGGCTTTCGTGGGTTTTCTTGGTGTACTCTGATGTCCTCACACATTCCCAAAACATGCTGCATAGGCTTCTTGAACACTCTAAATTGGCCCTAGGTATGAGTGTTATCCTAAATGGTTGTCCGTCTCCTTGCGCCCTGTGATTGGCTGACCATCGATTTAGGGTGCCCAGAGTTAGCTGGGATAGGCTCCAGCACCCCTGTGAACCTTGTGAGGATAAGCATTTCGTAAAAGGAATGAATGCATGAATCATTTGACCTTCCAAAGCCAACATTACAATACTTGAGCGGGCCGAATTCTTCATATTTCATGCAAAAACAGCACCCAATGAATTGAATCATTGTTATGTGCCTGTGGTCAGAGAGCGACATGAGCGCCTCGTATGAGAGCTCCCGCTCAGCCCTGGAAAGGAACCAGCAGCACATCCTGCAGCTACAAGAGGAAAACAGGGACCTGAAGAAGAGGGTGTCGGATGCTGACGCCGTGAGGAAAACAAGACATTTTCATCGTGTCAACAGAACGTTGCCTTTACATTTTCAACTCTTGTTTCGTAGGATGAGCAACAATTCATCCAATCGGCCTTACACGGCCGAGGCATGGAAAAGGACACTGGGCCATCGGTGTCAGGAAAGGTAGTATTCATGTATTTTGCCCTGATGAGCTTTTTGTCATGTGTTTCTTTTGGGCTCGCCCCAAAATTATCGTTAACAATGAGTTACTCTGATTATTTCTTTTGACTAACTTAAAAGTGTATGACGCATGGGAAATACAGTAATATTTTAATGGGAGTCTTCCTAACTTATCAACTTAGTTTTGTTAACTTGATTACATGAGTTGAATAAGTTTGTGTTTAGGTTTGTGGGCCATAGTTTAATTTCCCTGTCCCTGTCTTTCGTGACTGACATGAAAGAAGGAAAACTGCTCAAATTGTTCCCAATTATCGACACACTTACATTGCAAAAAAACTAAATACACTAACATATTTGCCAGATTTTTTTAGGAATTTTTTCTTACTAATATATTTGCCATATATTCTTGATTTTTTTTTCATGCGCGGTTGTTTTCATCTTTTCAAATGGAACTCAATAATAAATATCCGAAAACTTTTATGGGTGTATCTCTTGTCTCCTTAGGCAGCTCTGTGCAAACTAGAGCACCGGGTGGCGTCCAAGATGAAGCGCCTCAACGCACTCCGACACAGCACCCTGACCCACCAGCGCCGGCTTGAGGACCTGAAAAGGGAGTGCCTCAGATTGGAAGCAGTGGGCTTTAACCAGGCCATATCTGAAAAGGAGGAGGTTACAATGGTATTTAGCTATTATTTGCATCTACTATGAGACTATTATCTAGTTTCAGATGAAAGAGCTAAACCTTTAATGACACTACGGTTGAATTAATTCAATACGATTGATGGCTACAAATGTCCAATATCTAGTTATTTGGCAAAGCTGACAGTCAATAAATGTCACTCTGATATTTTATATATATATTTTATATTTCTCTGTACTTCCAGAAATTGAGGTCATTGCAGAATTGTCTGGAGAAGAACCAGCTTAAGTGCAAAGAGGCTGCCAACATCATGACAAACTATCTAAAGCTCAAACGTTCACTCCAGGTCACTTTGGGTTACTTGATGGACAGGCTCTTTTAGTGACAAATTCTGCCTCAATCATTTTTTTCTCCTCTTTTTATTTGGCAGGAGGAAAATCCAACTTTCCAAGGTCAAATTGACACTCAAGAAGCAGAAATCCAAAAGTATAGGAAGGAACTGCAAGAAGTGCAAGATATGAACAACAAAGCCCAGCTCTCCAAGGAGACAGCAATTGTAAAATGAATGATTTGTTTAAAATTCATAATGTGCTCACGTTACAAATTTTGTCGACTATGGTCTAGAAGTTGAAAATATTTTCAGATCTTGCTTAAAGGGTTTCACACCAAACTTTCCTATCTATAAATTGCTGGAATTCATTTAATATGCAGACTTTTCTAGACATTGGCCATTTTTTTTTCTCTTTCTCGTCCTCCTAGGCTGAATTACAGCAGCTCGAGGAGCAGTTCTGCAAGGAACACCAAGAGAAAGATTATCTTTTGGCTGTCTACCGAAAAAGGGTGCAGGAGATCAAGGCCCGGGCTGAAAAGTTAGATGTGAGTCAACATTCAATATTGTATCCCATGTGTGATATAGATGGGCAAATCTTTGATACAAAATGAAAAGAAAAGGCTTAACGTGAATTTTTGCGACATGCAGGCTCAAAGGAAAAACGTACAACAGGACGAACTGAACACTGATGCGGAGGCAGGTGCCACCAAAATGGTTGAAGAAATGGAACAGAGTATCAGCGTGTTTGAGGAAACCATCCAAATTATGAAAGAAGCCACTGGTTGCTCTGATACACAGGTACTGATGTGGAAACAAAAGGACGTATTTCATTTTTGGGTGGTTACATTTTAGTTCAGTTTTCAGTCAGGAAGACAAGGGTCCTTTACTTATTCAGTGCCATCGCCGGCGATAAACTGTCAACCCTCTCAGTCAGAATGGATTGGCCCCCGATTGCCATAAATGCTCGTGAAATGATGAAACCAAGAATACCCTCTTTACACGCCGCAATCATTATCAGCGATTTTTTTTTTACCTGCTATTAATTCTTTTTAAAAATGTGAAAATCCACGCTGAAACTTGTAGGCGGACGCCACTCTTGCTACTAAGACTCTGCACTGAAGAAAAAATATATATATTTATAGTATATGTAATTTTTTCAAGTTCATAAAAATGTGAAAATCCACGCTGAAACTCATAAAGGCAAGCCACTCTTGCTACTAGTACTCGGCACTGGAAAAAAAAGTTATAACATAATAGGGGAGACCCTAATTCGTGATTTTTATATCATCGTGGCCATGTCTGGTCTATATAAACCGTGATATTTGAGGGATTACTGTGGATTGGAAATAATGAAATCAAGCAAACTCTCTTTACACACTGCAATCAATATCAGCATATTTTTTTGCTATTAATTAATTTTCTAAAAAGGTTTTAAAGTTCATAAACGTGAAAATTCACGCTCAAACACGTAGGCGGAAACCACTTTTGCTACTACAACTCGGCGCTGAAATGAAAAAAATGTGTGTATTTTTTTAAGTTCATAAAACTGAAAATCCATGCTAAAACTCGTAAGTGGAAGCCACTCTTGCTACTAGTACTCAGCACTGGATATTTTTTTCCTGATTATCGCGACCATATCTGGTCTACATTAACCGCAATATTTAAGGGATTACTGTGGATTGGCCACCGATCAACATTAATGTTCGTGAAATAACAAAATCAAGCAAACCCTCTTTTCACGCTGCAATCAGTATTATCAAAAATGGTTTCTAACTACACAAAGTGCAATGTTTACATTTTACCCTCATGTGTAGGAGGTGGTGGATCATTACAACACCCAGAAGGACACTCACCATCATGTGACAACGCTGAAATTGGAGAATGACTATATGCTCCAGCAGCTAAGGGAAGAGAAGGTGCACCTAAAGGCGCAGTTTGAAAACATGAAATATTCCGGAGAAACACAACTATCCCGGTGAGAAAGTCTTAGTGTGTGTATTCATTATGTTGTAATGTCGTGATCACAATCTTTTCAGGTCAATTATCACAAACACTGACTATGAGGGATGTGTTTTGTATTGTGTCTTACTCTTCTACATTTGTAGGGAGCAGAAGATGCTGGACGAGTGTGAGAAGGAGCTTCGAGTTAAACAGCATAATTGTGAAACAGCTAAGGATAGTTTATCTTCTCTCGTTAAAACCCTCAGCACTATCCAAGCTGGTGTGGAGCACCTCGTAGAAAGACTTGGTCCTATTTCTCTGGTAAAATATATGTACACTTTGCGTACACCTTTTATATATACATCTACACGTAAATATCAGCCCAGTGGTAAGAACGTCGCCTTCACAGTCCAGTTCTCCTTGGGCTTGCGTGGTTTTTTTCCGGGTACTCCGGTTTCCTCACACATTCCAAAAACATGAATTGTAGGCTGATTGAACACTCTAAATTGCCCCTAGTTATGAGTATGAGCGTGAATGGTTGTCCATCTCCTTGTGCCCTGTGATTGGCTGGCCACCGATTCAGGGTGCCTGTAGTTGGCTGGGATAGGCTCCAGCACCCCTGGTGACCCTTATGAGGATTAGCAGTTCAGAGAATGTATATAATCCTCTAAATACCCCTTTAAAGATGTTTAATAGTATCTTATTCGTGGTGTATTCATGATGGGGTTATGCATTAGGTGATATAAAAATAACAGTTTAGTAGAAGCAGATCTCTGGTCCCTGAATTTATTTTGGACTTGACCATTATTACTCGTAAGCTGCCAAACTGCTACATTTCTTTGGCATGCTCACAGTCTGTACTGCTGCAAACAGCATTTTGGCGTGTTTACTATGTAATTTTGTATCTCTCCTCTCCTGTCTGCGCAGAATGAAGCACCTTCAAATGTGCCTTCCAGCTCAGATGAGTTTGGAGTGGTGTTACTCAGTCAGTGCGAACGGAAGGTGCAGCAGCTGAAAGGCAGACTTCATGGAAAAGATTTCGATGATGTTACAAAGGACATGGAGGAAGAAGAGGTGAGACATACGTATACATGCAAATTTTACGATATTTGCAGAGAGCTATAGGAATGTTTGCACTTTCATGAGTTGTGACCTCACATGATAGGTTTCCTTGAATTGGGCTAATATTAGTGATAACAAGATCTATGTATATTTTTCATACAAGTTTCTTATAATCAAGGGGCAGGACAATAATCATAACCATAGCATTAAAAAGGACTGTCAGTGCAAATAGTATATGTCAGACTTTCACACATTTTTCTATTCTTCTATAGTTCTATTTCACAATTGAGAAACAACTGCCTCCTTACAACAAGCGAGTTGCAGTAACTGAAGACCAAGAGATGGGCCTCTTAACCAACGGTGAGATTATGCACACGCACACAAAAATACAGCAGGAACACTGTTTTCTATTTGCAATGTTGGTTTTCAGAGGACGATAATGAAGAGGATGAAGGAATACTCACCCGAGAGGCGCTGAAGCGTCGCTCCCAGCTGATGATTGACTCCATGTCCAACAAGAAAACCTGGAAAGCGAAAAAGAAATGAGACCTATTTATTTTTATTTCAATAATTCACATGTTGAATTTGATGCTTGTAGCCAGTTCTGATGTTTACAAAAGGCTCACACAAAATATTGGTAGGATTTCTACCATAATTAGCAGATAAAGCTAAGATATCATTTAGAAGCAACAGATGCAATGCTGTCTATTATGTGAACACCTAACCAAAAAAAGGCAAATATTTGCCTGATTATTGGTTGCTGTGTTAAATGAAAATGTTGCTTTTTGTGAATATTTTTTATTGGTGATTTATAAATGTCAACACTAGTTCAGATGTTTGATGCGTCACTTAAGCAAATAATATTTATGTCAAGTGTCAATATTGTTTAGATATATATTTTTCTTTTTTTAACTACAAAACAGGTCATTTTCCAATGCAGTACACGGGAAAACAAATATTTTTTATCCTGAGTTCAGTTGACAGATTTTTTTTTTATTTACTAAGAGGTTAAATGTTCCACATAAGATTTTGATGTTCTACCTAGTCCAGTTTTGGTATGTATTTATATTTATATATAAATAAAAATTCTGTATATACATTCTCACTCCTAACTGCTGTTCTTAAAATTTCAATGGAATCTGATTCAAGTACGACAAGCGTGGATTAAAAACTGGAAGGAAAAAAAAGAATATAGATTAAGATTAGGTTTAATATTTCACAATTGTCAGCCGACAGTGATACGATTCATCATACCCCTAAACAGAAGGGATTGCTTCTTGGTACAATCTGTAAATACATTAATAATAAAAAGTAAATTTTAAATATGACATCAATTTAATCAAGAGCATCTGCTTGCCAACACACAATATTTGTAAATGAACGAAAGCTTATTCTCCCCTTACATCAAAATGTGGCAAAAACCACCGCGAGGCTAATGCTACATACGACTCAGTCATCAGACTAAATTAGCATGCCAGTCATGACGATTCTGCTCCGGGGAATTGGGATGCTATCCATTCAGAGAGAAAGATGATGAACTGGCGTTAGCGTGGACCACATCTTCACGCAGCATGACAGTCTTTAACTTCCCGTCAGTTGATCAGACTGGAAAAGCAACTGAGTGTTGACCTCTAGCCGCAAAATGAAGGCCATGAATTGGGGCGCACCAGCCATTTCTTGACACGTGACCAGTCGTTCAGTCATGTGCGTCTTCTCTTGGCTCCGCCGGGGCTGGAAGGGTTGGAAGACGATAGGAGTTTCTCGGCGGCGCGACTCCTCTTTCTCTTCTCCGCTTCCTTCCCGCTACCACCTGCTCCTCCACTTGGGGCCACACCCTCGACCCCGGGTTTCTCTTTGTCGCGTCCTGTGTTTGTCCTCTCCGAGATCTTTAGCGAGGAGTTACTTCCTGATAAAAGCAGGTCATCATTAATGATAGAGTGAAAAAAACACCGAAAACACGTTTCCTTGACCATCCTTACCTTCTTCATGCATTGTGGGCGGCTCTGGCTCTGGTTCCTCCTTTGGATCTTCCTCCGAGCACAATTTGCCTGATGAAAAGTTCAGTTGAGAGTTGACAAATATTGTTATCAGCAATTGAAAGACCTGTTAGACAAGCCATGCGTACCTTCCTTTACTTCCTGGATGATATCATCTGGTAGAAAGAAACTCTTCTCTGAATTGGGAAAGGGTAGGATCTCTGATTCGTGCTGCAGATGCAAACAAGATTCACACAATTATATCTAAAGAACCAAACATATCAGTAAACATACTTCGAATTCAGCAAAAATGAAGGAAAAAACAAGACTTTGTTTTGTTTGGACTGACTAATATATGGTTTTCCCATTTACTTGTGTCCTCACCAGTGCTTGCATGTCATACATGCTTCCGAGATGATCCCAGATGACCGAAGAGGAAATCTGGCGGCCGATATTTTGACTGAATTTGTCTCGGATGCAGATCATGTGAAAGTGTCGGTTCACTCCTGTTCACATACGCAAACACATTGTTATTACTCATCTGAATCATTTGTTGAGTGAGTTGAGGTTAATTAACAATGACAACACTGTTTGGAACTACATTTCCCATAATTATTTGCAAAAGCATCATATCTGGGGCATTGTGCTAGTTACTTTGAACGCTGGATGGTGCTGGTACTATTTCTCAACAATTATTGCGTTGACACAAACAACGCTCAATTGAAATAGTCCGATGTTATTGACGATGTTTAAGGTCCAGTGTGGTCGATCACTGCGAATAATATTTAAAAGCCATTTTATAAACATGAACTTAAAATATGTACAAAAAGTTCAGTTTTTAACATTTTGGATGTAAATGGTCCGTACGAAGTTTGCCCCGACAGACAAACAAGCAGTAGTAGCATTAGTTTTTCACTAAAATGAAAGTATAGCATATCAATAGTGGAGGCACATCATGTATTAAGAGAATGGTGAAGTTTAACTTATACATAAGTCAATGATGAATATTGTTTTAATGTTTATCAAAGAATAACATTCGGAACAATGAGATGTCTATTTCATAAAGGAAGAGCAGCAGGGCTAAGCTAACAATGCCATGCTACTCGAACTGATCCTTACCGACAGGCTTGTGTCCGATCATGGCGTGGAAGAGGCACACCTCCACTTCGTGACTCCACACTACCGACTCTTCGCCGGGTACCAACGCGGCGTCCGGAGGCTTCTCGTCGGCCTGGGTCTGCGTTACGTCGGCCTCCCCCATTGTAAAGATGACTGAAGACCGGTTGTGCCGGACGGATGTTTTCTTGCGCCTCAGCCGGAAATGACGACAGCCAGGGGTGACACTTCCTCTTCGCTATGCTTAAGATGGTGGGTTCCAGACTGCATTGTTGCATTGCTGCCTCCTATTGATCATGTATGCACAACATGGGTCAAAGGTGACCTGGCAGAGTTTTTACGTTCTCTGCAATTAATATATTAGAACGTTCAGTATTCAAGAATATAATTTGCATGTGATCCCTGTGCATGTATGGGTTTTCACCAGGTAAACCAGGTTCCTCCCCCCATAAATGGTTGTTTATCTGAGTGTGCCCTGCAATTGGATGGCAACCTATTCAGGGTATTCCCTTTCTACTGACAACAACAGTTGGCTAGGATAAGCTCCAGCAACCCTCGTGAGTATAAGCAGTACAGAAAATGAATGGATATAAGAATTATATAAGTGTATTATATTATTTGAGAGTAATGTCTGCTGTATTGAGACTGAAAGAGCAAAGGCTGATTTAAACCAGCTATTACAGTACAAGTCAGTCACAAACTTTCTGCATGAATGTTTTCATTTAGTTGACAAATAGGTTAGAAAATAAACTTTACAGCTTATGAACATTTGAAGATATGGTGACAACAAGATTTGAAGCAGCACCATGAGTTGACAAACTTTTGCTTTTTAATGTACCGACAAACACCAAAAACATTGACATGCAGTCTTTAAACAATAGCTGTACAAGAGCATGATACATTTCCCCTCCTTAGCAACAAGATAGAAAAGTTTAAAGAAAGCAATAACAAAACAGACCATAAAAGTCGAGTAATGTCAAATTTAAAGCAAATGAAAATAGTGCCACCAGAAACAGCCTGTATCTATTAACCTGAATGGTTTTAGGCAATATTCAATACAGCATTTTCAAAAATGCTCTTGACCAATCAAAACGCCAAGCACGATTAGATTAAAAAAACTGTTCAAATAAGGTTTTATTGTGAAACACCATTTGACCTTCCCTTTAATCTCACAGCACGGAAGCTAAAAAAAAGACAATCCTAAAACAAGGGAAAAAACAGCTGAAAACAAACATGGAAAAATATATGATGACTTTCAACCCTGATGCCATCAACATTCACATCCAAGAGTACAGATGAGGGGAGGGTCTTGTCATGCTTCCGTGAATTGAAAATCAACAATAAAATAAATTATATTAAATGCTGGAACAGCCCTTGGAAAGCAATTCATGACCACGTGACAAAATTTCATGTTGGGAAATGTAATCATTACAATACCAATGAGTGGAAGAAGGCACATACAAATTGTGTCTGTTTTTGTTGTCCAAAAGATTGATGAGTAAGAATTAAAAGACTGAACTCATGTCCAATTTCTTCATCATACCTAAAAAAAGAAAAGACGTGTTCTGAATCTTTAGCAAACTTAAATGTATTAAAATATCCCTCCCTGTCTCTATCCATTGTGAGATAATGGCCATTGCTTGTGAGAAGTCCCTGCCCCCCATCTCCTCATCCTTGCATCCTATCGATGGATGTAGGCTCCTGGTTTCCCCGGCCCTCCGCTGACAATAAAGGTCCAGAATGAAAAGTGATCAAGAGTTTGGCAAATAATTAGATGTGGTGGGCGGGGCCTGGCAGAAGGTGGGTGTTTGCGAGCCAGGTGGGGTCAGTGAATGGATGCTATTGGTCCTTCTTCAGTGATTCTGACGAGTCATCTTTAGCTAGCACCTCCTCCTCACTGGACTCCTCATACCTGGAGAACAGATGATGATGCCGAACATGTCAGTGACATTAACACGAGCCATAATGTGCCAGTAGACGACATATGGTAAAGGCTAACACCAGAAGGGAAATATTTATTACCGAGCATGAATATTGAAAAAGGAGACAATTAAATATATCCAGTGCACGAGTGGTTAGCATATTGGCCTTTCAGTTTTGGGATCGAGTGTTCGATCATAGATTCGGATCTTCCTGTGTGGGGTATGCATGTTCACCCTGAGCTTCCATGGGTTGTCTCTGAGTACTCGGGTATCCTCCCATATCCCCAAAACATGAATGGTAGGCTGGTTGAACACTCCAAATTGCCCCTAGCTATGCGGGTGAGCATGAAAGGTTGTCAGTGTCCTTGTGTCTTGCATTTGGCTGGCCAAAAAGTTAGGATGTTCCCCACCTGGTGCCCATAGTTGGCTGTAATAGGGTCCAGTGCACACAAATGAATGAAATGTAGTAAAAAGTGCTTTGGGCAATAAAGTGTTTGGATTGGAGCAAGTTATTATTGGCATTCTTTCAGGAAAAACAAATAGGTAATTTAAAACTCCTGCACACCTGTCAACCTCGACTAATCGCTCGTCTCATTAATGATTGCAATTCCCCTTGTTAAGTGATAATAAGCCATGCAAATATAACGCGGCACATATTTACTCACATAGGGCACACTTATAAGTTTTACCCAAAGTTAACGGGTGCCCAATCAGTCGGTAAATTCAACAGTCTGTAGATGTCGCTGTGTGGCGCTGACAGCTTTACTGTCTGGGTACATTGCTTGCTTACGTGCTATATTCATATAGAGAAAAAGACGGCAGTGACTGACGGGCGTGCGCATATCAATAGTCGAAATGGGTAAGACCAGATTGTTTATACAACAACAAAAAAATCCTCCTGTACAAAAGCTAATTCATAAAATACGGGAAAAATGTATAAGTTGACAGGTATGCTCATATTACTACAAACCGATGTGAGAAATCAGGACGGGCCATCGACATGGCGGCGGGCAGTCTACGGTGCCGGTGGGAGGAGTCTGTCCCCATAGAGAACACATCCATGGAAGTAGCGATGCTGGCAGGGGAGCCACTGGTGGTTGGGAAGGAAGTAAGCTTGGGAGAGGCTGGAAGGACACCTTCGGGTGACTCATAGCTAAGTGCCTCGAAGGGTGGGAAAGAAGGTAAAGTGGAAAAGTGACCAAGAAGTAAGTGTAGAAAAAAAATCAGAAAGGAGACCAGACACTGAAAGAATGATAGTTTCAAGATAACAAAACCAGCAAAGTTTCTACAAATGCATGCCAGCATGCCTCAGACTAGAGGGGTGTCTAGGTATACTTATTGTCAAAGGAGTGTTTTTTCGCATCTCAACTTAGTTTACAAAAAGTAAATGGACATTGAGGATGGAGACAAGAAAAAGAGAAAAAGTGTATAGTATAAAACAATAGGGATGCAAAAAAGGGCAGGAAAATGGTGTCTCTTTCCGTGGTGTTCTCAGTTTGCAGCGTTGGGCTCTTGAACAACCCTCTGGGTTCCGAATGACTAATGTGAATAAAGCACGTCACGGAAGACTGTTTGACAGAGTAGGGCGGGTCTTACTTGTAAGCTTATTAATCAGACACACAAACGCACAGTCACACGCAAAACTCGTCTAAACAAAAACACACTCGCTGTAATTGACGTGTGGATCATACTGAGAGTGGAGGCTTTTCAGGGTGAAAAAAATAACAGAACTGGGGGTGCTGGAGCCTATCCCACCCAATTATATGCAGCAGGCAGGGGACACCCTGAATTAGTGGCCAGCGAAATCATTATTTATAATTATAGGTCAAGTAACCGTTACTTTCATAATAGAGTAACTGGTAATTTCATTACTTCCTCAGAGAAGTAACGATAGCTATAACTTTTTACTTTTCAAAAGTAACTGGAACAACACTGGTCCTATCAATGAATAAATTACTTGTGTTTACTGATACTTTCTGCCAAGCCAACCGCAGGGGCTCGGTTTACCCCTGCTACGATCATATGTTTGTACTTGTCCCACTTACTCACCTGAACATCTCTGTAAATTCTCCTTTGCAGAGGGCCACGAAAACTGGTAAGCCGACACAGGCAGGCACCAAGTAGAGAAGAGCGGGCTGACCACACACAAAAAAACAGGTGAGCGACACTCCTAGGGGAGATTTAGTCCAATTCTTAACTTCTCACCTGTGCATGTTTGAAAGTATGCATGATAAAGATGGTGAGGCCCAGTCCCAAGATGTAAGCCAGGAAGCTGGAGTAGAAGTATGTCCTACTGTTCTTCTTCAGGCTGTAGTCAAAGAACAAGAACAATAGTGATAAAAGTAGAAGTGGAAGATGAAAAGGGAAAAAACGTGCTGGCAAGGATCCCCCTCCAAATCATTACCTGACGTCAAACCGCAGCAGGAGTGCAATGAAGATGCCTGGGATGACAATATCACCTAGACCAAGCATGGCGAAGTTGCTGGCTTCAAGACCTTTCTCCAACAAGTCCTGAGGAAACACCACTGTCCGGAGGAGAGAAAGAGATCAAGATGCTGTAAATATTTAGTCAGTAAGCTGGGAAGTGATCTGAAGATTGACATCACTTGTCAACCTCTTTAGACCACCATGTTAAAATAAGAATTTTCTGGCAGTAATCCTCTCTAGTGCAAATATAACACTGCCCCTCCTTATGTGGGGGATTGCACTTCTCAGTGGTATATTAGCATTACAGACATTGAATTGCACCATTGTAGCCATGCAATCAGAAAATAAACGTCTACAAAACATAATCAATACTCACGTTTGATTGGTGCCTCAAACGACTTAGCAACTGTCACCATGACATTGGTCCCAAATACCTGAGCAAATCAGAGCGTGAACACCGTCATCAACTGTCAACTATAACATCTGTAACCATCAACTATAACACTGTCGACGCTTACCCAGAAGATGTCATAGACAAACAACCCCCCCAAGAGGATGCATCCAGTACTGACGTTGTTCAGATGCAGAAGTTCCACCCCATTGAGTGCAAAGGCCAGGCCAAAGAGATTGTTCGCGATCCAGTGCTGCAAGGCCGCAACAGTGAGACATGTTAATGACCGTCCACACGTACAGGACGATACACTTCGAGTGCATAGGATCATGTCCTTGTGTCCAATACCTTTTTCAGAACGTACCACACGCCCACCACACCGCTGGCAATCAAACATATCAGGTTGTTGGTGTCAAACTCATAGTTGATGATATCTGCAGAGAAAAAAAAACAACATTTGACAATAAGGGTGGGCTGGGCAGAGAAAAAAAGGAAGGCAGGTATTTGCTTTGCCTCACCTTCTTTGGCCTCAGCAAGGCCCTGTGTGAAGAGCAGCTGGTACTGCTTGTTTGGTATAGAAGCTGGAAAAACCTTGGCCAGCAGAGGACTTCGACCCACAAAAAAAGAGAGAGTTAACACCTTTTACTGACAACAAGATGCTTTTGAATGCTCAATGTATCTCAACTTACCTCAGTGTATGAGACAGCGCCAGCACGCCAAGCACAAAGAAGTAAACCGAAAGAAGTAGGTTTATGTACTCTTGAGAAAAGACCTGCAATTGACAATATTCTTAATACAGTAATACCTCACTTTACGAAAATCCCAACTAACCGACAACCCAAGTTACTGAACATCCTTACGTCAAAACGAAAATGATTCCCGGTGTGAATGAAAAGATGAAGGGGGGTCTGTGATCAATACAAGTAAAACAGGAGGTGATTAAAAAATATATAGAAGTTGCATGCGGTTGAGTGATGTGACAGAGGAATATGGCCCAGACCCTTCTTCCAATTTTAGTGGTGTCAAGTTGTGTGTTTACGTGCGTGAGTAAGTACTAGTTCTATTTTTATTTATCCATCTATATACCTATCATGAAACATTTTGATACCCCTATGTTCCAGTCATCAAATGTCTTTAGATTTCTATAATCTAATGGGTAACACAAGCCCAGGGTATAGCAGAACCGGCAAGATCACCTTGAAGAAAAGGTAAAGTCCAAAGAGAGTACAGCTGGCGATAATGGGGAATCTGGCTGCATCTCGACTGGTGATGGTCTCTGGCATGTCTGATGCATTCTGTGGACAATAGTAGAAGTACGTAATGAAATTGATTTGGGAGCATGGAGTAAATGAGGAGAACAGGGCAAATATTATACATATTTAAAGATATATAGGGCTTGTAAAAAAATAGTATTTTCGGTTCAATATATGTAATATTTATTGCGATGTCTGAGGATTTTTCATCAGCTCTGCTGCTACTTTCTGTGGCCATTGAGTGCTGGTTGCCTCGAACAACACTCTTACACAAGGATTAAGCCATTTTATTTCAAAGCGTAAGAAAATACCTTAAACAAGTACATCCCTAGAGAGAACGGAATCTTGTGAAAACTCACAGCATTATACTTTTCTAATGTGTAGTAGTGGACAAAAATGTGAATAGCCATCTTTTAAATAACCATACGTAATCAAGGATGTCTATTAGCGCACACCTTTAAGCTATTCATGGGCACCAGAACATTTGTTTTATAGTGCTTGTTTGTTTACATTGAGGGAACAAAAATGGCAAACGTGACTCAATGTGACATTTTCAACAACTTATGCTGATCCAAATATGCCTACATGATCACATCTAACTGTAACTAAAGAAAACAAAGCACAAATTGACAGCACAGTTAGTCAGAATACAGACCCTATTTAAAAAATAAATAAATATCATGACAAAGTTCATTTCATATTTTCATAAATCCAATAAAAATAATTCATTTTTAATAGATTATAGGCCCACAATGCAAATAATGTAAAATATTTCTTTACATCTATTTTGGAGTCCCAGCTCATAAAATCCAAGTAAATAGGATTTAAAAAAAAAAAAAACATTAAAATGCACCCAGTTTTGCGAGCCATTGATTTTTAAACTGAGTGTAATCTTCTAAACCAGGGGTGAGCAAACTATTCCACAAAGGGCTATTCCAAAACCAATCCAAATGTGGATGCAGGTTTTCATTCGAAGCCATTAAGAGGACAGATTTTTACCAAACTGTTATCTTACGAGTATAATTATTGGATTGCACACAGGTGCGTCTTGTTTCCACAGAACCTCATTGGTTAAACTGTCTGTGCTGGATTGGTTGGAGCACAAACCTCTACCTTGAGGACCGGTTTCCCCACCCCTGTAGAAAAGTCAAAGTATTTGTACAGGTTACTTGAGATGCCATTCAATTGCTTCAGTATGGTTGGATTGACTCAGTTTGGTTCAGAAAGGGGAACTTCCGGATTCACAACTGCCCAAACAATAGAAGATTAATCGTCCCTCCATAAGCGTTGGTAAACCACCAACGTTCATAGCCAAGGAGGCTGCTTGTTCGCAGAATGCTTTGTCTAAGCATATGAATGGAAAGTTACGCCAATGAGCAAATGTTGCAAAAGGAACTTGTTCAGTCCAAGGGAGGTGGAATAATCATTGTGGCTTCCTTTGACAAATCAGCGTTTAGTCAGTGTGTAATTTGACGTACAGATGGGAACCTCTCCACTATGTGATTTGTAGTACAAGGCTCAGGCTAACATTATCTCACAATATGGCAACACAATTATTGATACAGTTATCTGTAAATCAATCTGAGATACAAATATGATAGACTAAGTACTTATTTGCATTTGGGGTGGGGGGGGATAATGTTGATTCTTTCACCGTTAGTGACACAAACTGCCTTCCCCACAGCTTGAGAACATTTTTCTAAATAAAGTATGCAGTCTCAACTGCAATTTATTGTAATATTCTTGTGAATTAATTGTCTATTTAGAGAAAGGCCTGACTCCAACACACTGGCTTAATCTTTATTATTCTTAATGTTAAATCTTAATGCTGTTACTCTAAAGGGTTAAGTCCAAAAATAAGGTCTGAGCTCAAGAATCAATATTGAAGTATCAGTTGAAGATTTTTTTTCACATCAACATGTAGACCAAATTAATAGTTTTATAAGTCGATGAAAGGGAGGAAACAAATGTGATAGTTCTCATCCAGGTAGCAAAATTAGGGTTTGTCATGGTGGCGTATTGGTGCTGTAATTATTAGATAGTATCACAGGCACGCAACCACAAAGTATGTAATGTATGTTTAAATGCACACAAACAGCGTCTCTCATACTCACTCGGAACCCTGACTCGTACGCTTTTTCTCCGAGGTCCTACAGACAAGACAGATGCAAACGGAAAAGACAGAAAGAAAAAGCAGCATCAGGACTGAATCCAATTAGTCAGGCAGAAAAAAAAACACACTTGATTGTTCATTAAGAAGCAAAGGTGAAGGCGTTATGATCATGTCTGGCAGATGCAATATTGATTTAATTCCACTCTCCCTGTATGTTACCCTTTGTGGCTTTTGGCGTTGGATAACTTTGGTAATATAAAAGATGGAAATGCTGATTAATGGAAAAGTTTGTAAACACCTTAAATCAAGCCTATTATTTACATTAATATTGCAGCTGGTTAGTCCTCTGAGGTTGCTATGTGTCCTCTGATGTTTAATGTATTTTTCAACTGTGAAAATACCTGTATATCCAGCACTAACAGTATAAATTCTTGTTATCGGAACTTATTAGTTTTAATGATTGATTTTACTTGATTTTGTTTTGTTGTAACAGACATTACGTTGCCAAAAGTTGATGTATGTGAAACCAATGGCACATGTATGGAAACATTGTTCTAGAACATATGCTCCAGGTGATGATTCGAGTATTTAAGTGCCCAGCTTGCAGTCCACATCTTTCACAATTTCACATTTGGTGCATCATAAAGAAAATGGTGCAACAAAGAACCCCCAAATTGAACAGTTAGAGACCCGTATTATCTCATCGGTCCTTTGCAGACTGTTGTAAAACGGGATTGCCTCAAATTGCTGAAAATGGCATTGCCTCACAATTTTGGAGATCCATTCATTTATTGTATTGCTTATCCTCACACAAGGGTCGCATTGCAGGTGGTGCTGTAGCGTCTCACAGCCCACTATGGGCAACAGGCCAGGGAATTGGTGGCCAGTCATTCGCAGGACACAAGTAGACGAACAACAAATCACACACACACACACACACACTCACTCATAAGCAGGGGCAATTTTACCAGCTTACCATGCATGTTTTTGGAATATGGGAGGAAACCAAAGTACCTGGAGAAAACCCACACAAGCCCGGTGAGAACATGCAAACCCCACACAGGAAGGTCGATAACCACCTGGGATTGAACCGCCGATCTCAGAACTGTGAGGCCAACGTGCAAACCACTAACAACGGGCTGCCTTGTTAAACTTATGGAATTCCAAAAATCAATATACATCCAGTTGTTTGTTAACCTTGTGTAATTCAAAATCAATATACATACAGCTGTTTTTTAACCTTATGAAATTCAAAATCAATATACAAATAGCCGTTTGCTAACCTTATGGAACTCTAAATCAATATTACATAGTTTATTTGAAAATAATATTTTATTAGCTGAAACCTTATCTATGTTCAATTTTGATTGGAAAGCCAAGATCTGTCATTTTGACATAATTGCATTCAATTTTTAATCCCAATTTGTAGTGTCCCAACCTTTTGGGAAACCGGTATTTGTTTTTAACCCACCACTTTAAATCTACCAGCCATCTGAGACGTGTACAAACAAAAACCTCCCCAAGTACACGTCACCCCAAGCTTTTAGTGAGCATCTTAAGATGCAAGGAAGCAAACAAAACAAAACACATTAAGAACTCTGTCAGATCTCGTGTCTGCTGCCCTCAAAAATATCGTCAAATATCTTGGACCATGGCTAAACAAATAAATGTGACTTGTCAAACAAACAAAAGATGACACCAACAAGCGCCCACTACAACGCCAGACTGGCTAAAGTAAACAATGTGACACACATCATTATATACATGAATACATAACCTACAATGTGATAAAAAGTAAGTTTTATTTCACATCACAACTGCTGACGTATACTTCCCTGAGCTGCCAGCTAGCTCGATCGTGAACCGAGTTAGGCCCAGCTAACAGCAGTCTTACCTTGGATTTGGAGCAGGCCACGGAGCGTAGGGCTCCAAAGAAGATGGGCACCAGAGCCATGAGCACCAGGCTGCCGTACGCCAACGCTGTGCCCTCCGGCGTGGCCACGAACTTTCCGGTAGCGTTGAGCGCATCCGTGCCGTTGGAGTCGGTGGCATTCAGGGCGTTCAAGGCGTCCAGTAGCGCGGCAGTGGGCTCCGGAGCCGAAGAGATGGCTTTTTCCACATCAGACATCTCTCGCCGGGGGTGGAGGCTTTTTAAACTAGGCTGGCGAGGGTCGCTAGATGTGTACTCGGGAAAAGACTGACAGACCGAGGGAGATTTTGCAACCGTGCGCCTGTCATTCGTGGGATGAGACGCCAACCAGCAACCGGTAACCCGCTAAGGCCACGTTTCTTAAAGCAAAGATTTCAACACGTGCTCAGACGTCTCACTTTGATGCTATTTCAGAAGGAAGCATCACAGTTTTTCTTCTTCTAAAGGTGGAAACCTTTATTGAATTCTGCTTTGTTGACAGAAATACACGCTGTACTTTGATTATTTGTCCCATTTTCTATGATCTTATCCTCAGTTTCTCAATGTGTGTCTGTCAATTATTTTTTGTGCATATCAAAGGTAGTGAAAAACAGAATGGGGAAAAAATAAAAAGATAATTACGAGTTATTCTACTAGTCCTAAACGCTTAGTTTAACATCCCCAACATATAAACAAAATGAACTGATCAATAATGGAAATAGAGCCATGATGTACTTTTGTAGTATCCTTTGAATTGGAGTGTCATATTGCAATGCTTTTCATCTTGTGTGTAGCGTTAAAATGTATGTACAATCACACCAATTATAAATTTGATACACAATAAAAAAAAAATGAAACATGCTCTTGTCAATATTATTTGGGTGAAGCATCCCACCAGAGAATCACGCATTGCACACTAATACGTGTCCGCTCTTCGCAAAAGTTGACGATCTCTGCTATGAGGCCAATACATTGTCAACAAATTGGTAAATAACATTTTAAATAAATGAGCAACGATTACTAAAAGCGGGGTTGCGAGCATGCATTATATTTTATGTACGTGTACATTGTGTGTATACAAGTCTATCGTTACGTTTTCGGAGACTCCACTTCACGAAACAGCGACTTCTACCGATTAGGCAAGTGTAGTGCAGGATGATCAACATTTTTGATTGGGAGATTTGTCCGTCTGACTGAAGTTGTAATTGTAAAACATGAGTATATATGCTTAATGTTACTTCAGTAGAGTATTTTAAAATAAGCCAAGTCTAAAATCAAGAATTCAGAGAGCAAATTGCTCACAAAACATAATTCCAGTCACCATTATCATTGAAACAAAAAAGACATTTTAAAAATCCATAGCATTTTATTTAAAATAGCATAGAAACGAAAAAAAAATCAAGAAATAATGTGTATTTTCACAAGTCATGATACCATGGCACCATTGAAATTTTAGGTGATTTTTAAAAGGATTTGTGCAGTCCCCTCCACAAAAAAAATCATGACAGTGCTTGTGTGATTAAAAAAAATCTTTCTCCACATTGAGGAAAAACTGCAGATTCTATAGAAGACATCAGATCAGGACTCCTTTAGGACCAGAACAATTCTGATGGCAGCAAGGTTGTAATCCAAGACGTCTCGAGAGCACAACAAGGTGACAAAAACAATCACAGAAAAAAGAAGCAGCAGAGGGCGAGCAGGAGCAGATGTTTGGCCTGAAGTTGCCAAGCAGAACTCTTGAGCCTCACCTCCACAGGCAAATGGGAGCTCACCTGTTTCGCCTGGAAAGCAAAAGATCAAACCGTTGAGCCCAGTAAATAAGGAGCAACTACACCTAAACTGATGTTTTTTGTTGAACTGAATTCATGTGCAATAACAACTGCACACTATACAATCATTTCCAAAACAATGTACATCAGAAATAACTTCACTTTGTGTGCTATATATATAACATGCATGGGTTCAGTGCTATGTTGCAATGCAGTTTTCAGAATGCCATTCTAAATATACTCTATTTAGTTATGTTTTTGTATTACCCAGTGAGGTGCAATCCTGGCAAAGTAAAAGCCAATAACTAAAATTTGACTCACTTGGTATTACAAACATACATCATGTATTCTGTAATGCTCTTTGCTATAGCAATAAACATCAATATATACTTGGATATTAGAAAAAAAAATAATGGGGGACTAGAAAAAGCATGAATTACTGTTGTCCTGGAAAGCTTGTATTCTTGAGGGAAGTTGAAGACACCGGCTGAGAATGGCGTGATGGCTTTTAGGAAAGACTTTCCGTACACAACGATTCTGCAGTACGAGATGTGACACAAATCATCAAACATGCAGCTCACAAGAAGCCATGGCACATGCACACACATACCGGTCATATGCACAGTTTTTCTCATCTGTGATAGTAGTGTCCATTTTGTCTCCAATGAGCCAATGGAAGCTGGCGTTGGTGAATAGTCGGATTTGCTTCTTGTCACGACGTGTCATGTAAGCACAGCTAGCGTGGAAATTCCCCAAGAACATGACATTCTATAAGGACACGTAAAACACACATGTTTTTAGTTGGTTTCATGATACTCCAGAAATCTTCACATACTATATCAGTTTTTTTTTAAATCCGACTGTTTGCTCTTTCCATCACTAACACTGACCCAAAATCACAAGTTGATTACCCGGTAGTTTTAGGATGTCAGCATATAAGCATGCATTTCACCTTGTCATTCCATTTTTTTGTCACTTGCTCAAAGACATCGTACAAGCGGTCGATCTCCTGGATGGTGTTGCTTGGGTCCGTATGCAGTCCAACCAGAATAAAGTTTTTGACAGCTGATAGAAGAATAAAGAGAGTAAAACAACCCAAAAAAAAATGAAAATAGTTCTTGAGGTGTTTGCTTACCAGTTTTGTTGCTGTGGAAGTAAACAGCCAATGGCGGTCTGACGAATTGATTCTGCTTCTGGTACGGATGTTGAGCAATTACACGTGTTGTCTCTGTCCTGACCACAAAAGGGTGAAAAATTAAGAACCTAATTCGGAACGAATTCAAACTTTTATTTAAAAATGTCATATGAAATACTAAAACAAGTGACTTTAACAGCGTGATGGAGTGTAGAATAGAAAAACATAGGCAGTACGTGGGCTATACCCTGAAGACAAAGCCAATTATGCACACATGCCTCAGAACAACTTAAGTGGTCTATCAGCCTACCATGCAAATTTTCTGACAAAAAAAGCATACAACTGGAAATCAAATCAATGCATAAAGAGGCCTAGAATATAACTGCAAATTTTCACCCTGATTACTCAATGAAAACAAGGAGTAGACATTTTAATGTGTCCTTCCCAAGAAGAACAAAAAAAAAGGAAAACGTAAACCAAAGCGATAACCTTTCTCTCAGAAGTCTATAAATCTTGTGCCTATGTGTACTACAGGGCGTGACACGAGTCATCCAACATGGGGAGATGCACAAAAGAAAATGGTTATGTATCTACCTGTAAAGGAAGACATACTTCTGCAGGTCATCAGACTTTCCCAGATTGGAGCTGGACACCGAATTGTAGTGGTAACCTTCATACCTCCACACAACCAAAATCACACATAAACACACACATAAACATCATAAACATAAAGCACATATCTCACCCAATAACTGATAAAAAAAATCATATGATCAAGTGTGTGCGTTTCATGAACCCTCTTAACCCTGTTTTATTTTTGCAATAAACTGGGTGATTTGAACTTGTATATGAATTTCTTATGAACCGTTAAATGTAGAGATGTAGTGCTTAAAAATATTGCATCTTTTGGTATGCCCTAAAAATGTGTGTTTTGGAAAGAATAACTGTCTATTTTAAGTTTTCGCTACTCTTACCGTAGTATTCTTTTGGCAACTCTACCCACCATTGGTAATGATAATACATAATTGATAATCAGACAAGCAAGCGCTCATGCATCAATTACAGGTCAAGCGCTTTGACCAAATAATTACAGATCAGGATCAGCATGACTTTTGTTAGTGAGCTTGTTAGTCATAGGCATTAAATTAAGCCAATGATGATTTGTAGTTCCAAAGAATAATTCAACTAAAACAACAACACAAACACAGGTTCACACTGAAAATAAATGATTTAAATTAATTGGATGTGATGTTATAAAATTGTACACATGGCATCAGAAAATATGAATAACAGCTTTAAAGTCAATGATGCATTGACATGTCATGAAATTTATATAATCACAGCCAATCAGATTAGTAGATTGGATTAGATTGATTGCCAAAGCTGTGACTGCACATGCTCGGAGAAACTATACCTTTGAGCTTCCCTGTTGAGGGTCACAAAGAAGACACAGTGTCACTGTAGGGTTTAAGGTCACTAACAGCATCTGGTTAGCTACACACCGCTAGCAAAATTCACTGTGGTTCAACTCATCATAGATAAATGATCCATACACCGAGAAATACAAACATTTCCATTTGAAAGATCACGTGATTAAACCATTAATTCCCTTGATATGTTCCAAGCGAGTAATATGTAATCTTACTTCAAAAAATAACTTTGTTGTTGAATATTCTACAATGTCTTGTGTGTCTTGTGTCTGTCTTGCTGTTGCAACCAAGGAATTTCCCACATACAGGATGAAATAAAGTTCTAATCTAATCTAAAATTTAAAAAAAAACAGCTGCTGACCAGAGCAACACCACAACAGCAAGCGCTTATCTGAATGGTTTTAGTTTGCATCAGTACCTTCCACTGTACCTGTTGAGTGATGCCACCAGAGTTTTCATGAGTGACCCATCAGAATCAACCACTCGCTGGAGGAGGGTGACGTCACAGCGGGACACAATCTATACACATGTACACTTTTGAGCACTTGAAAAGTAACAGTAAAGAGGTGTATGTGGCATGTAAGGTACCTTTGTTAATGTGTGCAGCACTCTGGACTGTGTCATCTTCTGTGAGTCAATCTTATTCAGACTAAAGGCACAGATCTTGAATTCTGATACAGCTCCAGCCCCAACCACGTAGCACAGTAAGGCCAACAAAAGACATTGGTAAGGACAGCGCCCTCTCATGGTGATCCTTGGGAACTATGTTTGCAGAAAGGTGCAGAAAAACAGCAAATAGGTGAATAGGAGAATAGATATTTTTCGTTCAGTCCAATGTAAAACCCCTGACGTTTTTAGTGCTTTGAATCCCCCATTAAACAAATGTCCCTCCATTCATGAGACTCAATGCCCAACCGTAGTTGACACGCAGATTGATGTCGTGTTTAAAAGCGTGCTCGGGCTTGTAAATGCAAAAGCGGAAGCGAGAGCGCTTGACACAACTTGGAGGCGTCAAGAACCAGTCAAGTCACATTCACATTCGTCTCTTCCAAACACTTAGAAGAGCTTAAAATTTGTATTATGTTTGAAACAAACTGTATCATTATCCCCCTTCAAACAGCTATATTGTTCAGCAAACAATTTGCCACCTGACAATCAAACCTAAATCGACCCGTTGGTACAATTGAGTTACTAAGTATGATCAAGTAATGCTAATTCAGATAGCAGTAAATCTGTATTTGATTAAATACATTTTAATATTCACTCCGTAGTAATTCAATGACATTTCTACCCAGAATTAAATTATGAATGTGCTGGGCGCCGAGAATATTAACGTATATTCGATTGTGTTTCAATGGAAACGTTTGGGCTAATTTGTAGCAAAGAGGGCAGGGCCGGACAATTTACACATATAGAACGTATAGCGATAATAAAAGTGGGGAAGTGTTCAATACTCAATCCCCAGTGGTCTTACCTGAGCCACCCCTAAATTCGCCCTGTGTTTTGGGGTGAATAGGGTAAAATTGCACGACCGTGCCCGGGTGAACGCTCCTCTTTCACCTATTTTTCTACCTGCACACACCTTCACGGCTCAACGACGGGACACGCCCACCTTCACTAAGCTGCCTTCAAGGTCCGTCGGAAAAAAATGACATCGTAGGACTGTTGAACTTACAAGTGTCATGAATGATATTAATTGTGGAGAAATTGGCGAGGATTGTATGCAATCATGGACTAAACCTGTACATTAATATAGAACTCTTAGTTTTGCAATAAGTGGTCTGATTTATGATTG
Organism: Stigmatopora nigra; assembly: GCF_051989575.1. NCBI lineage: Eukaryota > Metazoa > Chordata > Actinopteri > Syngnathiformes > Syngnathidae > Stigmatopora > Stigmatopora nigra. Next base: position 21,315,908 of record NC_135508.1, on the reverse strand, counting down.
ATTACCCTTCATATTGGCCCCCCAAAACAGAGGACCAAGGGGGAGAAACGGGGAGACAGAGAGAGAAAGAGACAAAAAGAGAGAGAGAGCGAGAGATGGTTGGTTGTATCGGGTTTTATCTTTCGGATTCTTATCAGTAATATAGTGAGACAGGTTAAACGTACGGAACAAAGATAGGCAAGGACTAGCGTCTGCAGTGGCCAGCCCGGGGTGAGTGCAAACTCAACAGAAACTTTCAAAAAACTTGCTAACTTCCATGCTAACATTGCGGCTATCGACTAGCCTGGTACCGTTACTGTCAAACTAGACAACAGTGCGGGTTAAACAGTTATCAAGCCCGTGTGCTGAGTTGCCATGGTTAAAATGTGTGACTCGGCCGATTTAATAACTAATCGTGATCACATGAAGAATGCAGGATGTCTCATAAAACTAGATATTCTTATTACTTCATTAATATAGCTTTGCTAAACAGCCATAACACTTAGGTATTTGTAGTGTGTCAAATATATATATAATATCATTGACTTGCCAAATGTGTATTATCGTAGTTGGTATATGTACCTTTGAATAAAAAACAAATAACTTACTACTGTCCCCCTGGCAAAAGCTGACTCCACTGAAATTCAGGGCACCTTTTGTGGAATTGTTACCAACTGGTATTTTCCCCCATCAACAAAAAGCAATTTCATACAAAATCAAGTGCAACTTTTGCTACACGTAGTCGGACGAACAGGGAAACAAAAACAATAACAAAAGACACGCACTCGAATGTAGTTTTAAATGCAATGGAACAGACACAGAAATGACATACAACGATAGATGAAACATCAGTTACATCTGCAACTCTGTTACGTTATCCAGATGGCACTATGGCATCTCAGTTGTTATCTCGGTTGAAGCGCACCATCTTCAAAGATGGCCAGGGAGCGGTGCCTAAGCAGACAGGACAACAGGAGAATGTTTGCGAGGCGGACCTAGAAGAGGAAGATGAGTGCGTGTCTGAGCAGCTGGGTGGAATGCTGTCCTTTGATGGCAGTGAAGAAACTGAGGACAGAGCGGAAGGTGACGGATCAGACTTGGACAGCGACTCGGATTTCTTGGGAGAGTCACTGGAAGAGGGGCCTTGCAGCACAGGTGAGGGAGGTGGTCTTTAAGAAACAATAACGGAAATAAACAATATGCTTTCCTTTTCTATTGTTTTGAAGGGACATGTGCAGGAGTTGGACACTCGGACATCTTGTCATTTGAAGTGACAGATGCCAGCGTGATTCAGGACGTGTCCTCGAAATATGTGGTAAGTTTGGAGTTGAAAGTTCTGGTTGGCTCATGGGGCTGCACTGATAACAGCAGCACTTATATTACCTCCGCCAGTTGTACACCATTCACGTCGTCCAGGCGGGCAGTAGTGACAAGACCCCGGCCGTCATAACCCGCCGTTACTCCGACTTCCAGCGGCTTCACGCCACCCTGCGCCAACACTATCGAGATCAGATGGCGCGTGTGTGTTTCCCGCGTGAGCGCAATCTCAACACTGGACGTCTTTATGCTCAATGCTTTCAGGTTGTCTGTGACCGCTTCCCATTTCCTTCTGTAGGGAAGAAGCTACGCAAGAATTTTACGGCAGAGACCATTGCCAAGCGAAGCCGTGCCTTTGAGCAGTACTTGACGCATCTATGCTCCTTACCAGACCTCTGGGGGGCGCCGTGTGTACGATTCTTCTTTTACCTACCAGACCTCCAGACTGGACAGTTGCTTGTCAGGTTAGACACATTTTTTTCATTTATTTCTTCTATAAGTACATGTATTATTCATAAATCTGTATATTCACCTGTCTATACTGTACTTAAGATATGATGTTTTTATTTCAATTGTGTTGTGCTTTTTGCCCAATAACAATGAAACTAGCAGAGTTTGTAGGGACTCTTGAAATTCTTGAACACGCAAGGATTTTAATGTTGTTTTCAAGGTTTGAAAAATGCTTGAATTTTTTCCATGAAGTGGTTGAAGTGTTTGGCAGTGTCAAGCACAGACTATTTCTCAGCCATCTGTCTAAAAATACAAATTAGGAAATGAAGGAATATAAAATGAGATTGCTTCATTGCTGCTACACTCTTTTTAAAGAATTCTTTTCTCTTGAGTCAAAGAATGTTATAGTTGTCACGCCTCATTCCCAAGAGTATACTACTACATCTTAGTAGTACAGTACACATATAAAGCATTTTCGAAATTCATACGTTTTCATTTGCTGGGGTTTAGTTTATACTTTTTTTCCACACCATCAATTTTCTGATTTTGTCAGTTTTATTTTTGGTGGAAGTCAAGAGTCTATTGACATGTGCAGTCGCTGTCAGAGTTAATGATTGAACATTGTCATGTGTCCAGTGTGGGCCACTACCAGGATGCCTTAGGACCACTGCTTAATGCTAAAAGGCTGCAAGACAAACTGGGCAAGCCCCTGGAGCAGCTCCATTGGCTCTTTACGCTTGTGGCCCTGTGCTGTTGCTTCCAAGAAGTGGAGCATCTAGAAGAAGCTAGGGATCAATGTGACAAAGCCCTCCACCTTCTGATCCCGTCAGTGGGAACACACTTGGATAAATCCCACCCCTTGCTTCTGCCACTGTTACGGGCCGTGGTGCGCTTATCGTGGCAGACGGGACAAGACAAGCGGCGATGGGAGGAGCTTTTGCACACGCTGGAGGAACAGGGGGTGGAGCTGGACAGCCAGACAACCATGAAGGAGTTTCTGGTCAAATGTAATTTGCAAGACAGCCAAAGGGAAACCATATAAGGGAATAAATAATTAATTCTAGCCTGCTACTATTAACACTTTTTAATCAGAGCATTTACTATATTAGTCGCTTTTTGATTCACCATTTACACAGTTATGCATTTTTTTGGAAGTGTTTCCGATGGGACTCATACCCAGTCAGTTTTTATAATTATAATTTTATTGTATTAAATATACTTCAAAAGAAAGCAATTCAAGAGTTTGGGCACTCAAAGCACTTTGACACTGCTGCATCAGGACGAGCGTCCGTTTAGTATCTTGCTAAAGGATTCTGTGACATGGCCGCCAGAGTAGTTGATTAGGGGGCAAATACTCTACCACTGAGCCTTGCCACCCTTCATAAAAATGAATCATTTAATTAAAAAAACAGGCAGCCCAGTGGGCAAGTGGTTAGTGCCTCGGCCGCGCAGTCGTGAGACCGAGGGCACAATCCCAGATTTTTACCTTCCTGTGTGGAGTTTGTATGTCCTGCCTTTGCTTCCGTGGGAGTTCTCAGAGTACTCCAATTTCCTCATACATCCCAAAAAATGCCCCTAGGTATGAGTGATTGGTTGTCTGTCTCCTTGTGCCCTGACTTAGTTAGCTGGGATGGGCACCAGCACCCCCATAACCCTTGTCAGGATAAGCTGTACGGATAATAAATGGAAGAATAGTATAACATTTCAGTATGATGCTTTGAATATTCAGGCAGATTGTATTATGACTAACGGTTGCTCTTGGGGCATTCCATTGTATTCTTGGTTCATATGCTGTGTTCATTTCAAGTGTGATTTTTAATTGCTACAGCATGTAATCAAATGTTCTGCCACTGTGGCTGTGGAAAACAGTTTGAATGTGGGATAAAGACACTTTAAATAGAAGTGGATGTGTGACTGACTGATTTTCTTTTTCTGTCATAGATTTTCTTTGCTGTGCCAAAATGCTGTGAATTGGATAGAACTGAAATCTGTTCATTGGAATACATTATGGGACACCTTTAGACAGGGACGTAGCAATAAATACTGGGCCCTATACATACATTGTATATATTTACATATATATTCAAGTTATGAAAATACACCCTTCAAAAATGTTTGCTGAAGAAGAGGGGGTCAAAGTACTGCAGTAGTCCCATTGAAAGTTACAAGAATCCTTTAACACACCAATTGTGCAAAAAAACATAAGTTCTTGCGCTTGAGTCTGAGTTTGATTATAAAAACAATTGAAGTTCAAAGCCAATGTCTGATCATTTACATTGGCATTACCTTTATATGGTTTTGTGATCACTGTTTTTTCTTCCATTAACAAAGGGGTACCATTTCCTTTGTGTGTGTTTGCGTAGGGTAAATATCACCTTGACATACATACTGCTATGGCAAAATTGAAGCGATGTGTCCTAGTTTCCCTAGAAACAGCAGTTGTCGTAGCAACCAAGAAGAGCCTACTGGATGATTTATGGCAAAGGAATGTCCCCCGCCTCTCTTGCTTTGTGATCAATGAGCATAGTATGAGTTTAACATTGACAATATGAAATCCTCCTCATTGCATTGGTAGAGGTACAGTCGCTTATCATGGAGATAAGGGGAGTCAACATGAAATTATAGATAAACAAAATCACTGCAGTATAGATTTTTTTTTAAATTGCCAGTTTATCTCAGAGTTAATATTTGCAATTTCCCCTAATCGACTAAATGTTCTGATTTGTGTATTAACCCTCACAGGCCTGTTTGATGAACCACGTGGCAACTTTAAAGAAACTTTTACATAGAGCACTGCTGTCAACATGAATTAGAAGTGAGGCCTTCGAACCCGCTCCCGTTTTTTAGTATTTGGCATGGATAGACACCAGAAAACCGGATGATCATCTGAATTTAATGATAAATTTTCTCTTTATACGTCTGCACACTAGAGACTCGAAGGCACTTGTGCTTTTGTGACTGACTGCTCCCCCTAATATTATACATATTTTTGTGTACTTTTTGGGCTACTATATTTGATAGAGAGCAATAAACAATTCATATTTTCAAAATGCATTTTTCATTTTAGTATTTAAAACTATAAGAATAATTATTAAAATATATTGCTGATCATTGTTTTCCCAAGTGTTCATATAGCTAAAATATGGAGCTCATTATTTCTGGTTTGAATCAAATAAAAAGCCAAAAAAAATTACTTCTCATGTACTAAACAAAAAAACAAATAACTAAAAGGCCAACCAGCTGTAGCTTTCGAAGGGAGTTGGCAACCCTCGTGACAACTCCCCCATAGGACTTCCCACCATTTAACTATCTATTGTGTGTTTTTTTTTCCCCATTGGTGTGTGTCAATGCAATCAGATTTGGTTTACTATTTGAACTGATCTGACCCATAATTAGTCTCAAAATACTTGACTAGACCACATTTGGCAAAGCTCGACAACTTTATTCAACGGAGCATGAAAAAAAGAACAAAAAAAAGAAACCCCTAGTAGGAAAAAAATCCACCTTAATTCCATGTCATTATTTATTTGTGGGTGCACATGTGTAGGGGAGGGGCATACATCCATCCCAATTACTTTTTTACTAAAACAATTAAGCGAATGATGTCCCAGCCACACCCACTTGGTGCTTTCAGTGTTCTTCCCTGAGGTGGGTAATGTAATGGCATTAAATGGTGATGGCATTTACATAATACTATTTTTACATCATTGTTTATTTGAAAAACAAACACAACAATAGCATTTTGCAATATTAATGTTGAACTTTAGTATGTGAATCTAATCAGGATGTCATGTAACATGCTCGATGTAACTAGATTGATGCTAAGTCAACACGAATATCAACAAATACATTGGCAAGCATTGTGTACTGAATACAAAAATATCAATATAAAAGAGACTTTGGTTGTTGTACAATGTCAAATTTACACATCTTTGGCCGCAGCGCAACTGTGCCTTTTGGCACGCACACTTACTTTGTAGCACATACTATCCTGTACAGTTCTGTCTTTATTTTAATTGCTTTCATCTAATTTATAAATCTGCTTTTGAAATACCTTTTCACTTCTTCTCTAGGCGTTACAATGGACATTGCAGACCCTGAAATCAATTTGCCAATCAGAGATGATCAAGAACATCTGGTCAGTATAAACGAGCAGTTCTGTGAATTTTTGGACATGGTTACACTGTTAACAAGCCATCTTGGTACATTAGTTTTTGAGTGGATCAATCAAATCTTGGGCTCCAAAAATTGCACCCATCAACACTTAAATGTTTTTTTTTTCTGATTACATTTTAAAACCTGATTAATATTTCATCCATACATACTCAGACGTCGAGTACGCCACATAGGACAAACAAAAGGTAATTACTTAGAAAGTGCAATTTGCATTGACTTGTGTTATCATGTGTGTGATATTGCAATGGTCTTAAAGATCAGTGTATTTATTATCTTAGATCAGATGGAAAATATCACTTGTATATTTACTAACAATTTGGTATCTATTTTATTTTACAGTAATTGCACACCCAATCGTTTTCAATGACACTTATGAATTGATCACCACTGTTTTTGGGTGAAAAAGGTTACATCCTACACTTTTTGCCAATTTAAGGCATTGTATTGTTATTGTGAATTTGAAAAAAATCCTTAGCTTCTCTTAGCACCGTTTCCGTTTCCAGCAGATGTAGATGTCTTTCAACTAGGTAGTGTGTAGCTAATGAAGAAAAAAAATATTCATTTTGTTTGTTAGTTTAAACATTATTTTGATTAAATAGTTGAGTCAACCTCTTGGTAAGAAAATGGGTCATTTACTGATCAATCTTATAGCAGCTCTCTTGTACCATCGTGTATTTTGTGTCCAATTTAGGTTTTACATTTGTCTGAGCATCTCTGTAGGATTTCAATCTCTTCTAATCAATTCTATGGAATGGTCAATTCCAATTGATTGTCTCCACAGCGACCGCTTGTCTAAAACATATACCAAATTTCTGATTATTTTTACTGAACAGACATAATAAGAGTGTGTAGAGAGGATACATAGCTCAAGCAGGAGTGAAGCTCCTCAGACAGTAGTAACAGAAAGCAGAGGGCTGAGACAGAGTTGAGTGTCTACCTCCACTCGGGTTCCATGGGTCAGCAGTTCCTCCACTGTTGTCCAATCATCAAGCAACTTGCTGTTTCTTAGTCGATTCTGCTTCCTGTGGCTGAGTTCAAGAACTACCTGGGATGACAGTGGGCTGTGAACGCTACCTGCGGCGGCTTCCTCGCCGCTGCGGCGCTCTCTGTGTTGTCGTGACAGCACCAGGTGACGTCTTCTCTCTGCCCTGTTCCAGTAGCGACCAGCCCACTGGCCCTCCACCCCTGTATGGTCCCCACTGCCCTCTCCTTCACCACGTACCTCTTCATCAGTGGTAACCTCGCTGCGTTCCCGTGCTAATCTGTATGCACGTGCTCGCAGGAGCTGACTCCTGACGGACTTTGGATTCGACTGTCGACAGTTGGGCGAAGGCGGAGACCTTGGATTTCTCTGTGCTCCCAGGGTGTTGTAATAGGGACCAGCAGAACCTTTTGGAAATCTGGGTTGATTTCCCAGAGTCTGAAATGCACGCCAATCCGTTGATCTGCTAGAAATCAAGCCATTATTCCCAGAGTCCTCTTCCCTATTGCTGACTTTACTCTGGCCGGCTCTGGTTGGGTTCGGGTGGGAGCCCAGGCCGGTATGGTCCATGCTGAGGTGTGCTGGATAACCGTTCCTGTTTCTGAGATTCCGTGTGTTTTGGGCTGGATGCAATTGGCCATTCTGAACCTGCTTCATTTTGTGGTTTGGTTCTATACTCAAACTTGTCCTGCGGCGCCACTGGGCCTCACTTAGATCCATTACGGTGTGACTGCGTCCTGGCACGTCTATGGTACGCCCCCCTTTTGCTTGCCGCTGTTCCAGCCACAGCGACCTCCGTTGACAAGGCTCCGTGCGACAACCTAAAAGAAGACAAGCTCTTTTAGCCTATTTGTTGTTCATTTGAAGATCCATTTCTGAATGAAATGTGGCTCTGGTGAGATTTAAAATTAACTTGCTTTGATATAAAAATGATAGCATTTATTTTAATGTCAACTCCTTACGAGGATGCGCGGTACAGAAGATGAATGTCAACTCCGTCAATTAAATCCTTTGGGATCTATTGATGATTTATTCTATATGAATCAGCTTGATTTGATTTGTGAGTAGTTGACTTTTTTTTAATCTGATCTCTGTCTTGTGCCCTGTTAGTGTCTAGAGGAGATATATGAGTGAAATGACTGGATTTAACTCCAACAAAAGAGCTCATCTGAGTGTAATCGATTTGAAATTATTTACTGGCACATCAGGCACAATCACGGAAACCCTGTTTGTTACACACATTTCAAAAATCTATGGTAGTCTTTTTTTTGGCAAAAGAGACAACTTAGACAAACTTGAGCATGATAGATGTTTACGAACCAGGGATGGACGAAGGTGGCGAGCAGTTGCGAGTGGGACTTCTCTCGGTACGGTGGACATGGGCAGTGGTGATGCTGCTGTTGGCCAGAGTGTAACTGCTCAAATGCTGCTCCCCCATGTGACTCAAAGGCATTGTCTCGGGGATAGACTCCAGGTCCCAGCGGCCTCTTTGCTCATGAGGAGAGTGGCCCAAGCGTAGTTGTGGGGTATGTCTATGGTTCTTGTGGAAACACCTGTGTTCACCAGTACTGACGCTGTGAAAACCAGAATCGCTGGGTTCTGAAGAAACCAGAGACTCGGAGGAAGAGGAGGAGCCCTGCGAGGAAGCAGTATGCCCCGGTAGCGATGACATGGCATCTGTCTCGGCTTCGGAGAGGGGCACACGGTGACGTGGGCTCTCGGGGCTACAGCCCAGTCGGTTGTCCCCCTCATTGATGGGAATGTAGCCCATTGGATGCCAAGTGGAGTAGTAGTTGGACTGCAAGTAATAAATCAATACTGTTAATGTTTTTGCCTTGTCTTACAAAGATTGGTATTGGTCAAAAATGGTTGGTACAGGAAGAACAACCTGTCTAGAGAAATGTTTCTGCTCCATTTCTCCAGAGTTGTAACAGCCAAGCAGGCAACTCTCAGAATTAGGCTGATGTGCAGACATTTCTGGCGCCTGAACGAACACAGTAAAGTACACATACATTTTGGGATAGTAGTATTTTGAATCACTTGGCCACTATCACCTTGTAATTCAATGAACTGGTTACCTGGAAATCCAGGCGGTCCAGATGGTCCAAGCTGTAGGAGACACTGGGGAGGTAGTTTGTGGCGTGATGCTGTGTGTTAGATCCTCTAAACTGGTATCCGTTGGTTGGATAGATTTCAGGTGACATCATCAAGCCATCATTGGTAGCATACATATTGTCATATAAGTGTCTGTGAGGAAAAAGGCATCCATAAATGTGAATATTATTCTTGGACTGTCCATTGTTATTGTGACCCCAATGTACAAGGAAGGGAATGCGCTACTGTTTCTCCACACAGCAATTATATTTTTGTACCAAATCTTCAACATATTATGGAACTGAACACGATACCCAACCGCGGTTCCAGTATGGTCTGCGTAAGACTTAAAAATATAACAATCGAATAAAATTAATGAACATCAAAAGAAGTGCAAGAAATTTGAATTTCAACAAAAAAAGTTCAACACACTTTCCTATATAGTATGTTTTTTTTCGTACAATTTAGTATTTGTTTTGTATCACTGGACGTGGCTATGGTCTGAGCATGCAAACCGCAAACTGGTGAATTTTCCTGCAAAAACTGCAGTGTGACTTTCAAAGCATGTACTGGAGATGCAACATACCCTGTGTTGTATCTGCCTCTGCTATCCTCAGCCTCCATCAGTCCAATGTCTCTTAGAGCTTCCCAGTGTCTCTCAGAGGGCGTCCTGTGCTCCACACGCCTTCTTCGGTGGCTCCGCCCCGTTTTGCCCTCCACCTGCATGTCGATCGGCTGTCCGTACTGTTCTACGAAGCGCTGCTGCTCATCGCGGTGTCTGTAGCGGCTTGGTTGTCGGGCCTGGTTCAGAGGTTCAAGGCAGCGTTATATAAACATTACATTTGGTAAAAAAAGCAACCCCAGTTATTAGACAGCAAGTGACATCATGCATTTTTTTCTATGCATTTACAATAGTGAACATTTTAGACTGACACTAGCAGGGCAAAAAGACATAAATCTTTGGACTTGAGATATTAAAGAAGGATTAGAAATTAGCTAATCAGGAATACAGTTGAGATGTTTTGGAAACTAAATTAGCCAGGTCAGGATATTCATAGATGCAAAAGGATAGATTTGCCAGGCGCAAGATAGAGTCCAGAAAAGCTGAGGTTGATAGCTAATGGTGAAATGGTGTGGGCTTAAATGGTGTCCCTTAACAGGTCAAGTCGAAAAGAAAGTATTTGCAATTCCATTGTCGCCACAGCGATTTTGTCAACAAACCAAAAGCTGAGACGGTAACAAGGCCCACAGGATGTAGGTCAGCATCCCTCGTTCACCCCGCCCAACTCTTTATGCTCACGATGCAATGCCTCAGGCTCACACACAAGCAACGTTATACACTGATGCATGTTGACGGTGACACGAATTGATTCAAGTTCTCCGTTTTGGCTTTCACACATTTTTTACCACTTTGCATTTTTACCTCTGACTATCTCACTGTCATATATACGTAGTAGGTATTTCCACTGAAACATTTATCTTCTATATATCAAAAGTGAGCTGGAGCACATTCCGTAAACAGAAAATTGTCAACCTAACACCTGCGGACAATTTTGATTTAAAAAAATGCCTGCCTGTGTGTTTTGGAAATGGAGAGATAGTCAGAGTACTAGATAAATGCCATGCGAACCTTGTTCTACTGAATTTTGAGGTAGTGCTAGCTACGGTATCACCAGGGGGCCTCATCCCATCATCGTCACACTATCTAATCTCATGATATCATTAATATTTTCTGTGACGTCACTGCTGAACAAAACAGAAACAAATGTATCACACTCACTTTAATCTATCTGTCAACCTGCCTCAGTAAAATATATGGTGAAAGTTGATGATGAAAATAAAAGAAACATAAAAAGGAATCTTCCTTCTCAATTCGGCATGGAATCACAGATTATTCTTTTGATCAGTTTTGTTTTACAAAAGTGGCTTTTGGATTTGAGTCATTTTCTATTATTAACTACTTAGCAGACTATTCACTTGTAAACATAATGACAGGACTGGGTTTATATTATTTTGATTTGTTGGGAATATGCTGATATGAGTGATGATTGCTACTGCTTTTACTGCATGAACCTGCATTAGGTACACCAACGGATGCCTTCAGGTCAGAATATAGCAATGTGTTGATAAGCTTGCAGGAGAGAAAAGAGTGAAGAACATTGCTATTATTTGGTGCTGAAAGAAATGTCGGATGAAAACATTGCATAAGCGAGCGATGATGCTGACGTGGAGGAGGAAGGAGGAGGGTGAGTCACACTCTTTTCTCGCTTTTTGGACACAAATGTATTTTAGTGATGGATAGGCCTTGTTTTGTGCAAATAGAATTGACTGTTTTTTTAGCTTCTTTATATGGTCTGAAACCATTGGTCAGACGTGAAAGGCATCACACAGTTTTTTTTTGTCTTACTGCAAAATCACAGTTCTTATTAATATTCAGCTGACTGTCACTGGATCCAATTGGAATATTTAAATTTGAACTCTGTGTTCTGATTGGCCATTGGTGAAGTGGGTGTGTCGGAGAGAAGCTCATGGGCCAATGTCAATGCATTTGGTGACCTTTGAAAGAGGCGGATTTCAGTCAGGAGGCAAGTTGTTGCAAAGAGTTCCTGTGCTTAGATTCGTTTTATTCTTCTTAAATGGGAGATTCACTCACTCGATGCTAACACTCTGCAAACGTCCGAAAGAAACACACAGAAGGGGGGTATTTGTGGTACATACCAGGACCAAGCGAGAAGGCCGTACGTATTTGGTTGGCCTGCAAGCAGAGCAAAGGGCCACTCCAACCAGCTAAACAATGATGGTTGCATGGAAAAGTGACAACTCAGGACTCGGTTGAGTGACAAAAGTATTGTACTAAACCAAAGGAAGTATAGATTTATTTACTGCATTATTCATATACTGTGTGTATGAAGGAGCGAGAAGCTTGCTTGATATTAGTGTCCTTGGATGAAAATCAAAGTACGTACTTGTATAATAATGGACGGTGGGACGTTACACCTCACCAAATCAAGAGCAATACAATAATAAAGACTACATAAATAACACAATTCAATCAGAGGACCCCACTTTGACTTATGTTATGCACAAAAGAGTGATAAATATTCTTAAATGACTTTAGTGCTCATTGAAAAGCACATTTTATAATAATAATATACTCTCTACCTCTATTTAATGTTAAATTCAACCTTTTAGCCAATGTGAAAAACGTAATTAACTCTAAGCTTTATTTAGGAAATCAATGATTAGTTACAGTACTAAAATAATGATCTTGGATCAGTGTAAAATATGGTAATTAAGCGGATATACTCCTAGTAAGCCATAACTTATTCTCTCTTCTGAATTAATGTATAAATCCAACAGGTGGATACATTGTGTGATGATACTTTCTCTCATCCAATGAAAGATCATTTAATTGTAATTCAATGTGTCTTTACTAGTATAGATAGATGAAAAGCTGGAGTATGTAACTGATTTTGTATAAAAGTCACTCAAGCCACGACCGTTACAGGAAGAGGTGACACGTATACATTCATACTCTTATTTCATTCATGTATATTCATATCCACATGAATCCCATCTAGCGTCATGTGCTAGGGTTAGCCCACCATCCAAAAAACCCAGTGATTAACGCCCATGTGTCTTTGCACGTGACGTAATGACAAGCTGTCATTGTGCAACATCTTATAATGTGCGACATTCCTATATCCACGGAACACAAAAACTTAACAACTTCACATTAACACATGGCACTGTAACGTCACTAGCATCATGACGACAACGACATCATCATGTAATATGTTCATATGACATCCTCATTATTTTTGACAACCTGTCACTTAATGGGGTGGTCATGTGACCACTGTGAGGCATTGTTTTTGTCACATGACAACAGACTCCAATTAATCCTCTAAAGGCTTCCTCAGACGTTGTCATGGCCTGTGACCATTGACAATTTTAGGACAATATTTTGAAGCCTGTTTCCATGGAAACCCCAAATCCAGGTATCCAAGGAAACGTGCCTTCTTATTGATTTCTCTAGAGGAGGTCACTCACCTTGGTCCGAGTGAGGCGACACCCCATGCTGGCAGCTGGGCAGATCTTACGAGGTGTCAAGATGGCAATGAGGAAGAGGAGGAAGAGGACAAGGGGTGGAAAAAAAAGAGTCCGCCAAGTGCGCTCCTCAGTCTCACTGCCGCTGGCGGGAGATAGCAGCTGCCATGATGCCGCTATGTGCTGGGCATTCAAAGATGAAGTGGTGAAGAGCAGAGGTTGTTCTTCCACCCCCTCCTCCTCTTCCTCTTGCCACTCAATTCTGCCTCAGATCTGTGCCCAATCACAGTGCCCAGGCTGCAGCCAGGTGCTGTGATTGGCCAAAAGAAGCATAGCTGAAAAAAATCCATTCAGGCTTGTCTGAGTCCCTCGTCGCCCATCTTCTCACGGTTCTTTTTCCTCCATGGACGTCTAACGGAGGTTTATTATTTTAACATTCACATCAGCATCTATTAGCATAGCCTGCTGTTTGAAATGACAGATTTGCCACTGAATTCTATTCATGCAGCCAAAGATGTGAAATCTGGGGGGGAAGGGCATTGTAAATGGCAAATACTGAATAGATACATACATCTATTTTACCAGTCTGTGCTGTATAGTATCTTTTCAGACTACAATTACTATATCTAATATTTGCAGAATTTACATTGTAGGGCAAAGAGCAACCAGTCTCTCATCATTCTAATTCATTCATTCATTATCCGAGCTGCTTATCCTCACCGAGGTCGCAGGGGTGCTGGAGCCTATCCCAGTTGACATTAGGCAATGTACACAGGGTACACCCTGAATTAGTGGTCAGCCAATCACAGGGTACAAGGAGACAGGAAACCAATACTCTCAACTTAGGGCAATTTAGAGTCTCCAACCATCTTACTATGCATGTTTTTGGAATATGGGAGGAAACCAGAGTACCCAGAGAAAACCCACACAGGCACGATGAGACCATGCTAACTTCATAGGTCAATAGTCACCTGTGATTGAACCCTCGATGTCAGAACTATAAGTCCCTCCTGACTGATGTACTGCATAATGTATGTGTATCACATTAATAAATGCATATGCAATGGTATAACTTCAGATAATAACAATTAAACCAGGTCCTCGAGGTCTACAGTGGGAGCAGGTTTACATTCCAACAAAAGAGGATACATTTTAATCAATCTGGTGGCCTAAAATTATAGTCAGTTGATTTTCAACCCTGCACCAATTGTGTCCCATTTTGGACCCCTCTGTATATATACTATGATAGCAATAAAATCTTTCTCTTTTTTTTATTTCGCCTTTAGTTACAACAATGAGAAAAGTTGATGACATCCCCAGACCTAAACCCTTAAAAGTGCAAAGAAAAACTTAAAACCCCTTCTTGGGAAAAAAATAAATGCTTTTTGTCTATAAACCTCAAAGAAGGCTTGTCAAATACAAAACAAGTTAATAAGAACATCAAAATACTTCCTGTTTGTTGATTTGATTCCAGCAGGATACTCCTAGTGTAGAAATCCATCTTTCATTGAGCATGATTACTTTTAGCAGCTATCTTTTTTTCCTTATATTGTCTTCCCAACAAACCTTTCCCACCTGCCAAATTGTCAAATCACACTGGTATGCATCCATACTCGTTAGTGGTCCCAGTCACCTGAAGCAACATACAAACTTCACGTCAAGGGGGTCCTGAATGAATATTCAAACCCAGAACCTCTCAAACGAGGAAGGCTGACCATCATTCGTTGCATTGCTGTGAAATGCAAAGTATTATAATTACTGTAATGAAAATAATTTCCAATTAATATACTCTTCATATCGTCAATAATTTTCCCTGCTTTTTTCATTACATAAGTGCTTTTAACACACTGAATGGGATGCATTCTACCCCCATGTCTCTCTCTTATGTTCTTCTTCATTATGGTAACACAATGAAGATGCTGGCTATAAAGAAGAGAAAAGAAATAAACAAGAGTTGAGGTGATAAAGGTGACATGGCACTAGCTATCATGAATGGTCTGTCTTTCCGTGATATTTTGTTGAGTGGCAGGCCATCGATCAAGATTTCTTGTTGTTCCTCTTTTGAATCCTGTTCTTTCCTCACGGCGACTTTCCGCTTGACTGGAACTGAAATATCAAGTGGAAGAATAGTTTTGCTGCTGGTGGTGGTCGTGGTGGTGGTTTCTTCTTGGTGGTAGGACTCTGCTGTTGTGAAAGGGAGATTTTCATCCTCCTCCCCCAAAGGGATATCTGCCTCGGATGCCACCAGAGTGGGAGTGGGCTTCCATGGTTCGGGGGTGGCTGTGCTACTTCTGCTGGATCTGCTGGTTATGTCCACCTGGTGGAATGCCTCGATTGTTGCAGAAGAAAGAAGAACCATATCCCCCTCCTCTTCCTCTTCCTCCTCCTCTTCCTCCTCTTCTCCACCATCCTTTTCAGCAACTAAGGGTCACACATGCCAAATAACATCTTAGCATTAGGCGTTTACCCACCTTAACAACTCATTCACCTTCAGTCCAACTAACTTATTCATGGCCATTTACGGTTATTGAGAGAGCAGGGATGCTCTAAAGATGTTTTACATTGAACCTACAGTAACTTTGGCATATTATTACTTTTAAATTTACATTGAAACTAAGGGAACTGACCAACGACTTTCTTACTTTTATAACGGCTTTAGTCTTTGAAAGATAAATAATTGGTTGCCCTTGACAACAATGGATTTCTATCCCTCTGAGTGGTACTAAAACATCATTATTCCATGCCAGTCTTCGCTAATTGAAATTAAATGGATTTTTGTTTCTATCAATGACAGTGAATAACTTAACCTAGATAGATATTGACTCCTCACCATCAACAGCGGTGAATGAGTGTTTAGCGCAATTTTATTAGTTAATCAAACAATGTCTTTTGCTAACTAATCAAATATCATGATGCAGTAAACAAGTATCAATACATTTTTTATGTTACAATCGGCAGAGAATCTCATCTATGTATTAATATAAAAATAATTGTTTAATTTAGAATGCAAATTAACAAAATATAATACTTGGTGATGATATCCTGCAACCAAAAAGCATGTATTTTTGTGTGTGCATGGGAGCAAATAATGTTGCCATACCACATAGGTTGTTTTCACATGTTTGTAGGTCTTCTGGACATCGGGAGCACCATTCTCCTGGCGAATAAGGACGCTCGTTGTCGTAATTCCCACTGCACACACAATGCATGCATGCCACATCAATTAATCAGCATATTGCAAACACTTTAATGTCTGAAAGGTTTTGCGTTCTCTTCACTTTCCCAAACAGTCATTAGAATGTCATAGACTGACAGATAGCTTGGATGTTAATCAGATGATGGTAACTATAAGTTAAGTCTGAAAATCAAGGGAGGTTTGCACTGACGCTGGGTAGTAGTTGCACACCAGGAACGAAATATTCTCCCATTCCAAACCCTCCATGGTGTTACACAGGTGGACGGCACAGCCCACAGCGTGTGTGTCCGACCACACCATCTGCAAAATAAGGCAGTCTCACGTGACCTACATTCACCAGATGTATACAGTAGTACAAAAGTTACATGAGTTAGTTCATCCACCAGGACATCTGCAAACATTTAAATGATGTGGTATAGCATATTCACGTTTTGGGAGTCATATTAATGAGCTACACTTTATAGCACCTAACTACTCAACCACCACGTCCCCAAAGTATGCAGTAGTTAAGTACAAAAAGAACACTTATTTTTTCTTCTTTTTTTTTTTGATAGATCATTATTAAACCTGGCAATGAGATTGCAAAAATATTAAAGGAAAAATAAATGTGAACTGTGAAATGAAAGCCAATAGTAGTGAACCTATATTCAATCCAAGTTCATATAGTAATCCAATATTTGAGGCCAATGTGGAAAAAGAAAGAAATAGAAAATTGTTGCCAAAGCCTTCACTCCACCCTTCTGAAATCAAGAGCTGCTTGGGTCACAATGTGTGTTTGTGTAGATTTGTAGATCTGTGCATCACTGACCTGTGTGTAGTGTCCACACATTTTGTCGTCATCGCAACTGTTGTTTTGGAAGTCATAGTGGAGATGTTCTAGACAGATACGTACACATGAGCAGAGAGATTTTTAGTGAATGAATTTGGAGCAAGAGACATTTGTTACTCTCCAGTCTATCATTCACCTGAGAGACAGTTATGAGGCTTTTAGGAATTGTTGTTGTGGATAGGATTTAGTTAACCTGCTGAAATGACGCAAAAAAATGTTCTGTGCTTCTTTCTACAAATCAACACACTGGCAGGCAAGCTATTTTATCAGTTTTTTAGGCATGAGCATTCAGTATGATATACAATGGTGTGTACCATTAAACGCTGATTAGCCAAATTAGGCGTGGATTTGCATCAGATTGCTGGTGGTGATGGTCCGTCAGTTTTTACCCTCGTTTGATACAAGTGGCTATCAGTCCGATGACATGACCCCTTAAGACTTAAGGCTTAAGTTATTCTTGAACCATGGCTTCCAAGACGAGCACAAAGGTTCATTTACTTAAATCATGTACTGCCATATCAGGCATGGGAAAACTATTCCACAAAGGGTCGTATTGGGTGCAGGTTTTCCTTCCAAACCATCGAGATGTGGTTAATTAATGTAGTGTTTTCTCTTCCTCGGCGGAAAAAAATGGTGGATGAGATTTTTTTTAACTTTCTTATGTGCGTCATATTTACCTAGGAACCACTTCTCCATGCCAACTCGAAGGTCCAGGGTCCCAGTGCCAGCAAACAGATTCTCTCCTGTGTCTACAAGGTCAGGGTTGTGGTTCCAGATGCACTTGGCCGCATAGCCCTCAGCCAGCACCTTTAGTGTTGGGTCCCATTTCTGAAGAAGCAACAAGTCAGCCAAGCAAGGCCTTGCAGGTATGTACAATTGTTCATTTCATGTCTTCTCACACACACTCATGCCTTTAGTATTCTAGAAAACTGATATTGATCCATGTTATCTTCCCTCTTTTTTGGTGTGCACCAATTAATATCCATGACAATACATTCATTCATATTCCGAACCGCGTATTCTCGGAAGAGTTGTGGGGGTTGCTGGAGTCTATCCCAGCAGACTTTTGTATGAGAGGCAGACTACACCCTAGACTGGACGCCAGTCATCAATAGAGCACCCAGAAAAACAGACAGTCATTCACACACCCAATCATTCATCGAAGACAAGCGAGTGAACCCCTACACCATCAGGTGGCTCATGACAATACAATATAAAAAGAAATAGCAAAACTTTTCACAATTATCAATCCCAATAGGCCAAGTTTAATGAAAAACAACCAACAAAAAGCACATTTAAAGCAAAATAATAGCATTTGAATGGGTGTTTGTGGTTGGCACACGCACTTCACTCGTATCCAAATTCTATTGCATAATGAAATTGGCTCATTATTTTTAAAAAAGCTTCTAAATGGCTTTGGAACTTCCCCATGTCTTGAAATATAACAGCAGACATGGGAACTGTAAAACTGTGCATTTGTGTGTGTTTAATTATTTACGCCACACAAACCAGGTTAAGTAATCAGGGCTGCGTGTACCCCTTTTTTTCTTCTCTACAAGCTTCTACATCTGCATTTACTCAATGATCAGACACACACGCACAGACAACAGACACAAAGCAGAAAACGTTAGAAACATTCAACCTGTATATTTGAGAAGTTGTAGTGTCTGAGGGAAAAACATTAAAAGCCAAATA
Source organism: Stigmatopora nigra (assembly GCF_051989575.1). NCBI lineage: Eukaryota > Metazoa > Chordata > Actinopteri > Syngnathiformes > Syngnathidae > Stigmatopora > Stigmatopora nigra. The sequence goes on along the minus strand of NC_135508.1, from coordinate 21,297,140 downwards.
ACAGGGAAAAAAACTACGTCAAAGTTACTCCACAGAGATTCCGGGTAGTCAGATAAAACGACCTTTTACCTGTGCCTTTTTTGTTTAGTTTTTTATAATCAGTTTTTAAGCAAGATCACATTTATATCGCTATACTGGCAAATTCATAATTGACTAGAGAATTCACACATTCATGAAGATGTGCCAAGCACCCATCCGTCCACTGTGCCATTCATGAAGGACTCAAAATATGAAGCATATATTGGGCTTACCAAGGGCAGCATGGCTGAGGCGGTAGGAGACACCTGCCCTCTGTAGTGGTTGTGGAGCTCCACCAGCAGCTCCTCCCCCTCCTCGGTGAGGAAGCTCCAAGCTCCTGGAGCCAGTAGCATAGCCAGCAGCAGCCAAGCGGGCAAAAAAGCACCTGAGGCCACGGAGCAATCAGACCTATGCATCCTCCTCACCTTTAGGAGGTCTGATGTGCCTTTCTGTTGCATGTTGGGAAACAGAGTCCTTGGAGAGGAGGGGGGTCCGCCTACAGGTGTCTGCGTATGTGCTTTGAGGGTGCCGTGGTGTTGCGCGTCTGAGTTGCAGATGTGTGCCTTGATCGCCCTCACAGCAGCTTTAAGAGCGAAAGGGTCCTCCTACATACGTACACACTGCATCCTCTTTCTCCAGCAACATCACACCCCACCCGCCTTCTCATTCCATCAATTTTACAGTGAAAACTGTAACAGAAAGAGTGTTTTTTCAATGAATCCATTGAAGCAGGATATCGTTGAAACTTGTTGCGCTTCCACATGGCTGTGGAGCATCATGTATTCAGATCATTGCAGGTTATCTGGATTTTTTTCTGTTAATAACAAGTGTTAGTTTTCGTCAGAGTGCCAGAGTTAAATGCTGCAACTGTTCAAACATTTACACACAAAACTTGACTTTTTTTGGGAGGGTTGTTCAACATTGTACTTCAGTTCTTTATTTTTGGTTTGTTTTTTAGGGAATTGGGCCTTGATACACTTCTTTGGATCTTGACTTAGTTCTTCAGTTCTTGATTGTTGACAAGGCTCTCACTTGGTCTTTGGCCTCTTAATTTCTTCTTGACATGTTTCTGACAATTTCATTAACTTATTCATTTCATTGTTTAGTTTTGTTTCAGGCTTGGTTCTTTACCAATCCTACATTTCTCACTTGGTTCCTAACTTGGTTGTCTGACGACTGCCTTGTAACTTAGCCCATTTGAATAATTTGTGTATTTAAAGGGTGGCTGATAATTTCAACAAAACTAGAAATTCCACACACAAAAATCCAGGGACTTGTGAGTATAATAAAAAACAAGAAGAAGGCCGGTCCAAGAGCATAAGATCCATGAAGAAATGCGGGAGGATTTCATTCTGGAAATGTTCCCATGATGCAGGGTGGAGCACCAACAAATAACTCACTTCACATGTGCAGTCATTTATTCTATTTGCACATTGCTACATCGCAATGTGTGCGTGTTGAGAGGGGGGGGGGGGGTACAGGGGTGCAACCCATTGGATGGAATTCCCCTTTTACATACAATGTGAAGTGTGCGAATAGTGGGAAATCACACACAAACACATGCATATGCGTGCATCAGGAGAAGAATATGTGGTGATGTGTGAGCTCCACCCTTGTGATCTTGTTGCCATTGACTAAGTACTAATGCCTAACAGATGATTATGTGAGAATGTGTTAATTTCTTGACATGCTTATGCCCTCTCATGATTTGAGGACAGTTTAGTCAGGTAACATTTGTGTTTCTAAATCTGTTGTGATAAATTTAGGGGTTGGCATCGGAATCCCTCACACAGCAAACTTAACAGCTGACACGCATGTTGTCACTCATCAAAACATAAACTTTATTTGAATTTTAGCTTTCCTCTTCTCCTAGTTTCAAACTAGGCGTTCACATTAAGTGTTCAGAGCCCCTGATGAAGATGATGATGTCATGGGTATGGAACCTAACACCGCCTTGGAGACCACGTCAAACATTTTAGAAAACATCTGGAGCAGTGGACCCCAACCCAGGAACTCCTTTCAATTGATGTTTTCTGTCTACACGTCCATGTCCAGAACACATTGTTGTTCTTAGATTTGTATGTTTGTGATGGAGCGTAAGAAGCCGGTATGCTACTTGACTACTGTTCAGCTGCATATTAGCATGACTTTTGAATTTCTTCACCTCATTTTCTGAACTGCTTTATCCTCATTGGGGTCACAGGGAGTGCTGGAGCCAATCTCAGCTGTCTCTGGGCCAGAGGTCTCAGGGCACATAGATAACCATGCACACTCACACCCATACTTGGTGGCAATTTAGAGTGCCCAATCAGCCTACCATGCATGTTATTTTGGAATGTGGGAGGAAACCGGAGTACCCGGAGGAAACCCACGCAGGCTTAGGGAAACATGCAAACTCCACACAGATGGACACGACCTGGATTTGAACACAGGACCCCAAAGCTATGAGGCCTGCGCGCTAACCACCCACTTCACAGGGTTGCTCTAACTTCTTAATTTTGCACCCAATAATTGTCATGAATTATCTCTTTCAAAGCACTGATCTACATTGATGGAGCAAATATGATGTTGAGAACATCACTGGGCGGTGGAAGAAAGGTAGAACCAGGTTGAAAACAACAGGCAAGGAGAAAATGTGGAAGACGTGATTAGGAGGAAACCAGAAAATGCGAGGAGACGAGAAATGATACGAAGACACGGTATGGGAACATACAATAGATGGACACAAGAGAAATGGATTAAGGGAATGTATGTGATGTGGATTAAAGTTATGAGAACACACAAGGTACCGTGGCAAAAGTGAATGGGTGAACAAGTGAACTAGAAGAAATGGGAAGTGATGGAAATTTCTCAGTGTGCACTGCCCCCTCATGGGGATGATGAAGCAAACACACAGGCATAATAAATAAGTCATGTATTGTGGTATTCATTTCTCAAAACAGAGCCAGCGACCAAGTCACCTGGCACGCAAGGTCACGTGTTATCGGTAAAAACTTGTCCCAGAATGGTGAGTCGAGCGCTAAAAGGCTGAACAGGACAGGATAGCGGAGGAGCAGTCTTCCGCTCACCCACTTTCAGAGCAATGCTCTCTGACTGGCCGTGTGGGTCTGTCTCTTCCGATTGGTGTTCTTCAGTGGGCTGCGATAAGCCGAGTAGAATGTCACGGAGCTCTTGTTGCTCACGGCGGTGGTGACTGCAGCAGTAGAGCGCCGCCGGGTCCAGGGGGTGTGCCTCCGTGTTAAAGATGTAGCCCCCCGAGTTCAGGATGCACTGACCGTCCACCCCGCCCTCCATCCACGACTCTTCTCCGTTGCCGTGCAGGAAGTGGGTGGGGTCAAACAGTAAATAAAGGTACTTGATGGTTTCGGCTAGAAAGAAGGACTCCATTCTGTTGTCCAGCTGGTGGTCTCGCAGGTCTTTCACCTGAAAGGACAAACTTTTACCATCAGCGGGTAAACAGGCACACTTACTTGTGTCATATCTTCCAATCAGGCACGTACGCTGGCATAACCGCAGGGCGTCTTAGCGATCCGCTCGACGGACTCGACGGCATCGAGGCCGAGCTGCAGGTATGTGTGATCGTTGGTTGCCCTGAACAGGTACATGGCGCTCTCCATTAACTCTAAGTTGCATTAGATAAGAGTGGCATTTCAACATGAGGACTCATAAGGCTAAATCCCACATTTTGCGGAATGTGCAGTAAAGAAACAGACCAGGTCTGAGTGGGTAGCCCTCTCTTTTGTCCACCGTGTAGCCCTGCGAGATGCTGTAAAACTCAGGCAGACCTCCAAATTGCCTCCAAACTGAGTAATAGTTCTGGAAGGTCCTGACAGCGCTGTCCAAATTACCTAGCAGAGTCTGGAAACATGCAAAACCACTTTAAACCACCACCATTAACCCCTCATTGAGCGTGAAGGCCGGGGGCCGTGGCTACCTGTAGGCCGGGCCAGAAGGCTTCCAGGGACTGGAAGACAGGCATGGATACGGTACCTTTGTGCATCTGCACCCACAAGTACCAGTCATCAAAGCGTGTGTAGTTCTCAAGGGCCCGGTCGTAGGCTGTCAAACCAGAATTACACCTCATTTTATCAGTCGCATCTCTGCGAGTGACGAGCCGGAAATATCACTCACCTGTGAACATGTTCAGCAACTCCTCATCCTGGAGCAAGATAGCACCCTTCACTAGATACTCAAAGTAGGAGTCCACGCCAGCGCCGATGCCTGCGTCCTGCGCCACCCACTTTTGGGAGACGACGTCAATGTGGTTGCCCACCTGCAACGCCACAAACACAACAACGATTATTTTTTGTAATATGAAATTATACTATTTTTGTGGACACTCAATTTATGCTGAGATACAATTTTAAATGATACCGCCCCTAGCTCAGGTGGTAGCATAATAATAATATATGCAAAACTGGACAATTTTAAAATGATTGTATCTTTGGAGGTGAAACATTTAGTGTGATGATTGGTGAAATCAGTCCTTTGTGTTTGTTGTTTGTGTGTTGTTTCACACACTTCTACTGTAAATAACTGCAGTTACTGCGTGGCTAATCCCATCTACACGCTTTAAATTTACCAGTCCAATGTCCGACCTGGTCTTCCACAGAGCCCTCAGCGCACGGCGTGCTGTCTCTTCAAACGTAGTGTCGCCGGTAAGTCGGCTGAGTGTGGCGAATTCCAAGATGAAGGTCCCCACGCCAGCGGTGCATGTAACTGGTGTCTCAGTGGGACTGACGCCCTGCAGCAGGTTGACCGTGCCATATGGCATTCCCGTGGGGGTATCAAATGCTGTGAAACATAGGCGACAATGCAGCCATGTTTGCTTTTAGTTGTAATGAATCTAGATTCTAATTCTACCCAAGCCAGTATTTTGAAACATCACTTGTGTTTGACTATTTATGTTTACTACCAGGTAGCAGTTTCCTGGCAGCATCCTCAGCCATCCTCAGCAGTGGCCCAGAACACGGCCAGCCGGGTTCCAGCTCCATGCCGGCCTGGCCTGAGAGCAGGTGGGCAGACAACAGACCCCCCACCACTGAAAGACAGAAGCCGAGAAATATGTTATGCTTGCAAACTCTTTTTGAGCCGACCTAAATTTCAGATACCGGATGTGCTACCAAATGTGTTTTTCAGATTGTTACAAAAAAGAACCAAAGTTCAGTTGATGTGCGACTTGCACAAACCTCTGATGTTCGTCTCAAAGACCGAGGCATTGATGTCAATGTCGAAGTCAATGGTGTCTTGAAGAAGTAACGCCACGCGCTGAAACTCAGTTTGGTTTCCCAGTACCTTCGCACACCATGACTAAGTGTTATTGCACACAGGCACAGAACGTGGGAAACTCATTTTTAATCTCACCAGCAGGGTATCAAGCGCATCGATGAGTGTCAACGAGAAGCTGACGGAAAAAAGAGGAAATGTCAATGACAGTGATGTAAAATACCTGCCACTTTCGCGTCACCACCTCTTTGAACTCACCTTCCCCAAGTGTCCTGACCATCACAGGTGAGGGGGCGGAGCTCATCATAAGGGAAGGCGTTTTCCAGGTAACTGTTGTACGCATGGTAGAACATATCTTTGATTCGCTGCCTGGAAAATGTTAAAGTGCATATCAATGCAATTCTTACTGTGTGTAATGTAGCACATCATCACATTATGAGGTATATTATCTTAGATTTAAGTTGGTATAAATTGTTGTGAATGTTAAAAAAAGTAACGTCATTAGATGGGCATGGACGCGATTCTAGTGTCTATTTCACTAATCCTATATCTGATATCGTATGGCAATATGATGTTTCAACTTCATCTGAGTTGACAAAGTAGACTTTGTTAAGTGCACGCTTACCCGACTTTTTCTTTATTTTTTATTCAATCTTATTCTTACCTAACATCGTGCATCTCTTTCTCGGTAAACTGATGAGTCGCCACCGTGCTCACGCACACACACACAAGGAGTGCGGCGCGTACAGGAACGCGCATTACGACAGGATCCCTGATAAAAGAAGGCTGGCTAAACGTCTGCTAAAAGCTAACAAATATAAAATCGTAAAACGACAATGAACGTCAAAAACATAGCAAATAGATCAACTTCCTTTTCCTTGCAAAGTCCCGAAATTATTGGTGTTTCGAAAGCGGAAGTTCTTCTTACGTCGCCTTATGAACTAGTCCAGATATGTCTGTCAGGGCAAGAAGACGCAACCCGTCTTAGCGAAGCGCCTATGAGACGGCCATATTGGTCGGGGCAAACGTCCCATCGCAGTGTGCACATAAAATGAAAGAGATTAAATCTTGGTGTCATTGAGAAGCGATTGTGGAACTGAATATTAGATTGTAAAAACAAACAAACAAAGGGGCTTTCTACCAAATACTAACAGATAAACTATGATTAATAGCAATGCTCCATATACATTAAATTTAAAAGCCATTTATGAAAACCACAATCATTACAAATAAATACCACAACGATAAGGAAATTGGCAAAGTGGCGAATGGTCAGTATTTAAAACATTAAAAAAAAAAAAAAAAGACAGTATTTCACAAATTATGCCCAGAAATGTTAAGTCATGAACTACTAATTGTACTAGTACATATTAGCAGCTATAAATGTATTTACTGGTGTTTTATTTGAAACTTATACATGCCAAAATGGCTGTGAACCTTATTGAATTAACTCAATTTGACTGATGGATTAATTAAAAGCAAATGTAGATACAACAACTGTACTACAATATGTACTTATAATATTCTCGATATTTCTGATATTTAATGGCAAATAACCGTTTCTGAGACTATCAATAGATCACAGTAACAATTTGATAAAAACAAATAACCATTTCATTTTGAGAATGGTGAATTTGTTTATTTTTAAATATCCATTTTGAACTGAATTTACTGCTATGAGGCATTTTATTACTATACCTCCTTAACAAAGGGTGGATTTTAGTGAAAAGAGGAAGTTGTAAGAGTTTCTCGTATAATTTGCATAAAAACAAATCAAATGGAGCATAGTGAATACGAGTTTTGCCAGTGATGCACCAGACAACAGCAATGGAGAAAGTTCTTCTGATCGTGGCTGTCATTGTATCAGGCAAGGAATTGACTTTTTGCATGCGCAAATGTATCAAGACACGTGTCATCTCTCCATATACCCTTCCTTTTTAGACCAGAGTGCATTGTGCTACAGTGCCCGCCGTGTCTACTATATTGTTAATCAGACGATGACACACCGCAAAGCTCTACGCCACTGCAAAAGCAAGGATCATGACCTCGCCGCGGTCCACAATGAAGAGGATGTGAAAACGATGATGAACATGGTGGATCTTGACACGATACTCAAGGGAGAGCAGGTACTCATGATGTCATTAGACCGTGTTTAATGCTGTTTCAAGGTTACGATCAAAGACTTCTTTTACACTGGGACAGAGATGACACCTAAAATGGATTGGACCTGATCAACGTCAATGGTAGCCATGGAGTTTTAAAAAAAATCCTTCATAAACTGTTGTATAGAGGCCCTTACGTCGTTCATTTGCATGACTTCAGTGCGAATAGCGTTGGGTCCCACTCTGTGAAAAGTAAAGGGCTTGGCACTTATCACTGCTGTGATGGTTTGAAAAAAAAATGTAATAAACTTCTGCCTTTGTTGGATCTACATCCAAGATGAAGTTGTATTATAAAGGACCTTCTGCTCTGAAACAGCTGTTTGGCAGTTTTTAGTAGTCTCAATGTCATTAGACAACACCAAAGATATTTGTTCCTTGGCTTTAACGACCCTGAATGTACAAAAAAAAAATTCAACTGGTTCCTCCTTCACAGCTCGCCTGGATCGGCCTGTCCACCAAAGAGCCAAACTGGAAGTGGTCATATTTGGGGCAGACCTTCTACAGAAACCTAAACTACAGCAAGTGGAATCCCGGACAACCAGACAACAGGCAGAACCGAGAATGTTGTGTTCTGATGGACAAGGAGGGTTACTGGCATGACGTTGAGTGCGACCAACAGCATCCATTCATCTGCAGTGAGATGTTTCCCTCTTCATACAAATCTATATAATGTTGTCTTAAATCATTAAGTACAAGTTGGAATTCCCCCAAAATGCATATATACTAGTTTCTATTTTCACCAATATGTGCTTATGTGCAACAGGTAGTGCAAAACCCATTTTTTTCATCAATTTGTCAGTATGTTTTTTGAGCATTACAATTCTCCCCACCATTTAATAAGGATGTATTCCCAGTGTCCAGTGGCAAATACGCACTCATGGAGCACAATCTGACCTGGCACGCGGCGGAGGCATCCTGCCGGGTAAACAAGAGTGATCTGGCCACCATAAACAGTGAGCCGGAGAACCACAAAATCAAGTTCCGGCTCGCTGGTCGGCCCAATGCCTGGCTCGGCTTAAAACGTGACTCATGGAAGTGGTCGGACGGAAGTGCCTTGACATTTTCACTCTGGCAAAAAGGAGAACCTTCCAATGAGACTGAGAACGACAACTGTGTGGTGGCCAACTTTAGTAATGCAGCACAGTGGAAGAACCACAACTGTGACACCCAACTCCCATTTATCTGCTACTACGGTAAGTGAACATCCGCCTTTGCTACTCCTCAATGAGACAATGATAAATACTGACGAGAGTTCCTAGATTATGAATCAATTCAGGTGCCATTTTCTAGACGTTGTATATCCTCACTATGGACTGACAGAAGGTAAAAAAATCACTAGCATAGAAAATCAAAATCAAAAACTATGAGTCAAGGAATGTTGTCCAACACAGTTTCTTTTACACAGATTTTGAATACATGTACCTGACATAAGGCTGTTCTTATTGTAAATTATGTTGTAGTTGTTTATATTAATCCATGAACAAAAATCTAGTTAATAAAGTATATCAAAAACATTGGACAATAATTTTTGGTGGTGTTAAAAATGTAAATAAAAAAATTAAAATGTACCCTCCCTCTCTCTAATTTTGCAATTAAGTTGTTCAGCCTATGAAGACACTTTTGGTGAAGTTGACTGTGGTACCGAAGAGTTCCTCTGTTGATTTCAAGAAGGAAGCTGTCTTGGAGCAGGTAAATGTCAAATTCACAAAAGCAAAAGTGTCTTTTTTGTCTCCTAAAAATGCCATTAATGTGTGTTTAGCTCCAAAAGGGGATGCAGGAAAACCTACACAGCCAAATTTTCAATATGAGCTGGAAAATGCTGGGAAATGAAACCAAAGACTATCAGCAGGAGAAGACTAATAACGTTTGATAATGAAATAAAGAAGTTTTGAGTGGTAATGTAGTTGAAATTTGAATACAATAAAAGTAAAATCAGTGAAGAATTCAGGCATTTTTCAAATCTGAGCCAAATTTTGAATTATGAAAATGACTCCATTTCATTTTCTTGTGAATGAGAACATTTAAAAGAAAGAAATAAAAATATTTGGTCAATTTTTATGTCATTCATTCATGTTCCAAATCGTTTATTCCTACAAGGGGTGCAGGGGGTGATGGAGCCGATCCATACACGCTCACACTCATGAAAAAAAAGATTCAAAAGTCAGTTTTTGTATATGATCAAGTAAGTAATACATTGCACCACAAGATGGCGTTTCAATGTCATTTGGGGAAAGAAATTATTACTATAATAATTTTGTTATTCATTTATTCATCCTCCATACCACCCATCCTCGAAAGGGTCACGGGGGTTGCTGGAGCCTAAACCAGCTGTCTTCCGGCCAAAGGCAGACTACACCCTAGACTGGTCGCCTGTCACTCATAGGGCACACAGAGAGACTAACAATCATCTGCACTCCCAATCATACCACCACCACCAGTGGGGATTATATATTCCAACATTTAAAGGTATAAACTGAGGATATAACATGGAGTTGATAAAGTAATGTGTTCTCCCCAATGTCCTCTTTCATTGGGAACTTGGTAACCGTGGCGATAGGGCCACAACAAAAACATCCCACGAAGGCTGCTACACTAACAAGAAGCCACAAGTAAGCCAGGTATGATTCAATTTAATAATGTGAATATATATTTTGAAGAATATACTGTTTTTCAATTTTGTTGGTATGAATATAGTATTTGCATTTGACATGCTATTTTAGTTTTCACCACCATTGGAATTTTCTTGAAAATTACTTGGGTAATTTGTACAAATGGTGTACTCCCGTGATACACATTCCATTTCTATCCAGGACAAGAGATGGTACTCCATTTAGATGAATATAAAATGACAGTCTTTCTAAAGCTTCCACTGACACAATCATCTTTTTGTGACTTGGATATTTCTTTCACGTTGGCAACATGCCATTTTCAATGAATTAATGTCAGTTTTTGAGCAGGCTGCCATTTTGGTCAAGTGCTCTGTCACCACGACAAAATCTACCAATGAGCAGCCAAGATGAAGAGACGAGCACGTCTCTGGAGTCCAGCACTGAGGAACAAGACAATAGTGGAGCGGAGCAGAGTGAATCAGTCGAGCAAGTGGAGGAAGCTCCACCTGTCCTGGCTCTGAGTGATTTTCTGTAAGCCCCTTTATGTTTATTCTCTCACAAAACACACAATTGCAATGTCAAGAGATCCTGTCCTTGAAAGCCAGAAGGTCTTCCATGGGCATTGGTCCAAAAGGTAGAGCAACCTGGGTCTGTTCAACCTTCTTCATGACATTAACAGAGGAGCAAATACATATAACGTGACAATAGGGACACGAGATAAACTCCCTACCCACAAACAAGAAGAATAAGCATTCTCTGGATCATTTCTCATTCCTGTACTAATTGGCTAACAGGTAACATTTGATGACAGATGAGCAAATGTGTCTCATAGGCCCAGTCTGCCATTTCCTGAGTCATACAGAGAAAATTCCGTGGAGGAAATCCGGCTGCTGGCCATCGCTGATAACTTCCAGTGTCAGTATCACCTTTTGTGTCCCGAACGCAAACCCCTACTGCTCTGCCCCCTCAACGAATGTGGCATTCAGGTGACTGCAGTGAAACTGCTCATAATACTATGCGTAACTCGAGATAGTGGCCGTTGACCCCTGAATGTGTTTGCCATCAGAAATTTGTCTCGGGCACACTGCGTCCCACCATGACAAGCCATTCTGAGCTGCTTAACTGGGATGGATGCGCGTCGTTTGTGGCCGACTTCCTGTCTTTGAATCCTTTGGATCCACCGGTAGAACTTGTGAGTGGCAGATTGCATGAGCTTCACTTATATAATCTCTTCTGTGACTTGGTTGCTCATTTGTCAATGGGAAAAAATATTATGATTCACCATAGGTGATATATACCTCCGAGAAAGTGGGTACCTTTTTACCCAAAAGGTTATGGATGGCCGGCCCGGCGACTTGAGTGGTTAGCGTGTCGGCCTCACAGCTCTAGGGTCCTGGGTTCAAATCCAGGTCAGTGTGGAGTTTCCATGCTCTCCCCCGGGCCTGCGTGGGGTTTCTCCGGGTACTCCGGTTTCCTCCCACATTCCCAAAACATGCATGGTAGGCTGATTGGACACTCTAATTCCCCCGAGTTATGAGTGGGAGTGTGAATGGTTTTCTGTACCCTTTGCAATCGGCTGGCCACCGATTCAGGGTGTCCCCCAAAGTCAACTGGGATATGTTCCAGCCCCCCTGGGCACCCTAATGAGGATAAAACAATTTAGAAAATGAATGAATGATGAGGTTATGGATGATGCTAAAGTAAAAAAAAAAGTTTTATTGGGAGAAGTGTGTATGTGCAGCCCAGGTTCTTGTTCTCGGCGACGTCGGTGTTGCGCAGTCAGACGGCGACGTGTTTCGAATATGCCACCCTACTGTGCAGTATGCTGCTGGGGGCCAACTATGATGCCTACTGTGTTAGCGGCTATGCTAGCAAGGAGTTGTGTCAGCTCGACCAAAGACGACAAGAATGTCCCATGAAGAACGCACAGGCTAAGGTACGCAAGTCAGCTGATTCGCATACGCCCTAGTTTTAATAGCCAGCTTTCACTGCTGTTGTGCAGGAAACTGACGTGCCAGCGGAAAGTGAGCCATGGCAGAGATTTCAACGCGAACCAAAGAGTCGATTCTTGACACGTGTGGCCAAGAAGAAACAAGAAGAGGCTGAAGCTGAGGCCAAGCAACATGAGGTTACATGGAAACACATATTTTTGTTTTGTCTTCTTCACCAACGACCTTTTGACCCGAGCAGGAGTTACCAGAAGCACCTGTTGACACCTTGCGGGGTTTACGGGTTCACTGCTGGGTTCTGGTGTTGGCTGGGTGCCGCAGTGTCCAGGAGAACTTCTTGATTGACCCACTGACAGGAAGGAGTTACAGCACCACTTATGAGCATTTTCTGGGCGTGGAAAGTGTGTGGAACAACCTCAACTACTACGTCAACATGCAGGACTGCAAGGAGGGCAGTGCTGTGAGTGGCAGAAATATTTAGGAATAGTACAAGGCAATTTTTTTTCACGGCCCGGTAGAAGAGTTGTTGGCACGTCTGCCAATACCTGTTTTTCGGACCGATGGTTCAATTCCTGCTGCATTCATGGAAAGCTAATTGACTAAATTAAATGATTCCTGGGTATGAGGGTGTGCGAGAATGGTTGTTTGTCACCCTGCGATTGGCTAGCAACCAATTCAGGGTGTATTCTGCCTACTGCCCATATGAGATAGGACTCCAGCACCCCCGTGAGACTATTAAGGATTAATGTAACTGAAGATGAAGGAATAACAAAATTTGTTATTAGAACTGGGTTGTTTATCTTTTTATGTGTATTATATAAAAGAAATTGCGCACTTATTAGCCATAAACATGTGGCTGTTTGTGTGTACAGGATCTTGTATATGACCTCCATGACATCAAAATGTGGGAGCCAGTGTTGTTTGGTGTCACCAGTAAAAGGCAACTCAACATTGAACTCCTCAAGAGGAAGGAGATGAAAATGATGGGCATGACTTTTGTTGTACGTGTTTGCAAAGTTTGAGAGACAAAGACAAGAATTTTAGTCTTAAACATACAATGATTTCAGAATAAAATTTCAATGGTATTTTGGTGAAGGAAGAAGAAGAGGAAGACCGTGTCCTTGAGATGCCAAGAACCTGGGTCAAATCCATCTATATCTCCAAACAAGGTACAAATGATCCAATTTCTCTCCTTACCACATTACACGATGTTGTACAATTTTGACAAATTAGCAGATGGATGCTTCCTTTACTTGTAGGTAAGAGCATGTAAAAGTAGATATTTGTGTGTCTCTGTGTCGAAATGTTTTGCGTTGTTGTTAGACTTAGAGACCCGTTGGCCTGGAGGCTGGAAGATGACTCGCTACAAGAAAATGGAACTGGAGCTGTATGCACCTTACTTGCGGATGGATGGTCTGGTGACCCGACTGAGCACCTACAAGGACTTTGATTGTGAGCATTCGCACATTACTCGCGTGCGTGATACTGATGCCGTCTCGTATGAGTCAAATGTGTGCGTATGTGTTTCAGACGCAGAGTTGATAACGGTGAAGGAGTGGTACAGAAACAGAAACGACCACCTGCGGGAGCGCGAGGTGAATAAAGTGACAGGCATCACTATCGAGCGCTTCAGAGAGGGACGACAGTTTCACCTTCTATGTAAGTAGTAAATAGTTACGCGCATTTATCTCACAACATCATCAGTGTTTTCACCTTATACCAGTCGTCCTGAAAGCGTCAAAGTAGAATGCATACTAGAACTCAAGCATAAACAGTCCAGGTCTTAAAAAGATGAGTAGTGTGAGTATTCTAATGTATGAGGAGCCAAAGAGTGTAAGAAAGGGAGATTGTAAAATGCTTCACCCAGTCTGCCGCCTGTGGCTGTCTTCTTAATGATCCTTTTCCTTTTAAATTTGTCATTCTATTGGCATTGGTCCTAACGCACCATTCACGGTCTACTCAGTTCACAGATACACGTCAGGCCCGACAGGCGGCTGCGAGCACGAGATGGAATTCAGCGGCGCTCGTGTGGACGGCCTGGTGCGGCGGGTGGACACACCGGAGGAAATGACAGAGTGCTTCAAAGGCCGTGAGGACTTCCTCTACTACAGACAAGTCCTCTTTGACCAAAATGCCATGTTGCCTCAAGAACAGACTGGCACAAAACCAGAAGAGAGACCCTTGCTGGTAAATCACTTTCTCAGGACACCCAATCGGTCCTTGCGTCCACTCTGGTCACTCAGTGATTATAACTAGATTACAAAAAAAAAAGTTGTTTGCTGGTCTTGAATTCTTCTTTGGTTGGTTCAATCAGTATGTTTGTGAGTTAGTTTGCCATTAACAGGTGGTTTAATTACTTTGCTATTGACTTTAGACCATATTTTACACACTACTATAAGACACAACTAATTGAATCAGGTATGTTGTACAAAAAGAACTTAGGCTTGATGTCAGTTGTTCTGTGTTTATCGCCAACATGGTGTAACAACTTTAGGACTGAATTTCCATACAAGTGTAGTATATTGTGTGTGTTGTGTGTACACAGAAAGTGTTGGAGCGTTTCCACAGGAATCCAAAAAAGGATGCTAATGAGGATGTGGCTGAGCGCGTCTTTGTGGCGTCCCAAAGGAAGATTGAGGTAAAGTACCATCTGGAGGAGAACCGCTTTGTCCCATGCATGAGGACGTTCATCAAACCACTCGGCTCAAGGGACCCGGAATTCAGGGCTGACATGGTTTCTGGCTTCCATGTATGTATACACAAGCACGTGTGGTATGTTGTAAACGGATGTCAACAATGGCAGCACACTAACATTTTTTTCTTTCTTCATCTAGGTGGATCCTTACCAGAAACCCCTAAAAACGCTCGGTCTGTACGAGCTTCTTTCAGACCTCATCAAAGCTGAGCAGGAAGTCGATCTCCAGATCAAGAGCTCCAAAAAAGAGGTGTGAGGATGGAGGGTTTTTGGTGTGTCTTCGGAGTTCAGACTGAGTTAGAAAAATATGCATTTTCCAGTTGAAACAGAAAGCATGCAAAGAAAATCATTCTTAGATAGCTAGTAATGAATATGTGCATAGGTGCGAGACATCGTGGCTTGCAGAGAACAAGAGGAGATAGATATTCTTCTTCACTTTTCGCCGTGGACTACCACAGGGATAGCCAAGGCCCGCAGTCTCCGAGAGGAAATGGTTTGTCCTTGTGCGGTACACGACACACAAAAACAAACAATGCACTAAACCCCTCAAGTTTTATATGTCTGTCAATGTTTCCAAATACTTGAGAAAGTAAATCACACTAAACATCATTTTTAAATTAGTAACTACTGGAGAATAATTTCAGAGTTTTCAAATGAAGCTCTTAATGAGAATGCAAAAAGAAAGCATTTTTTGAGAGGTTGACAAATGATATTGTGCCATTTTGGTAGTCATATTGACGACCAACAACATAAAGTCTATGGAAGAACCCTTAGTTAATGCACTTTCTAAGAGCAGCTCCATAGAAAAATCTACTCGCAGACATTCTGATTAACTCGAGCAGAGAAGCTGCAAAATCTGAAATGTACAGCGGTTAGAAAAATTGTCACACTGTTCACATTCTAAAAAATATTGCGGGTGTGTGCGTGAATGTGTGTGCGTGCATGGTTTAGGAGCGTGTCGCAGCCGAAGAGCAGCAGTGGTTGCAAGAGAAGGACACAGACTTTTTGACTCCCTTCCTAAACAGACTGAGTGGCATCGAGATCACCAACGCCGAAGATGCACAACGTCTATACGAGGATAGCTTGGCAAGCTTCCAGGGACAAATGAATGCACAGACACGACGTATCCAGGAACGTCATGACAAGGTACCAGGCCTTGGATAAAAATCTCTGATGTCAAAATATTTTTGGAAAGCGACCTGCTGTGAAAGGTCACATGAAATACAAATCAAAATGAGTAATATATGCATTTATCATCGATGTGCTTCGTGCCATACTTTGATGAAAAGAGAATCACCCTACTACTATTTCGACAGTGTTAGCCAATGTCAACTGATGTGTGTGTGTGTGTGTGTGTGTGTGTGTGTATGTGTGTGTGTGTGTGTGTGTGTGTGTGTGTGTGTATGTGTGTGTGTGTGTGTGTGTGTGTGTGTGTGTGTGTGTGTGTGTGTGTGTGTGTGTGTGTGTGTGTGTGTGTGTGTGTGTGTGTGTGTGTGTGTGTGTGTGTGTGTGTGTGTGTGTGTGCAGGCGACACAAGCGCTGCAAAAAATACAGGAACATTACCACTCAACCCAGCAGGACATGAGCCACCAGGAGCAGAAGGAATACGACGCCTACTGCGCCCAGCACACCTCTCAGAGCCACGTTGCCGAGAAGCGCCTCAGCATGTGAATACACGGACATAAATGCACACACACATCACAAATATAGAGGCCATGTTTAGAAGGGAAAGGGTCGGAACCAAAAACACAAGTGGCGTTTTGTTGTTACTTTTTGGCGTACTGAAATCTGAGTTTACACTAAGACACAATAGTGCAAAATGGCACACCCAACGTGTAGATGGCAGCAACAGCCAACTCATTGGCCTATTTTTTACGCTCCTCCTGTTGCGGTAGAAATGCTTTGGGTGGGCTGATAAGATTTGTGCTACTTAACATAATCTTAACTTGGACGGAAGGTTGTCATTTGGGCTGGGTTTTTTTTTACGATGTGATTTGGCCACTATCTGGGAACAGCTGTCACCAAAAGAATGCTTGCATTTTCAACTGTTTAGTTCAAAACTACAGGATGTAGTCATTGTCAAGATTTCAATCTGGAAGGGTTTTTCAGATTTCTACTTTTTCAGAACCACAAAACATTGCCTATATTGCATATAAATATATATATATATATATATATATATATATATATATATATATATATATATATATATATATATATATATATATATATATATATATATATATATATATATATATATATATATATATATATATATATATATATATATATATATATATATATATATATATATATATATATATATATATATATATATATATATATATATATATATATATATATATATATATATATATATATACATATATACATATATACATATATACATATATACATATATACATATACATATATATATATATATATATATATATATATATATATATATATATATATATATATATATATATATATATATATATATATATATATATATATATATATATATATATATATATATATATATATATATATATATATATATATATATATATATATATATATATATATATATATATATATATATATATATATATATATATATATATATATATATATATATATATATATATATATATATATATATATATATATATATATATACATATATATATATATATTTTTTTTTTGCATTTTCTCTCATTCTTTTTAACATGCCACTATATGTGTTTGCAGGCACAAAAGATCAGCTGTTCAAAAGTACCGTGCATTGGACCAAAGGCTCAAACAAGATCCACGACTGGCTCCCTTCCTACTCAAATAAGGACACGTATAAAGTTTTATATTTTCATTAGTCATTTCGTCACGATGGGTGGCTTGTGAAGTTTAACATGTCCAAAATTTGCCTTTATAGTGTCTCCTGTACTCCTTTTGAATTAAGACTTAAAAAGCTTGTCTCACTTCTTTGCATTAGGAAATCTGTTTGCCATGTTTGTCTATCTTAATGTTTTTGCCTGACCTGTGTTAAAAATAAAAAAGAGAATGTGACCCCTCATCAACTGTACTCTGATGATCATGTCATTCATCACAATCAAACTCACAGTACAGTGAAGTCATACAATCTTCACAGAGTTGTTACCATTGGAATGTTTTATTTTGCACCATTAAAAAATAACAATGACAAAATAGTCTTTAAAATATATTTTCCATTTGAATTGAAATTCTAAAAAAAAAAAACTGGCTTAGGATCATAGCTCTTAACGAGTTCAAAAAAAATGAACACCATTGAACGGTATTCGGTCATATTTCCAGTCTCATTGAGTTCCTCATTCCCTGATATGTGCCATAACGTGCTGCAATTTTTCAGGGCTGTCTTGTCATCTCCCACATTGGACTCCTCTTCATTGTTAGGTGTTTGATTTCACTCCTTGATATTTTTACAAGATGTAACCTGCTAGATTGAGCCATCATTTTCTCTACATGCCTTCCCCTCACTTGTTTAAGGAGCAGGTTTAAAGCATATTTAGGGGCTATTGTCTTTCAATCTGAGGTTCTTCCCCAAAGTTTTAAACATGCTTCGGTATACAACCCTTGCTTCTTGATTGCAGCGTCCCAGCCAAGTTACTTTCCATGTCAAAACTCCAGGAAACATTTGTGCAAGCATTTCTCCATAAACTTTTAGTCCGGCAGATGTTCCAGTCTTGTTTGAAAATACCACACAGAACATAGTCTGCATTAATAAGAGTTTTTAACGACAACCTTCTTGCAAATGACTCTTAAAGTCCTTGCCTTAAACAGAAGTCACTTGCGTTAATTTACTAGTTACTTATATTAAAAGTAACCCAGATGGTTAATGATCTGATTTAAATGGTATCGCAATTCGAATGAATTTCTTCTTTATAGTAGGTAGCCTGCTCATTTTATCATAAAATGACAACCAGACTTTGTTTAGGCAAAACCATTAGTAGCTCAGAGTGAAAGTGTTACAAGTATTCTGGACTTAAACATGTGAAGGGTTTCTTGAGTGTGTTGCCCAAAGTGGAGAAGAACTTCCGGATTCTGCTTTGCTCATCATCTGCTCCATCTTGCCAACTCCTGGCCGTGTTGCGCAAGTGTGTCAAGACGGCTTCGTCGAAGGACACCTCGTCCGACAGCAATGCTTCCAGCAGCTTGTCCTGAGAGCCAAACTGCCAGAAGATATTCTTTAGTACCACCTGCATGAATCTGCTGCAGCTGATCATGTGTTCTGACGCTAAAAACGCCAAGTTGATGTTGAGCACTTTTGGAGACAGACGTCGAATGACAACAAATACGTCATCTTGCTGGAGATTTTTGCGGACCTTCTTTGGGAAGTACTTGACCAAAGTCATGATCAGCACACTGACAAAGTTCCTGGACATCTCTCGTATGGAAGGATCTGAGTTGTCCAGTTGTTCGCAACTGGATGGAGAATCTTCTGAATCCTCCGTTTCGGATTCTGAGTGCATGATGTTGGAGACCAGCGTGTCGATGTCTTTTAATGCCCCGGAGACCTGGTCGGCGCTGGCTTTACGCTTACTGGGTTCCATCTCCATCCAGAGGAGCACCTGCTGCAAAAACTTCCCTACGCAATCCTCGACAATTCTTTTCATGACCTCTGGTTCCTGTTCTTTTCTCTTCTTGCGTCTGTGTGGAGACCGCCTGTCCGAAGAACTAATGCCAATGCTGGCCTTAATGAAATCATAAATTCTGTCACTCAACTGCCTGGAGAATATTGTTATTTCATCTCTAAGGCTCTCCATGTTCTGGCTGAGTTTGGGTCTTTCCATGGGAAACTTTGTGTACAAGTCTTCTACTTTGTCAACTATTCCCTCAAAGTTTAGAGGGGGCGGACTCCCGGGCGAATCCAGGTTAGAGCCCTGCAAAGACCTTTGCCGGCGTCCCTTGGAACTAGAGACCGAGGTTTTAGAAGCCCCAACGAGGAAATCCGACTCCTTCTGAATATCCGGAGAGGTACAATCCGTCACAAGTTTTGTAAACTGATTTTTGGAGAACTCCACAAAGCTGCTTTTGCGGATGACCTCGTGGCGAGGCGTTGGCTCTCGAGAAGAAAAAAAGTTGGTTAAGGTGTTCTGGATTAGCCTCAGGTCAAAGTGAGGACACAGGGACCCACTGCTCTTTCTATTCTTGTTGTTAGAGTAGTGAAGGTCACTCCTAATCGTCGTGACAATGTCCGACGCCGTACCGTGAAGATCCACGGAGGTTTTTGGTTGGCAATACTCAGGATCGGACTCTGCGGGGTCTGTCCATTTGCGGAGGATTTCGCTCACCGCCTCTGTCGTTTCTTTGACGCTAATGATCGATTTTGGAGTGCAAGACGTCTTTGCACTCGGTGATCCATCGCTGTCCGACACTACGGAGAGGGTGGTCTTGGGACGCCAGCACGCACCCAGACATCGTGTGGTGGATTTGACGCGGGTCAGGTAAGACCACAGAGCCCCACAGCAGAGCTTCACCATCTTGTAGAGAACCCCCAGTTTGCTGAACGTCCCCGGGACATAGATGGCCACTGGCTCGTCGTTGCCGTCGGATTCGGTGGCCAACGCCAGCGTGCGGCTGACTCGCTTCGAGATTTCAGTGGACATCATTGAGTCCAGCTGGCTGGCGGAGTCGCATGGCTGCTCAGGAACGCTGAGGGCTGAGGCGAATGCTGTATTCATGGCGCCGTCCATGACTGGGCTCACGCTTTCGGGCTTGACTTGCGCCACGCGCTCCTGGAACAAGGGAAGGATGACTTTGAGGGTGTCAGCTGAGAGTTTCTGAGCAATCTCCGTGCACATGTCGGCCAATATGGCCCCCGTGTCAGAGTCAAATTGTCCAGCAGCCAGCAGACACCACTGCGCCGAAGAAATTTCATCAAAATGTTTTGTCACGATATGGTGGAGAACCCGATGATAGTCTGTACATTCCGACTCCATTCTCACACATTCTTTCGCACGCCGCATCTGGTGACCAATCATCCAAACTAAATGATGACACATTCAAACAGGGCAAAGTTGCCCAGTCTTTCACCCTATGACAAAGGAGGACTTTCATAGGCAATTGAAAATATGCTTTATGATGTCAGTGTGTTGCTCCAACTCATTGTGATGAGATCAGATGGAGTGCCACCACAACTTCCTGTCCAACTGATGATGTCACTTTGTTCTTCAATGAAAGTTGTGGCCCTGTCGCAATTCTAGTTTGAAAGAAAAAAAAATACACTGACTCCGTCATCATCATCGTTTTTATTTCAAATTCAAACATTAAAGACAAACACACAAGGTGCTTTGGATGCAACTTACTAAAATAGAAGGATGTCAGTGTTGGTATTATGTATGGATAATGTGCTGTAAATTGCAATTAGTAGTAATAAAAGCTGGAAGGTGGATAGAATGTAGACTGACTTTGTCGATCAAAGATGAAATCTCTCATCTGAAGGTATTTGATGATTTATCCTGTGTTCTTTGGGAAAAGTCAACGATGTTTATTTGTTTATTATTTGCTTGCTTTACACATTGTATTATAGTATATACAGTTAAGTAATATATTTACATTTTAAGGAATACATTACAAATTACTTGTATTATCATTCCCCTAAACAAAGTAATTCGTTATTTTACTAGTTATTTTTCTTTTTTCCTCTATTCTCCAAACATTTATTTCAATGGATGAAGATTTATTACTGAATTTTTGGAGCTTATCACACAATTTAATAGGAAACAACATAGTTATGCGTGCTACCATCTGCGAATGTATTAACATCAGTATTATTATCCCATTAAATATAATCTCTAAACGATAGCAATTGTTTTACGTTGATATTAATTATTAAAAATAAATTTGCGTGTTTCGCCCCTGTAAACATAACCTCTGTAAAGCGGAAGTGTTCAGTATTTCTTTTTCCGGGTCATGTTGGCTTCCTTTCCTGTCATCCATTTGTCGGACACGGTGAGTGTTTGTTCGGCTCTCTCCAAAACCGCCTTAAATGATCATCAGCGAGGACATCATGATGTTTTCCGCGTCTTTTTGTGGCAACTGGAAGGATGGCATTACCGTGTTTCTTTGTTAAAAACTGTAGTGTAGATAAAATATGAAAATAACCACATATATCCCGCAGCACGCGGTCCTTTGCTTACGCTAGCTGCTTTGCTAATACTTGCTAAGTAGCTAAAGTTCCGTTTATGAGGAAGCCAGTTTACCATTGCTATCCATTGGGGTTTTATTCAATTGGCATTAGTGTGAGAGTTATTTGAACTGAACAATGTTGACTCAAAATGTCTTGTTTTGTAGCTTTGTTGACGACTCGTTGATCAACATGCAGAACGACGCTGGTGAATTTGTGGACCTCTACGTCCCCCGTAAATGGTGAGCATATCGGTGTAGTGCAATGTAAAGCTTGCGTGATTTGGGGCAGCGATGGACCTTATCCAACAGACGTCTTCTACATGCAATATACTTTTAAATCACTCCTAATATTGTCGCCTTGGTATCATGTCAGGCAGCCTTCTGACTTGCAACCTCACTGGACGTCAATGGCAGCCTTTAAATCAAATGTTGCCCATATATTTGTTTAATTGGAGCAGCATATTGTGTTAGTGTTTGATTATTAACAAGGAAAATGGAACATTTAAGTTTTTTTTTTTTGAATTAAAGTTTCTTGTGTTTGCTCCAAAGCTCTGCAAGCAACAGAATAATTGGAGCCAAGGACCATGCTTCTGTCCAGATCAACATAGCTGAGGTAAATATTTTAATGCTTGTGACACATTTAATATACACCCCACCCATATGAAAATATTATTTTTCAATCATCAGATCAGGATTCATTGGGTCGATCACAGGTGCACAAATATAAAAGTCACCAACCAACTTTTTTTCCTCCATTCTTAAGTGTGTTTCTTGAGCTCGTCCCCTGGAGTTGACAATATTGGGTTGGCTGGAATGTCTGAAATTGAGGACCCAGAATCGGCAACCCTCCCTAATTATACTGAGTCTTTTGCTTCCTTAAGTCTCCACAAAATGTTCTGCCCACTTAATATAGCATCCATGCAGCTAAAATCTCAAACGATCCATTGTTCTCTAGTTCCAGAAAAAGTCATTACTTATCGTATTTGTGACCTTAAATGTATATGCAGATTTTTTAAAATCTGAATCTCTTGGATGCATTAGTTATGATGCACATGAAACCCCATAGTAATTGATCACTTGGGTTAATTGTATGTTATACACTATTAAAAACAATCGATGAAATTTCACAAAGGTTCAAACTTTCCAGATTGCCCATTTCATTTGAAGGCAGTGTTTTTTTTCCCTCCCTGAAAAGCGGGGAATATTCAGGATCATTAGTTAAAGTATTTAGGGAAAAATGACGGTTGTCTGAAACACTACTGACCCCAACTTGTATCAACATCTGCTGCAGGTGGACAAAGTCACGGGTCGCTTCAATGGGCAGTTCAAGACCTACGCCATCTGTGGCCCCATCCGCAGGATGGTAAGTAGTTTATGGTTCTGCAATTGGAGACTGGAGTTTTCCTTTTTTCAATTAGTTATTTTTGGTATCTGCATGTTTCTAAATGTGTGTATTCTTACCCAAAACAGGGAGAATCTGATGATTCCATCCTCAGGCTGGCAAAGGAAGATGGTGTTGTTGCCAAGTAAGTAGACTTCTTTCTCAACAGATGTTATCATCCTATCACCCGTTTTATGTCTATTTTTCCTCTTCCACACAGGAACATCTGAATTTTTCAAATTTGTTCAATAAAATATGAAAAAATCTAAATGCTTGTTGTTCTTTGTAAAGTTGAATTTATTTGGTTGCATTGAATATTTGACTTTAAAAAAAAAGTTACTATTACATTTCCAAAGCACCATTCCACAAGGGTCCAAAGAAATTGTCAGACAAAGCAAGAATTATGGCATCTAATGATGTCCTTAGAAAAATAAACTTAACTACTACATATGTCACAATTTATTTAAATCTTGGTGCACACTACATTCTGTAATCACTACTACAGCATTCTGGAGATAAAAAAAAAAACATCTCATCACTGGAAAAGTAATGATAGTCTTTGGAGTATTGAACAGTATTTGATGAGAGGATCACCTCCCCCATGGTGGTTTAAAACACACCCACCTTCTGTTCTACAATGTGTAATGTAGTGGAATCCAGCCCAACCTTCTCACTGTCCAATATGAATGAACCACCTTTCCCATTGTGCACCACAGTCTCAAAAAAGTGTTATGTTCCAACATGTTCTCTCCCCTCAGGTAAATGATACTTCTTGTCCTGCTGATGCCTTGTGGTAGGAAATAATTGAGTGAGCTCATCTCTCAGAGCAGTACAGACACTCAATCTTGGTTACAACTTCCGAGCTTTCGGCGGGCATGCCACAACAGGCTAAATGCTTCCTTGCCTCACTTCACACTTAAGAAAAATGGCCACCAGCATCATTGTTGTGCCTCTTCCTGTCCCTTATAATATCATGTTAACGCAGTATATTGGTATTTACTCATATACAACTAGTATAATACAGAATTAATATTAATTTTAAAATGCTTAAGGGGTTTTCGATGGTGTAGTGCAGGGGTAAGGAACTTATGGCTCGGAAGCCACGTGGCACTGAAATATGGAATCCAGTGGTGAGAGAGCACCAAAAGGAGTATCACGTCGGCACGGTGTCATTGATTTTGTTTCTGTGTCAGTGGCTGTTATCCCTGGCGATTGGCTGGCAACCAATTCAGGATGTTCCTAGGATAGGCTTCAGCACCCCCTTTGGCCTTTGTGAGGATTTTGTGCTTCCTTATATAGTGCACACGTCCAAGCCCACTTCTATCACCCCAGCTATCGCACATTTCAATCCTCGTAGTACCCCCTTGCTCACAGGATGCTGGCTAGAGTTACTTTATTCTTACTATAATTTATAAACAATCAACGGGAAACAGGGCGTTCGCTCATATGTTCCTGTCCTGTGGAATCAACTTCACATTGGGCAACTAAGCAGGGGTGTCGTACTGGGCGACAGCCAATAATATTGTAAACAATAACTGCACACCTATATGACCTTTTCCATGCCCGGAAAGAGAGGTGTAAAGATGGAGGGGAAAAGTAGATTACAAAAGAAGAATAAGCAGAGCGGTGATCTGTATCAGAGAAGAATAGGAGGCCAGTTGATGTTTGGTTGAAGGAGACAAAAAAAAAGGACATGCATGTAGGTACTTGTCTATTGCCGTCATCCCCCAAGGGCATCACTTCAAAGATCACTTTGTGTCTATGTGTGAGTGCACATGCTTGAATCTTCTCAATCCATAGCGGAAGTAGTTGGAGCATTCCAGGGATTCTGGAAGTTGTCTTCAGTCAGTGCGTCTTAACTCAGTGTGTGTGTGTCTGTTCTCATTGCAGAATGATTTTTTTTTTTCTGGAATTTGGTTTCGGGCCAAAATTAAATTCTAGACAATGAATTCGGAAGAGGCTCCACAGTGAATCAAAGGTTTTCTTCTCGCATCTTTGTCTTTGTTGAACAGGGCCAGACAATGGCAGAAAGTAGAGTTGTTGAAGTACTGGTAGTTTTTTTTGTACAAAAAAGTGCCCCCGATATGAACAGTGCTTGAGAACTTTCATTCTTGTTCCTCAACCTTTCACCATATTGTGTTTAAAAAAAAACACATGCACTAAAACAAAGAGGAAAGCTCGTTTAACAGCACAATAGAAACATACCACATTCAACAAGTGCTTCCATGAAATAGGGTTGATAGTTAAGACCAGAGTGTGTTGTCTGTCACTAGTAGTGATTGTTCAACCAGCCTACCGTGCATGTTTTTTGGCATGTATGGGGGAAATCAGAGTATACAGACAAAACCCACGCAGGCAGGGGGAAAACATGCAAACTTTTCACCGGAAGGTCAAAGTCTACTGGGGTTTGAAACCTCGATCTCAGAATTCTGAGGTGGACGTGCTAATCATTTGTCCACCATGTCGTCAAGATGTCCTGTAATATATAACCATAAAATTATCCATTTATACATTATAACCACTGCTCCTCAAAGAAGTTTCTTAATTTAAGGTACAATGTACGGAATGTTTTAGTGGCTTCTACTTTCTTCAAAATCTAGCAAAGTATGTATAGTTTGTTAAGTAAAATATGAATGAATGACTAATTTAATATAATAAATGAAAATATTTCCAATTAATAAAATAGATAAAGATATATATACTAATACATATTACAGAGTGTAAGCCTCCTGCTTTGTAATTATAAATACATAGATTAATAGTAAGAAATATAATAAATAAAATACATTTCCAATTAATAATATAGATTCAAAACAATCTATACCAATACTATATAATATTATATAGTGTGTAATGCCCCCTGAATTGCAGTATATTTTTCTTTAAAAAAACATAGACTTCTACATCCACTGGTAGTAAATAAAGAGCCAAATAGTATTGCAATTGTTACGTAGTAGTGTCACAGATGTGAAAACAACGGATCTATAACATTGAACTGACTATTTTATTTTATCACCACTTGCGCGGGCACGAGTATGCAGGTAACGTGATTCAAGTGGGAGGCCCACTGGCGCGTGTGCGCGCGCGCACTCCCTCACGGACAGAGCAGGCGCACAAAGGACGCGCGAGCACGTCGCCAAGTTTTTCCTCCTCACTCGACGTGCGGCTTTCCCAGTTCACTTTAGCGCGAAGCCCGCAATTTTCCCCCAGGAAGCGCAGGTGGTCTCGGTGATGGCGCTGCTGACGCGCCTCGCTTTACCGCACTTGATTTCGGCCCTGGTACTCTTGATCTTGCTTCCGGTGTCGGAACAGGAGGTCCCGAGTGGCGATGGCGGTGGTGTCAATGGCTTTAGCCTACACCCGCCGTACTTCAACCTGGCGGAGGGCACCAAGATTACAGCCACTGCTACCTGCGGGGAGGACGAGGCTGGAAAGAGCGTACCCGATCTCTACTGCAAGTTGGTCGGCGGCCCAGTGTCCGGAGACCCGGGACAGACCATCCAGGTGAGCTCCACCAAATCGAACTGATGGCTTGGCTCTTGTATGCGACCAATCAAAATACGTTTATTTATTTTATTTTATTTTTAAATACTGCACATTAATATATACATATATATATTCCATATTGTTTCCAAAATTTGCAAGCCTTTCATGTTTAAGATGATCTAACAAGTGTATTAAACAAGGATAACCCAAGTAAACATTCCTTCAATTTCTTGGTCTTGGGGGGTGCTGGAGCCCATCCTAGCAAACTTTGGGCACTAGTCCGGTGACACTCTGAATTGGTGGCCAGCCATCGCAAGGCAGGAGACGCACAACCATTCACATTCACACTCATACTCATACCTAGAACTGTGAGGCCGACGCGCTAACCACTTTCCGCCGGGATGACTTCCAACTAAACATAACATTTTATAATTGGGTTTATAGTAGGCCAAAATATTAAAAGAGGAAAACTTTTAAAATCTTTCATTTTTTTAAACTCATTGCCCTTTTTCTGACAAGGATAAATTTCCCTATCAGTTAAACTGGGAAGATTGGCAGTGAATGCTCATCTTTCAATGACATTGCAAGGCTCAAAGTAAACATTTTAGGGCACTTCCCAGGAAAAAATGTTACATTTGACCTATTATTCTGTTCCTTTACCTATTATTCTGTTGTGCTCTTTCCTTGGGTTCATTCCCCCTCTCTTTTGTCTTTCCCACCTGACTCCACGTACTTCAAATGAAGTGTGTTACTCCAAAGAGGCCCCTCCCCTTTGTCACTATATTTTGGGTATCGCCCTCAAAAACCTGAGTCGTGTAATATGTTGATGGACTCTGATTGCATTGATTTCTTCATAGCATTTTAAATAAATGTGTTGATCACGACTTGTTAGCACGTCTTAGAAAAATTGAAGGCTTTTCAACTTGTTGCCTATTTGAAAGCTCATTCGCAACATTTTTGCATGATGAAGATTTTGTTAAATTGCTAATGACCTTTTTTGTGCTAGTGAAAGTATGGTATGTTAACGATTAGATATCGTTGGCGTGTTGATTAGAAAAAGGTAAACGCTTGGGATGGCATTGATGGGTTAATGATGAAGGCTATCTAGCTTGCCGCCTCCTCTCCACATTCCTGTTGGTGACTGACCCGTGTCGGCCAATTGTAGCGCGTTTGCTCTGGCGGGATTATCCCAACTGGAGTCCAGCCTCCTCCGGTTGTTCTATCTGCCAGCCCCAGGATTGCACTGAACAAGGTTTCTGGTCCTATCATGTGGGGGATGGAGGTGGCTGTGCAACTCTTGCAGGTGATTTAGGGAAATAATGTTCATCATCACTTGAGGACCGTTACAGATTCTTGCTGGACTCGTTACACACACTCGATTGAGTTTCTCTCAACTTTATTTTACTGAACATATTTTCCAACAACCGCAACTTTAAAAGTGTGCTGTACATACAGTGTGAATAGGTAAATTGAAAAATGTGATAGTTAACTAACACTGGAAAGTGCCTTGTTGGTTAGCACATCTACCCATGAGTTTGTGGGTTCAAATCTGGGCTTTGGCATTCTTGTGTCAAGTTTGTATGTTCACCCAATCCCAATTGTCTGTGGGTTCGTGTGGTTTCAGATTTAAATTAAAAGCTGGTAAATACGACATTCCACACACATCATTCAACAGGATAATCCTGTCTTTATTTGATAGCACTTAGTGAGTTTTTTTTGTTAATTAAAAACAGCAGGAGATTTTTATGTGCTTGGTTGCGTTTGCACAAACATTTTTCTAAAGTGTGCATGTTGAACTCTCTTGTTTGGATTATTTGAAAGTTTATTTATTAGAATTATTTCCTGTGCTTTTTGTTGATATTTACTGACTTCAGTCGAATGTTTGTGTCAAACTATCAACACTGAAATGTATACGAGATTTGATTGCTAAACTATCGCTACTAGCCCAATATGTTAAATAAATGTTTTTTAATTTATTTTATTAGTTTTTATCCAGCTCACATTTTAGCATTTAACAGTATTATTCCTAAATATTGTACTCATTTTTTTAATTCATTTATTTTTTCACTACTCAAAATGTGAATACATTCCAGAAATTTGATTTAGCACTTTTCTTGATCGTAATCGTAAAGGTATTTTTTGCATTTGCAGAAATATTGACCAAGGATGTACCCTATGTCTTTTGATTATTTAATAGTTACCATAGTTATGACAATGACCGAGCGAGAATGGTAATATGTTGGTGTCCCTCCCCTCAGGGTCAGTACTGTGACATCTGTCGCCATGGTGATAGCGACCGTGCCCATCCCATCACCAACGCCATTGATGGCACAGAGCGATGGTGGCAGAGCCCACCGTTGTCACGCAACACCGAGTTCAATCAAGTCAATGTCACGCTGAACCTTGGACAGGTACTGTACTAAGATTCTGTTCTAGCTAACTGGTGAGCAAAATGCTGACCTAAATTTGGAGCTTCAATTTGACCAAAATGCTAAACAACAGCAACCATATTTTTCAAATGTTTATCTATTGAAACCTACTCATGTAGAGTTAACAAAAATCTAATATAGAGCGGCAGTTGTAGATTGAACATCTCAAAAGTTCATTCATTCATCTTACATAGCGCACATCCTTGTACGGGCTGCGGGGGTTGCTGGAGCCTATCAAGGAGAGAGAGAGAGAGACAGATGACCATTCGCACTCCCAACCATACTGTCACCATTGAAAGTTAATTAAATAATACAATGTAGCGATTCTGACACAATGATACAACCTGTGCGCTGGCATACCTCGTGCATTCAGCTAGTTTTCCAATTTCTCTTCTTATCATGTCTATATTATACCACCAAACGCACACGCCCCACCAAACCACTCCACACACACTGAAAAAAACTTTTATGTCTTCTAAAGAATGTTCTTTGAGTGTAGTTTTTCTGTTAGACGGGCCCCTTCATTTATCGCTGCTTTGTGTCTCTAAGTGTGTGTCGCCAAAGACCCCCCCATGTAAAGTGTAGGCGGAATGTGTGTGAACCTGCCTCAACCTGTACACACACTAGAAGGGGTGGAGCTTAACTATGTGTGGCAAGTGCCTTAAAGGGATGAAACAGGCACCATCTAGATTTTTTGGGGGGGGGGGGGATTAGAACTTTATTTCATCCTTTTTTTGGGAAATTGGTTACAATAGCAGGACAATAGCAAGCACAGACCAAGCTACGCGGCGGATGGGGTCGAGTCCCAAGTTGTTTTGGACATAAGCATGCCCTTCATAAACATAACAACTATGATAGAAGAGTAAAAGGGTCGAGAATCAGCCCAATATGGCATCACAGGAATAATGTGACACCAAAACGATCGAAATAGAACACTTTTTGCATTAAAAAAAAGTGCACCAGGCTACTAGGGAACGTGACCTGGAAAAAACAGATCTTGGGCATTATCCCCGTAATGCACTTTCCAATCTATCCAGTGAATAGCACACATGGACCAGAAAGCTTCTTTATGGTTAACATTTTGCAACATTTACCATAGTGGTTATGAAAATCCCCGAACACGTCAATATCCCCAGATAACATCCATTGATTCATCCATCTTCCATACCGTCCATCCTTGAAAGGGTTGCAAGGGTTGCTGGAGCCTAACCCAGCTGTCTTCGGCAAAAGGCAGACTACACCCTAGACTGGACGCCAGACAGTTGTAGAGCACATAGAGAGACAAACGACCTTCCATACTCCCGATCATTCGGCCAATAGCGGGAATTGAGCCCACGCCTGCCTGCACTCAAGTCAGGCGAGTGATCTTCTACACCATGAGGCGGCGCATCCTCAGATAAATAAACTAAAAATACGAAAATATCAATTTTCAAGGATATTTTTTGTTTGTTTGGGGCAAAATTAGCATTACTGTGTGCCATTTTGGACCGAATTGTATCCAGGTACTTGAAATCCAAATGCCTTTCACACAACCACATATTTTCCAGTAATCTTTGTTTAGGGAGGAGATTCAACAAGCATGTTCAACAAATAAGCATGTGGTGGGTCATTTTGACTTCACATGCAAATGTTTGTCACATAGGAGACAAATAAAGCATTTTCTGTGGGCGTATGTTTTTTAATATAAAAAAAACCTATCCAAACCAGTTGATCTGCTTGATAGATTTAGTTTCATGCCAGATGTGTATTTATATTAGTGTTATATTAATTTGTGTTAAAAGCACGTTGAAAATGCGAATAATAATAATAATCTGTTATTAGTTTTCAGACACCCCCATTGTAATTTATTTCCACTATTTGTAGTTTACTATACTATTTTGTTGTTCTCCCTCTTTCATTTGTTTCCAGATGGTAATTGAAGGGTAAATCAATTTTCTGTGTACGCACCCTGTAGTTTTCCATCCAGTTGAGTCACCGTGAGAGAAAAAAGTAAAAGAATAATACGTTTACGAATCAGAGATTTAGATTTTTAACTTTATCTTGGAATTGCTGCACAAACATGCAAAATATAATGGTAATCATCCAAAGGAGAAAAATTACAGTAAAATCGCTAGCAATGATGACACAATTCTGATTAACCCCTTTAATTTTTCTAAAATCTTGCTGTATATTACAGAATTTTAGCATTTGTACATTTCATTTTGAACTGTAACATTCCCGTGTTCAAAATCAAATCAAAATCAAATGTCTTTATTGTCATCATACAAAGCTGCGTATAACAAAATTGGTTTTCCCAGTAAACCAAAAATGAAACGTGAATAATATAAAAATATAAAATCGCCCATCCTGGCAAGGTAATAATACATTAAACAATGTACTAGTAATTACTGATGGTGGAGAAACAACAGTGCCACAAAGTCAAGTGATGAGTCACGGCCAATCACGGGTCGAGGACAGTACATTTTAACCAGCTCTGGGAGGTCAAAACTACACCCTGCTGCTTTAAATGTTCTATTTGCGAACAGTATGCGTCTTTTCCCTCATATTACATATGCACACTTCCCTCTCATCTTTTCATAGTGTGTAATGGGCATGAAAATGGATGCGTTGAGAGTGAAGCAACACATTTGACCTTAATAGGACTTATGTGTGTGCAAGAGCTACAGTGGCTGCCAAGGTGCTCTTCTCGGAACAAGACATGAAAGTAAAGAGCAAATTAAGCGGCGTTTGTCTTTGTTTAGTCTTGCTTTAGCCTACTTCAATTTTCTTTCTCGCCAGCGTCAAATTTGGAATGAAATACATCAACCCTACAGTATTTGTTTACATTTTCTGACGGTTTGAAATTCAATTTTATTGAAAATGTGATGTAACACATCAAGTATGCACTGTAGCAAATCTTTTCAGTTATGCTGTGCACCCGTCTGAGTTCTATTCTTTTCTAAACTTAGTAATCGTCTTCTCATTGAAATCATTCAGACACCGAAACATCACAAAATCATAAATAATAGCTCAAGCCAGGACCTGCCAGTTGGCTTAGCTAATGTATTTTATACAATTCGTTAAAAGTATATTGTTGCTGATGCCAATTTTTGCAATGTAATCATCAAGCAGTTCTGTGGAAACTTTAATCCCAATGTTGCCTCACTTCTTGAGCCTTTGTGTCATCTGCTGGTTGATTTAGCACTAAAGCGGCAGGGGTGGCAACTTTTATCGTGCCATTGTGTCATTGTTTGAGCCCCTCGCCAACAACAAACATTGTGCTTAATGTTAGCACTATGTTATTTCCTGTCCAAAGAAACCAATGACAAGTGCCAACATATTCAAGAATCATGCCACATTATTGGTTTTTGATATAAATGTATGTATAGTGTTTTTTTGTAGCAACCTGTTTCTCCAATAAATAATTTTATATGGTTAGTAACTCTGAGAAATCACATGGAACAGTGGCTCAAGTAATGCTATATCACATATGACAGTGGCGGTTGTGCAAAAACAAGTTGAAAATGAACTACGACCTCCTGGCTTCTTGTATTGGCTAACTCAGAACAAAGGCAACAATAAGTCTGATTGATTTAAGATAATTAATCAGCTCTGAGACAAAAAAAAAGCCCAAAGCGGGTTCAGGAATCTAAAATATAGCTACCAAGTTTCATTGTGATCCATCTGTGTATATTACAGTAGCTATTGTAATTGATTTTTTTGTAACCACCTCAGTAGGATTCCACCATGGAAGTTGCGAAGTTGCTTAAAACAGGAGTCTTAATATAATGTGCATTTCTAAAGAACATCCTCTCTATAATCTCTGTGTTAATCTTATGCTCTTCCATGATGTCTATAATATCTTCTCAACTCGCCTCAGTGTTCAACTGTTGTATTTTTCCATGATGCCTATAATCTCAACTTCTGTACTTTTCCATGACATCATGCTGAAATTCAATAAAGGCATCCTTCACCTTGAAAAGATAGGAGAGAACCACCGAGCCGAGCGCGAGATACCACCTCGCGCCTCCACCTCTCTTCCGCCGGCCGGTGCCTTTAAAATATAACACAGTCTCTGCCTCGTTTTTCCTTTGTGCACGGTTGGTAATTACGTTGATCTTTTACTTCAGACCCAACAAAGTTCCCCTGTCGGAAAGTGACTGCAAAATGTGTGTTTCATCTCTTAGGTTGGATGTGATTATATACTAAGTAGCGTTTCCTACAAACATCTGTTGTTTTGGGAAAAATGCACAGAATGAAGACATCAAGATTAGCATGACAACAACAGCCTGGTTGCAGGTGTGACTCCTCCCCCTCCTGCTATCTCTTCCTCATTGGCGCTGAGAAGAAGCAGCAGTCTCACTTTCCATGACTGGGAATGTTCTTATCTTCTTTTGATGCTCCCGCTGCTTCTCCTCCGCTTTTCCCACTGCTGCCTCACTTGCGTCTCTTTTTGCGCACCCGCATGCTCGGGGGCATCCTTTGGCCTTTCCTGCTTTAGGAAGCCTTCAGGCTTCAAACTGAATAAGATTGAACATCTGCAACAACAGTACTTGACAACCTCAATGAAAGACAGATATGTTCAAGAATGTCTGAAGATGAGATCATCTTTTTTTTCTCCTCAATATTTCCAACATCCTTGGAATGTAGTACGCCACCAATGGTTCACCTTGCTTTTCCGTCCTTGTCTCAACTCGCCCCGCCTATCTTTGTGTGTGTGTTCAAGCCATGTTAAGTGTAGCTTGTAATGATGGTGCAAGGCGACAAGGTTTTTGCCACGTTTCAGCATGCACAGTAGATGCAGACACCTGGAACAACAAAGTAGTGTTTATGAAGAAGGCTCACACTGTCATTATATACACACACATACACTTGCCTTTTTCATTTGCCCATCTGGATTGTTCCACACACACCTGTGGTCCTATCTTGAAATAATTGTTGCTCCGCATCCGTTGAGCTTTTTCCAACCATGTTGAATCCCATGCCTTGCTTCTAGGGCTGGGTAATTTTAAGATTAAAATTGAAAGCAGTTTTTGGTTGATATCAGCGATCACCCATGAAATATTTTATCTACCAAATGCAAGCTAAGTAGTTGGGAAAATTCTGAAAAGTGTATTTTTGGTTCATATTCAGTTTATTACACTCCACCTGATGTCATATATAAAGCTAACATAAAAAAAATGTCATTTTGGCCCCTATTTGGTGCTTGTAGACATTGAATAAAAACAACCCTCTAAAAAACAACATAAAAAAACAATGTTTAGATACATTGTGAGCAGTATCATCTAAAAAGAATCATGATTTCAGGGTTGAAAAGATTGCCCAGAATCCAATTTTCTCACTCTACTCCAATTCTGATCCAGTCTTGTTCCAACATTATCCATTGAGTTTTTTTCCGTGCAATGTTCGTCATACTTCAACTGCATTCTAAACATTTTTCTACTATATCCCAAGTGTTGATGTTATGTAGAGCGTTGATAATGATGTTTCCAAGCTGCTCCCAACACGGAATGTTATATGGCAGGTGGAAATCTAAGTTTGTGAGTTTGCGTGTGCGCGCCTGTGCGAGATAACGGCTCCTGGCTGGTTTAATGATTGTGCTTTGTGGACATTCCTTGGTGGCAGCACATTCCCGGTGCCTCAGGTAACCATGGAGATAAGACAAGGACACACAAAAGGAACCTAAGAGGTGGTGGGACCTTTATTTGACCTCTCCCTCTCTAGTAGATCTACAGTAATGTGCTTTATTCCTATTTTCCTCTTTTTAAAAGGTCAGGATAATCAATTTTGCACACACACGAGCAGTACATAATTACATGCACGGAGATGCTCATATTTTGCTTGTTTTTAATTTACTATATTAAGAATGGAGCTTCTCACCTTTGAGAGAATTTTGGCAGTTTTTTTGGTGCTTTATTTTGCCATCTTCCCGGAGTTGAATGGCGGATCAACTCCCCCCCAAAAACTATGCTGATAGGAGTTCTTCCTGCTAACTCCCTTCTGCGTAAGTCGTATCAATGGGAGTACAAATTTCAAATTCCCACAAAATGACATGTTTCAACGTCCAAATGTTTAAAAAATACTCCAAATACTCCCTGTTCGTGATGCAAAGTTTTTCATCTGCTTAAGTCAGAAAAGGTACAGCTGCTTCCTTACTACCAGATAAAATCTGTCATTTGATTGCATTCCCAAAAGTTATTGTTATTTAACTCACCTTATTTATTAGACTTTATGTTTTGTTTGATTTGTCTCTTCCTATAATACAGACTTCTTTTAAGATAACGGCTACTGACTCTCAACTATGGTCAAGGACAGAATTAACATTGCACGTCAAGGAACATCTGTATCTTCTCACTCTTTCTCCAATGAATTATTTTAGAATCTACAGCATAATGTTATTGTTGGCAGAGTGTTGCAATGGTCTTACCCTAAGGCAGACAGCGTGACTTCATTTCCGACATACTGATAGTATAAATGCGAGATAATGATTGTCTATCTGTGCGCGCCTTGCGTCTGACTGGCGACTGATCCTCCAGCTTGTCGTTCTCTAATAGTCTCAAGTCAGATCTCTGCAAATCTGAACAAATAAATGTTATATATATAAAAAAAATATTGGTGCATTGACCATTCAATTGTAGTGGAATGCAGATTGGCTCATACGGTCACACAGTCACTCGATGACATCACAACAGTAACAACAACGACATCTGGAACCGTTAGCATACTTGTCAGAATAAGGATGATGTCATTGACGATGTAATTGATGTCTGTGTGTGTGTGTTTGTGTGTGCAGCTCTTCCATGTAGCCTACGTGCTCATCAAGTTCGCCAACTCTCCTCGTCCTGACCTCTGGGTCTTGGAAAGGTCGGTGGACTTCGGGCAGACATACCAGCCATGGCAGTATTTCTCCTGTGAGTACTAATTCCATCATTATGTTGCCCTCTCATAGATCAGGTCAAAGTACTTGAAGAGCAACTAGAAGTAGTACAAAGTGATGTGAAAATAAGAAAATATGGCTCATGTTGTTTTCACACAAGGCAAAGTTACTTTAAATAACATGTTTTTCCCACTTAATGAATTCATCAATTTTAACACAGCATTTTATGCATATTTCTTATTATCACTGTTAAGTATTTACTTGATTATCGAAAAAAATGGTAAATTTTGCAAATAAATACCAACTTTAGAAGCGACCAACTCCTTTTTGTCAAGGCACTGTGAATGAAAATCTAATATTATTCAATAGTAGCTTCATTTTAGGCACTTTTTATCATTTCTCAATGACTTTTTTTGGCCGAAAGACATTTACCTTCACTTCAAATATTCAGAAAACACATAGTCAGACTTTAAGTTTTATTGTGTGTTCTGATGAATCAAACATTCACACACATGCCTTCCAATGACCTCCTTATGCTTAAAATGTTCTGTTGTTGACCTTCTCTCTTGCACCTTTCATACCCAGAACCTGCCCACCCACTTGTACTGTAATTAACATAGTTTAGCACATCATTAACGTCTTTGTGTGTGTGTGTGTGTGTGTGTGTGTGTGTGTGTGTGTGTGTGTGTGTGTGTGTGTGTGTGTGTGTGTGTGTGTGTGTGTGTGTGTGTGTGTGTGTGTGTGTGTGTGTGTAGCTTCCAAGCGAGACTGCATCGAGCGCTTTGGGCAGCAAACCATTGAGAGGATCTCCAATGACAATGATGTCATTTGTACTACAGAATATTCAAGAATTGTTCCTTTGGAAAATGGGGAGGTAAAATTTATTCACTTATTAAAACAATTCTTATCATACAAAAGACCTCTACAAAAAATGCACATAAAGCTAATTTGCTCATTTACTGACAAGGGTCATAAATAACTGCACATGGGGGAGGGAGCATGTGAATTGCTCCCCTCTTCAGACAACAGCTGCCTTTTTTAAGCAGGCACTCAAATTGAAATAAAATGAAAATGTTTTTTTTTTTTCCTACTAGAAAAATATTGTCAGTAAACTTGGCAGACTGGAAGGATTTTATCCAAAGGTGTTTGAAACGTTTAATGCGATCGAGTGGTCAATTTCATCTATAGTATTCTGTCATCTTTAAAAAAAAGTACGTAGCAAGTGTGTGCTTCTACCAGTAATATAAAATGTAGAAGACGTACCACTTTCACATGGTTTTAATTGGACTCATTCAACATTGTGGAATACTTGGCTGTTATTTTCCATTAAAACTAAAGTCTGTTGATATCATTTGAGTGAATTGATTTTTTTTCAGTATTCAAATCAAACCAAAAGCCTTTATTGTCATCATACACAGCTACATATAAGGAAATTAGTGGTTCTAGTCCAAGCTTTTCAAAGTGCGTTTTCACAGTAAAAATAAACATAAATAGTAGGATAAAGGTATAGAAAGTCACTAGCCCGGCTAGGTGAATTTTAAGATATTGCACATTGTTATTGCACAGAATGGATTTTGTTTCATGCTAACGTAACTTCAGAGTCCTGATGTCTGTGGGAAAAAAAATGTCCTCAAGTCTATTTGTCCGTGCTTTGTGAGACCTCTGGCAAGGACATTCTTAAAATAATTTAATTATATTCATATATTCATAATTTGATGTAGTGTTGGATAATGTTAACATAACATTGTGAAGGAATCTATTTCAATACTGACCGTTGTTAAGAAGGTGTCTAATTTTTTGACGCTTATTTTTATTTTGAAAATCCCTTTCAGATTGTGGTGTCACTCGTGAATGGACGCCCCGGAGCGATGAACTTTTCTTACTCCCCAGTTCTGCGTGACTTCACCAAGGCCACCAACATCCGTCTGCGCTTCCTGCGTACCAACACGCTCCTCGGACACCTGATGGGGAAAGCCCTGCGAGATCCTACCGTCACTCGCCGGGTATGCATTCAGATGTCGGTTGTTCGAACTTGTCAATGTTCCAAGTTCACCTTTTTGCATTGAATATTGTCTTTGCATTGAAAAGTAAAACACGAAACAGGCAAATGTTTTTTCAAACAACCAAATAATGACAGAAATCTGGAAGGCTGGTGCTTGAAGCTGTTTAAAAAATGCTTACATTTTAGTACCAACCTCCACACTCTCAGGATTGTCAGTATTTTCCTTTTCCTGCTCTGTGCCCTCTTTGGAAAGCAGTGAGTCCTCTAGCTTTCATTTTGGTTCTCTTCAGCTCTCTTCACATGCACTCTCACTTTGGCACTGACTCAATGTCTGCTTCATTGTTATTTGTTTTCATGGTGGGCAAGTAGGACATCATGTCCCCTTTTCCCCCATTTCCTTTTCAATGGTAGGGATGAAGATGAATACTCATCATTTCCATAATTCACTTATTTTCATCTCTTTTTCTGAACCGCTTGATCCTCATTAGGGTCCTGGGGGGTTAATTAATAATAATAATAATAATAATATATATATATATATATATATATATATATATATATATATATATATATATATATATATATATATATATATATATATATATATATATATATATATATATATATATATATATATATATATATATATATATATATATATATATATATATATATATATATATATATATATATATATATATATATATATATATATATATATATATATATATATATATATATATATATATATATATATATATATAATACAAAGCTAAAAATGGCTTGTTTGATTCTGTATTTTCTTAAGGTGAAATTGTGTATATCATCGTTATATATTGTTATTTCTCCACTGTTGTGTTTGTTCTGTGCGTGCAGTACTACTACAGCATCAAGGACATCAGCATTGGTGGACGCTGCGTATGTAACGGACATGCTGAAGCATGTAGTGCACAGGACCTCAATGATCCATACAAGTAAGGGCACAAATGGCACACTGAGGTCTAAATCATGAGGTTAAAACGGCCACTTTTCTAGTCAAGTGGAAACCTGTGTCTTGATTAATTCTTATTTTCCTCATACCTCATTAAAACCTTCCCTTCTTTTTAAGAGAAATTATTTTATCTCTTAACACACCGGATACTTTCCTTCCCCGCTTCAACCATTCTAGGATCTATTTCTTTCCTTCCTTATCACACAAACCAATGCTCTGGACTGTTGACCTGAAGTATTTCAAGTCCTCCACCCTTGCTATCTCATCTCCCTTGAGCCTCACGCACCCCCTTTCCTGATACTCCACACTTCCTCATGGAATATCAAAGTTCTTCTCTGTGTTGGGGTGCCCTGCTATAGATTTTGTCTCTATCAGGAGTTGGTAACCTTTAACACTCAGAGCTATTCCAACCCAGTTTCCACAGGAAAGACAACATTGTGAGTTGCATGGTTTTTTCCATATCAAAATGGCCATTTTGATGAGAGTCAAAATCCCCCACATATATTTATGTGTATGCATGACAGCCCTCTGTGAGCAAACAGATGTAGTTTCTATCACCATAATCACAGAATGCAGCTTCTGTTATTCTTCTGCAACAGTCTACGATGTAGTACTCATTCTTGGCCTGATATTGTATTATTATATTATATTAGATAACTTTATTCATCCTGGAAAATTTCATTGTTACAGTAGCAAGAGGGTGAAAATACAGACACAGGAAAAGACATTTTAGACAAATAAATAGGTAATAAATAAGTGAATAAATAAATAAATATATAAATAAATGAATAAATAAGCGTGTTGCTGAAATATATATATTTTCACCCATTCAATTGCATTTTAGTGCATATTGTTAAGCACAGGTAACCAAAGTGAAACTCAATGAAAGCACAGGTGTATAAATCGATGCTTAAAAAAATCATCACATTAATTTGAAGCCAATTTGAGCAGTGGCTATATTTGTTTCATGTTAAACAGACAATCAGAGAGGCTTATTCAGACTCCGTCCATCAGGGAGGAAGATGGAGGATGGAGAATAGGAGAAAATCAATAGGTGCTGAAGTCACGTTTTCATTAATGTCCGTGAATGTGCTTGTGTGTGTGTGTACAGGCTACAATGCGACTGTCAGCACAACACCTGTGGTGTATCATGTGACCAATGTTGTCCAGGGTACCACCAGCAACCGTGGAAACCAGCCACCACTTACAGTGCCAATGAATGTGAACGTGAGTTTTTCGCGTTGTTTGTTCTACATGATGCTTGGAACTCCACCTCTTAGAATACATACTACTTTTCTTATGTGATGTCAATTCCTGTTTGTTGTTTAAAAAAAAACGAAGAAAAAGTGAAAACTTTTCCATATAATAGCAGGAGGTCTGTCATGCAGTTTGTCTCGCCATCATTTTCATTTTTATAATTTACATCAGGAAATGCATGTGCACTGTTATTATGAAGGCTAACAGAAATAAGTACATTCTTCTCAGCATGCAACTGTCATCGGCATTCGTTCGACTGCTTCTACGACGGTGACGTGTCCGAGCGGCACGGCAGCCTCGACATCCATGGACATTATAGAGGAGGCGGGGTTTGCCTCAACTGTCAGGTAGGGCTAGCTAGCACAATCGCCAATGCCGTCATCTGCTTGTTGTTGTTGTTTTTAACGTGTGTTGCCTATCTTTTAGCATCATACCACGGGCGTCAACTGTGAGCGCTGTGCCTCTGCTTACTACAGAGCACCCGATACTCCTATTGACTCACCACTGGCTTGCGCACGTAAGTCACGTGGATTGATTTCATTTGGTTGCTGATTATAGAATTGCCAAGCATTATGATGAATAGTTAAGGCCAATTGCCATTTGTCCCAGAAATAAGTTTCTGCTCTCAATTTTC
This sequence comes from Stigmatopora nigra, assembly GCF_051989575.1. Classification (NCBI taxonomy): domain Eukaryota; kingdom Metazoa; phylum Chordata; class Actinopteri; order Syngnathiformes; family Syngnathidae; genus Stigmatopora; species Stigmatopora nigra. The sequence goes on along the minus strand of NC_135508.1, from coordinate 21,256,278 downwards.
TTGGGACTGCGACTTAAATAATAGTTTGGATCTGAACATATTTTTTTATTTAGTCAAATCAGAGTTTTTTTTAATCAACTCTGATATAGCTCATTTTATCGCTCTGTTCCAGATCACGTGTCACGTCAATTTATTTTAAATATATGTTATCTAGCTAAATTGTCTTTTCAATTTTGTGTGGTTGTCTTTTTTTGTCAGCATGTGACTGTGAGTCTCCGTTCATGGACGGGACTTGTGAGGACCTTACAGGGCGTTGCTTCTGCAAAGAAAACTACGTTGGCGACAACTGCGACCAGTGTGCTTATGGCTTCATCAACTTCCCGGAGTGTTACCGTAATTTTCTGCCCAACTAATTGGATGTTTGATCAAACGAACGCCATTAATTGCTCATGTCTGTGTGTCTTTATCATGCAGCTTTCCAAACATATCCTGGAAACAACAACAATGGCGAGGTCAAGCCAGCTGGAGAGATTATCAGTAAGAAATGTGTTTGTTAAAATATATGGTTTACATTTGATTTTCTCAAGGCCTTTTTTTTGGTCTCACAATTTGACGTGGCCCTTCTGATGTTGGTTCACTTGTTCATTTTGTATGTTTACGTTGTCCAAGACCTTGTTATGTGCCACATGTGTTCGGACCAAAACAAGGCTCTTTTTGTTTTCTTGGTTGTTTGTGACACCTCCTCCACAAAACTCCTACTGTGTTCCTAACAAATGTTGTGTTTTGAGTTTAAAAAACAAACAAACCTGTGTTTCTTGTCCAGACTGTGAGTGCAGTGCTGCTGGCACTATTGACAACTCCTGCAGACCTGACCCACACAGCAGAAGATGTGTGTGCAAGCCTGGCTTCACTGGCAGGCATTGTGACACATGTGCAGCGGGCTTTCATGGACTCAACTGCCAGGGTGAGAAACCTTTTAATGCCAAGGCTGTTCATGGTTTCTGTATCTGTGATGTTCATCTCGACAAGGAGTTGGGAAGCTATGGCTCAGGAGCCATATGTGCTTTTTTGATGGGTGCATGTAGCTCAGGAGCCATATGTGGCTTTTTTGATGGGTGCATATGGCTCAGGAGCCATATGTGGCTTTTTGAATGGGTGCATATAGCTCTCCGCTAACCTGTGAGAGAAAATATGCAAACCGCAATAGAAAGATCACATCGGGGCTGTTAGCAGCAGCGTAACAATGTTGTGAAAAGAATTCAGAGACGTTTTGTATTTTAAAAGTGGTGTAATGACTGAAAAATCCACATATTTTCATGTAATTTTACTTTAAATTCTGAGTATAGCTCTCAAGGAATACCATGAATGGCTCTCTATGTCAAAAAGGTTTCCAACCCCTGAGATCGATAGATGTTATGCCTAGATGTTATGCCTGAATTAGGAGAATGATGTGTATAAGCGCCCCCAACTGGTGACACTGAAGTTAATTTACAGACAGGTTCACACATAAACACTGACGGGGATGGGGGGTCTCTTGATTTATAGGGTTTCATGTATATACTGCCACCCAGGAGATGCACATGCGCCTGTGTAAACAGTGTTGCCTCCAAACTGTTCGTCATTGTAATTAGCTTCACATACCTTACACCATTTGTCTGTTTGTGTACGTGTGTATGGGTGTGTGGTGGGTGCAGCGTGTCAGTGTTCAGGTCCGGGTTGCCTGGATGGTTCGTGTGACTCTCTTACGGGCCGTGGTGTCTGTCGCAGTGGGTTCCATGGTTTCAATTGCGACAAGTGTGGACCTGGTTACTTCAACTATCCACTCTGTCAATGTGAGTGACTTGCCATCTTACAATGTGTGATGATAACATGTCGTGGTAGCAACACATTTGGTGCTGTTGTGTCCACAGTGTGTGGTTGCAGTTCTGTGGGCTCGCTGCCTGAAGTATGCGACCAATCCGGTCGCTGTCTTTGCAAAGCTGAATTCCAGGGTACACGGTGTGAACAGTGTCGATCTGGATTCCACTCTTATCCCGATTGTAGAGGTACACATCAACATATCAATAGCCTGTCGAGTCTGGGGCAGGGATCTGGATTTAGACCCCGTGCTTTTTAAAAATCCCCAATTTTACCCACTCTGTCAAGAATAAAAACATCTATGTACACACTATCCACACCCAGCCACATATATAAGTGTGGTTTTATGCATATTTCATACTCGTGTCCAACACGGATACCATATAAGAGGAACATATTTTGTCTCAAAGAGTGATGTTTTGACGATAAATAAAAATGCAAATCTCCAATCATCAAAGTATACAGCTACAGATGCAAAAAAATGTTGAATTTGCAAGTCTTCACTTTGAGCAGAGGATTTTCACACAATTGTTCTAATAGCCCAAAATGTGTGTATTCACTTGAATGACATAACGAGAAAACATTGCTTCTTTTTGCGAAATACCCTGCTATGTGTGGACCAGGCCTTAGGATATAGACTGTAGATACAAACCTGAGGTTTACATCTAGGAAATGGACATTGGACATTTGTAAAGAACATACACCGAGCTATAGTTTTTGGACAAGTATGAACTAGGAGAAACCAGACCAAACATATGAAATATAGCATGGATCTAAGAATGTCTTGCAGTCTGGCTGCAAGGACCATAAAAGTCATTCCTAGATGTTGAGGCGTTCATTTGTCAAAGTATAAGTGATCGTGTTCCCCTCCCTTTTTTGTGGCAGTGTGCATGTGTGACCCTCGCACCTCATCTGACACCAGCTGCACGGCATCTGGTCAGTGCCACTGCCGTCCCAACTACAGTGGCACTTCATGTGACCAATGTGCACCCGGCAACTACGGCTACCCCAGCTGCACACGTGAGTAATTGTTAGTACTTTTCTAATGTTTTTCCATTGTCTCCATGACGTCTATCCGTGTGTCTGTTTTGCAGCATGCCAATGTTCCACAAAAGGTTCTCGGTATAGCAGCTGTGATCAAACAACAGGTCAGTGTGTGTGTCTGCACAACGTTCAAGGCCTGCGCTGTGACAGGTGTGCACGTGACACCTATGGCTTCCCAAATTGTCAAGGTAAACACACTCTCACATTGTGGGCTTTTTGTCAAGTGAACTGTCATATGAAACATGCTATAGTCTACATTTACACTATCTTGTTAAACAACACACCAAACCAAATTAGTTTCATTTCCACACTGTAGATTGAAGCTGATTATACACACACACACACACACACACACACACACACACACACACACACACACACACACACACACACACACACACACACACACACACACACACACACACACACACACACACACACTCACACACACTCACACACTCATCTTTATAAATACACATGGTAATTCTTAATTTCTTACCATGTCCTCTCAAAACCTACTAATAGCCAGACAATACAGAGAAAAAGATCCCTGTGATATTGGCGGAAACCAATTTTTATGCAGTAGTGTGCTTTTAAAAAATGAAAAACAATCTTGAATGATTAATAATGATGACTCATGGAAAATATGTGTTTTTCTAGCTGGCACATGCCATCCTGCTGGCTCTATCAATTACATTGTTCCTCCTCCGGTGGTGAGTTTTTTTGTTGTTGTTGCTCTAAGTAGCAGGCATTTTAAACTGAACTGTTGTTTATATTGTATTGTTATTCAGAAGTTGCCTTTTTGATTGGCACAACCTGTTTCCAATTTCACCAATGTTGACCTATTTTGGAAAGCTCATTCCATATCACTCAGTTAAGCTAACAAAAAGTGTTTGTGAATGAAATATTTACAAACCACATCAAAAAGTATAGGTCTCACCAAAAGTAAGTTAAATAAACGGACTGATTCTCAATCATCCCCCAGGGCCAATGCGAGTGTCGTGAGGGTGTGGCGGGTGCGGCTTGTGACCGCTGTAAACCTCTGTACTGGAACCTGTCCCCAGATGTTCATGAAGGATGCACGAGTAAGTCTTTAGCTCCAATAGAATGGTTCAAATTTCACTGGATTTTGAGACCTGATGAGTGCACTGGCGTGTGTGTTTGTTTTTCTGTGCGTGCTTGCATTCCCATTCAGAGTGCGAATGTCACATCGCCGGAACACTGAGCGGCGTCGCTGAGTGCGCACAGGTGAGCTAGCATGACCGCCTCTTGATTTTAATTTTTGTGTCAATATGTCAAATTCTCAAACCGCAGGAAAGTGGTCAGTGTCACTGCAAGCCAAACGCCTGTAGAGGCACCTGCACCACCTGCAAAGATGGTTTCTACAACCTGCAGGAGCTCAGCTACTTTGGCTGCCAGGGTGAGAATTAACCCAACATGCTTTTCTTGTACCATTGGTCTGCTTTGTGATGCTTCATCTAGCATTTTGTGCATCCAGGCTGCCAGTGTGATATCGGTGGCTCCGAGGGCCAAGCCTGTGACGAGCGGAGTGGCCGTTGTCGTTGCAGGCCCAATGTGCACGGAGCAAAGTGCAACTTGTGAGTCCAGAACTACCAACAATACTATACAAAAAAACTGACTGGGCAATTATGAAGCTGCAGAGATTTCATATGTTCACGCTTTACTATTTAATTAATGCATTTGTGAATGTGGCTTTGTGTCTAGAGCCGCTGTGGATCATTATTTCCCTGACCTTCACCACCTCAAGTTTGAGGTAGAAGAGGGCACCATGTTGGATGGTAGGCCAGTGCGCTTCGGCTACGACGCAATTGAATTCCCTGGCTTCAGCTGGAGGGGTTATGCTCAAATGTCGCTCATCCAGGTGAGGAATGAAAAAAAAAACCTCTTATTATTCTGCCATTGGGAAAAAATATAGTAATCGTGTAATTGACTAAAAGTTCACCATTAGCAAGGAAGGAGTTGAAATGGCCATAATATGAAGTTCTTCTTCTTCTTCTCTCCTTTTGCGCCGCCTGGTGTTGGTGGGTGTACGTTTAGTCCAAAGTGCTGGTGCCTGTGTGGGTAAGCTCTCCAGACCTGTTCCGGATGGTGCTGCGCTACTCCAACGTAGCAGGCGTAGAAGTCCGGGGTCGGGTTTCGGTGCTGGAGGACCATGGGAAAAACTTCTGCGCTAATTGTAAGTATACTGCAGTTGGGTAGCTTGCACCTCCTTCTTCTCATCTTCCATTTCCTGTGAGATCCTCAGATTATTCTTGTCGCTTCTTGGATGCAGCCACAGCTCAGGGCACAAACTTTATATTCACTGTCTTACTTTGACATGTTTTTTTTCCGCTTCCAATGGGTTTTCCCTCTTCCGCCTCGTTCACTCTCGTAAGTGCTCCTCTTCTTCATCTTGTGGTCCTTTGATTCGCCTTTCTGAACTTGTCTTTCATCTTTCTCATCCCGTCTCCTTCTCTTTTATTGAATTGAATGTTTTTTTTTGTCTGAATCTAACAAAACCGATAATTGTGATTATTCAGGTTCCGAGCAGTCTAAAGAGATTGTCTTCGCTCCCAGCACAGGACCAGTCTTTGTCAACATTCCCCAAAACAATTTTGTAGAACCTTTTGTTCTTAATCCCGGAACCTGGACCATACTCATAGAGGCTGAAGGAATCCTACTGGTCAGAGTCTTTGGTCATTAATATATATATATATCTATTCATACTTTATGTGCTACCGTATTTTCAGGACAATAAGTCGCACCGGAGTATAATTCTGACTTGCAAAAGAATGCACAACGAAAAGGAAAAAAATATGAGTATCGGTTGATTGATCAGAAAGAAGAATGACCCGTGATAGTAAAATAGAGAACAATAGACAAAATAAGCAGAGGCAAGTCCAAACCAACTATATATATATTAAAAAAAAAAACGACTTATTATCCGGAAAATACGGTACATACTACCCCAATTCCAACTGGGACATTGTGTTAAACATGAAGAAAAACTCAACTTCCCTGAAATTGACTTTCAAAATTAATGATAACATTCTTATTATCCTTCTTAGGATTATTTGGTCCTTTTGCCCAGTGCCTACTATGAGGCTCCCATCCTACAAATCTACGTCACAGAGCCATGCATGTTCAACGCACAGCCAGACGGCAGCCACAAGTAAGCACAATGTTCTTGCTGTTTGTTTTGATTATCCGTTTATTCTCGCTTGTCCTCGCAGCTGTCTACAGTACACGTACCTGTCTCTGGAACGCTTCCCCTCGTTGTCGGGTAATGACGCCAGTTGTCGCCATGACAACCACCTTCCACGGCCGTGCCCTACCGAAAGGATCACCCAACGCCATCCCGACATGGCCGTCTGCAGTGGTTACGACGTAAGTGCGGGAACGCCTGCATTTGTTACTCGGTCTTCATTTATAATGCGTACCGTATTTTCACGACTTTAAGGCGCACTTAAAAGTGTTAATTTTTCTCCAAAATAGACTGCGCCTTATAATCCAGTGCGCCTTATATATGGAAACACCAGAAAAGCAAAAACGGAAAACCACCACTATTGGATATTAAAAAAACACAAACGCCTGAACTGAAAGAATACTGTTAAATATGCAGATGCCATCTGAGTTTACAAAATCTTCCATCATATAGCTCCTCCCCCACTGCAAGATTATATAGAAAAAAATCCAAAACATCAACAATGGCTGGCTCTAGAGGTGACTGTGTAGTGAGTGCTTCATACCTGGAAGTCAATAGCAATTACCGTATTTTCACGACTATAAGGCGCACTTAAAAGTCTTAAATTTTCTCCAAAATAGACAGTGCGCCTTATAATACAGTGCGCCTTATATATGGAAAAAATGTCATTCATTGAGGGTGCGCCTTATAATGCGGTGCGCCTTATAGTCGTGAAAATACGGTAACTTATGATACAAACTATACACATGAAAACGGTGGAAATATGTGGTAAGAAATAATTGGCACTAGATGAAAATGATTACTGTGCCAGCAGATCAGTGTGGAGATGCAAGTCAATGTGAAGACTGAAGACACCTACGTGCTGGTTGTGGAGTACGCCAATGTGAAGGAATGGCCACAAACGCTTGCTGTTACTTTCAATTTGCCAGGAGCCCAGACACAACAATACACTGTTACCTTGACCAACTGCGCATTCAGGTGTACCTTCAAACTTTACTCCTTGGGAAAAATTGTGACATGGTCTTCATCAATGCTGTTTTTGCAGCTTTTTGTGTCGAGCAGTCGCTGTCGATGAACTGAAGCGAGTGGCACTCTTCTCACTGGCTGGTGACATGGAGCTCCAGCTAACCGCTGAGAGTGCCAACTTTTTCTTGGTACGCAGAAGGTCAAGTCATCTGAACACGAAAATATTTTTTCTTTTGTTTTACACATCTGAAAACAATGCTATGAGTGCTAAATATCTTTATTCTGCTGCTGTAGCACAAAATCTACTTGGTTCCTCAAGAGCACTTCTCCATGGAATATGTGGAACCTAAAGTCCTTTGCATCAGCACTCACGGACACTTCTCCCAGGACAGGTACAGTATTGTTCGTCATCATTTTGTTGATGTGGTGACGCCCACTCAGACCAGACTGGCTTCTTCCTTGTAGCTCTTCCTGCATCCCATCTCGCTTCCAAATGCCATCCAACTCGCTGGGCCTGAAAGAGGGCCAGAGCTCCAACATGGAGAAACCCATCTTGGTGTCCCCCGGAGCCGCCTTCCCCCTCCCCGGTCCACAGATAGAACCTTCCACCTGGGCATCAACAGAGCGACCCCCTCAGGCAGCCGATAATGGCGACCACATCAGACTAGACTCGCAGCAGGTGACTCTCTAAACCCGTGCCTGTGATACAACAGCTGTTTTCTTACCCTTGAAACATCCTCTTAAACAGAATGCAGCTGTATATTCGACTCATGTCCACACTCTGGGACGCTATGTCTTCATCCTCCACTATCACCAACCTCTGCATCCCTCTTATCCCATTCATGTTTACATCAATGGCGGGCACATCTGGAAAGGTATTCAAACCACAACTAAGTCAGCCTGGTTTTATACCAGTTGGATCATGTAAAGTTATTTGTAGAGGGTCTTCTATAACTAGCAATTGGTGCAGACATTGTGTTTTTTTCACATACACTTTGTCGTGATTATTTGAAAGATTCACCATGAATACAATGTTGTGGGCACCAATTGGTGCTTGGTTGGGCTTTGTTGATGCTTCTATTTGTGACTCTATATCAGGCCATGTCAACGCTTCCTACTGTCCGCACGCGTATGGATGTCGGAATGTCTTGGTGGCAGAAAACCAGATCATCCTTGATGTGAGCGACCACAATCTCTTTCTCACCGTGCAAGTTCCTGCGGATAAAACACTGTGGCTGGTGAGTTTCAATGGGAACACTCATTCCACACAACCCGATAAGCCTTCTCATTTAGAAATTCATTGCTGGGAGACGCGCTGAGACTTATTTCTACATTTTTGTATACTTCTTGTCTCCCTTTTCAAACTTGGCAAGCTCTTTTTTTTCATCCCCTTGCTAAACACTTTCATGCATTTTGTTCTTTATTTGCTTGCAGGACTATGTGCTGGTGGTGCCTGAAACCAGCTACAGCCCCAGGTACTTGAGCGAGGAACCACTGGACAAATCCTATGACTTCATAAGTAACTGTGGCCAAAACAGCTTCTTCATCAGGTGAGTTTCTGAGCACTACCACTCTTATTACTAGTTAGAGTCACAAATTATAGTTCTTATACTTAAAGTTTTCAAGACATGCAGAGTACTTCCAAACATCAAAATGAATTAATTGGATTGGATTGGATAACTTTATTCATCCCGTAATCGGGAAATTTCTTTGTTGCAATAGGAAGAGGGTGAGGATGCAGGAATAGGAAAGGCATTATACACAAATAGGTACTTAATAGTAAGTTCATAAATAAATACATGAATAAATATATAAATAGGTAACTGTGTTGCTGATATATATATATATATATATATATATACATACACATACATATATATAGAAGCACATCTATACTCTACATAATGTTTGATCTAGGAAACAATTTAACACTCAAATCTCAGTTTTTTTACCCATTTGCAGTTATTTTATCCAAATTAATTTATCAGCAAACAGAAACTTCTTTTAAGGGTGTCTGTCACAGCAAGAATTGACCTGTAGTGTAGTGTTGAAGCTGTTTTGTAATATAGTCTGATTTGAGAAATAACAAAATGGTCATATGGCTTCAAAAAAATTGAAAACTTATACATAGCTTGCCAGCAGACTGCAAGTATCTTTTCTGTTAGTGATTCACCATTGATTTTTTACCTGGAGCAATTCTGAGAACCAAATCTGTTTCATTGTGAAGCCTTTTCTGTTATTTTTTTTTACAATGAATTTGTTTCTAAACAAAATCTGCCACGATCTTAAAGATGCAGCATGTTGTAAGGCATAGAATTGAACATATGGTATCGCTAAGTCAGAAAGATGAGAAGGTGCTAAATCATGTCATCTTTTATGAATATGTAATAGAACTAAGAATATAATTCAAGGTAATATGAGAAAATGTGCTATTTTAGTATATTTTCTGCCCCTCTGCAGTCCGCTCAGTGCATCCCCCTTCTGTCGCCAAGCTGCCACTTCGCTGTCGGCCTTTGTCAACAACGGAGCACTGCCGTGTGCGTGTCATGAAGTTGGCGCAGAGAGTGACACCTGTGAGCCTTTTGGCGGCCAGTGCCGCTGCAGGCCCAATGTGATTGGGCGAGACTGCTCCATGTGCGCCACGGGGTATTGGGGCTTCCCTAATTGCCGGCGTAAGTGTTTCTGCTTCTCTTTTATTTTGATGATTTTTTTAACTAGGTCTCCAGTCAAAATGCAATGGAAATCTCCTGCCGCTGTTTTTAATATATATATTTTTTCCTTAAAACAACTACCTCTCTGCAAATACTTGACCGGGGAGTGCAGTGAATGAGTGCATGTAAATTACTCGGCTAATAACTCAACATGTTATTTGTCCTTAGCTTGTAGTTGCGGTACCAGGCTGTGTGAACCCATGTCAGGCGAATGCATCTGCCCCCCTCGAACCCTGCTGCCTGAGTGTACCCAGTGCGAACCGCAAACATTTGGCTGCCATCCACTTGTTGGATGTGAGGTGTGCAACTGTTCCCGCCCCGGGACAGAAGCGCCAGACGTTAACTGCGACATTCTCAGCGGACAGTGCAGGTGATAATGCGTGTCCTTTTTGTGAGGGTATAAAAAGTGTCCAAAGAAACAAAAATGTGAGAAAACTTTGTACTCACACAGTTTCAATCTAAAATATTTTCACAAGTTAACTGGCTGTCCTTCAAAAGCATGTGAATATTTAATGGTTTTAATTGATTTGATTGATTTTCATTGTTATATATCACGTTCCAGATGCAAGAACAACGTGGTCGGTCGCCAATGTGACCGCTGTGCATCTGGATACTACGGTTACCCAAATTGTCAACCATGTGATTGCAATGAAGCAGGAACTGAGGAAGAAGTGTGCAACTCTTTCACGGGACAATGCCGATGCAAGGTGAGCCTTAAAAAAAAACTAACAAAGAAACCAAGTCGATCACTGAAATAGCTGTCTAAAGCAATCTACAGCATTGGGTGAGAGTTATCTAACTAATTCTTCGATATGTGCCCCTTTCTTCCACATTTATAGGAGAATGTGGAAGGTTCTCGCTGTGACCAGTGCAGAGTTGGTACATTCCACTTAGACCCAACTAACCCTAAAGGTTGCACCAGCTGCTTCTGCTTCCGTGCGACGGACCGCTGCAGGAGTTCGGAAACGAGATACAGCGAGGTAGCCAAATTAAATATGTCCTTTGCTTTACTGGCTTTATGAAACACACTTTCCTCTTAAAGATCATGAACATGGAAGGCTGGGTACTACTCAGTGCTGACAAACAGGAAGTTCCAGTCAACGTGTATCTGGATCAGGACTTGGTGGAGGCCGACCTGAGTGATATTCCTGATGTGTATCAAGATCTTCATTGGCATGCACCTAAAACCTACCTTGGAGACAAAGTCTCCTCTTACGGGGGTTATCTGAGATATCGCCTTCACACACAAACCATGAGAGGAGATGTCTGGTCTCTTCCCGTTGAACCACCTAGGCCTGATATAATCCTTAAGGTAAACAAACACACACTTATGGGAGATAATAAATAATTTTAGGACTCTGCCAAAAGATGTTTTGTCTTGTATTTCGTTAAAAAAAACAGTTAAAATAGAAGTTTGTGTGGGTGTGTAGGGTAACCAGATGACACTGGTATTTTTGGAGCGTGAATATTCTTCCCCTGAGGAGCCACATTTGGGAATTGTGCACATGGTTGAGGTAAAGTAGACCCAGTAGTCTTCACGTTAAAGTGCAAAGTAGCTTGGTTAAACAAAATGAGTTTACCCAACAGGGAAGTTTCCGGCACGCTCAGACTGGCAACTCTGTCTCCCGAGAGGAACTCATGATGGTTCTGGTGGCTCTGGAGTCCCTCCAGATCCGAGCCCTTCATTCCCAGTCGGCACACTCGGTGTCACTCCGTGGTACCGTGCTCGAACGGGCGGAGAACTTGCCCGCTGGTCGTCATGCCAACAATGTGGAGCTCTGCATGTGTCCTGCCAACTACCTGGGAGATTCTTGTCAGGTGACGAATAACCCATGTTGCTTAAAGCGTTCATGTTTCCTCCTTTTTTTTAAAATTCATTTTTAAAAAAAAATGTAATTAATTATTATTCATTTCTATGTTTGCGCCTACAGAAATGTGCTCCAGGTTTTTACAGGGACAGCATCGGACTCTTCCTGGGGAAATGCGTGCCCTGCAACTGCAATGGACATTCGGATCAATGTATGGACGTATCAGGAATTTGCTTGGTAAGTTGAGTGGATTTTATAGGTCTTCTGAAATTACTGTTCTTTATTATTCTTGCTAAATGACCTTACATAGGCCTTAATATATATGCCTGTTAGGTGAAAATGTTTTCCCATAACTCTTTCGCAACCATTCATCGCTTTGCTGGAAATGGTCAATTTAGTATTTTATGACTTGTTTCACTGCTTTAAATTATAATTGAATTTAAAGGAAACACTGACGAATGTAAAAGTGATTTCTTTTATTCTGTTTTGTTGTCATTTTCTACGTGTGTGTTTGTTTTTTTTAGAACTGCCAACACAACACCGCCGGTGACCATTGCGAGAAATGCAAAGGTGGCTTCCTCGGCAACAACAGTTTGAATGGCCAGGCGCTGTCATGTTCAAGTTGCCCATGTCCACTTCAAGTGCAAACCAACAAGTCAGTACTCTATAACAACTCTTCTGCTCTGAGGCCATAGCGTCTGGACTAAATAATCAACTTTGTTTTGTGCAGTTTTGCTGTAGGTTGCGTGCACAAGAATGAGCACATGCAATGCTTGTGTATGCCAGGTTACGCCGGGCCACACTGTGAAAGGTAAACCAATAAAACGACAAATATCAAGGGTGCTTCCAGTCATACAAGTGCCCAATCTGCCTGGGAATTAAAAAAAAAAGTTTAGCTCAGTCTACAGTTAATTTTCTACGGGCAGTTATTTCACATCAGTTAGCTTGTTGCCTCATTCTGTCATTAACAATAGCCTCTTGGCAGGTGCGCTCCCGGTCACTACGGTAATCCTATGGTACTGGGAAGTACATGTCAACCGTGCAATTGCCACGGCAACACAGACCCCAACATGCTGTTCACTGACTGCCACCCACTGACCGGCGAGTGCCTGAGCTGCATGCATAACACAACTGGGCCTCACTGTGAAATGTGCGCCCCTGGTTACCACGGCGATGCCATCTCTGCCAAAAACTGCACCAGTAAGTTTTAGTAGCTGCAATTAGTCAGCGTAGGTTTGAGCCATTCTCTAAATCACCGTGAGGTCTTGTCGTCGTACAGAATGCAATTGTTCACCATGCGGCACTGAGTCATGTGACCCGCATACTGGGCAGTGCCACTGCAAACCAGGAGTGAGCGGCTCTCACTGTCACAGCTGTCAGGTTTGTTTTTTGGCAAAATTAGAGTAGCCTTTTCCATATTACACGTTGTTGAGTCCAAATTCCCGTATTCAGAATGGCATGTTCGGCTTTGAGTCATGCGGCGGGTGTCGTCCATGTGACTGTGAAGCCTCAGCGGCACTGGTACAGCCCTGCAACCCTCAGAGCGGTGAGTGCAAGTGTCAACCAGGAGTCAACGGACCTAACTGTCGCCAGTGTGCTCCCGGATTTTGGGACTACCGACCTGAGGGATGCAAACGTGAGAAAGAATGAACACAAACAAATTGGCATTGGATTTTGCGGCAGAGTTAATTGAGTTATGACTTGTTTTTTTGGGGGGCGGGCTTAGCCTGCAATTGCAGGAGTGGAAACTGCGACCCACGGACCGGAGAGTGTCATTGTCAGGACGGCATGACAGGAAAACAGTGCGAAATCTGCTTGAATGAACACAACATTCTTGTCGGGCACGGACACGATCTCCACTGTGAAGGTGATAAAAAGCATGCTAACACCCACAGTCAAAGGTTTTGGGGCACTCTCCCATCCTACTGAATAGTGAAATATCTTAAAACGTTTGATACTAGATGTAAATACTTGAGAATGAAGTGTAGCACAGACAATCAAGAAATATTTTACTCATACTAATGCATTGCTCTAACACACATATCTTTAAACTAGAGGAGCACTTATTAAAATGCTCTCATTTGAAGTATTAAATGTGAAAGATAATCCTGAACCTCTGGCCTCATGCACACAAACTGCCGTGAACTCTTGTCATGTGTCGTGCGTGTGTTACCACGGCAGCATGTGACAGCTGTGTGATTGTCCTGCTGGAGGCTCTGCACGAGATGGACTTTGATTCGCTTGCTGCACAGCTGCACAACCTCAACGCCAGCTCCATGGCCTGGACACAGCTGCGCAAGCTCAATGCCACATTGAATGATACCGCTGTGAGTTGCACACAAACTAGAAACTTTTTCAGAGTTGTTTCGTAGGTGAGTTGGCTGAGGAAGCTTTACGTTTCTTCAGTTAACAGCCTGATGTGGTTTGGAAGTCAGAAGGGAGGGTTTAAACGTTTTAAACAACAATAACAACACACCAGTCCATGTGATACTTAACTTTGTCTTCATATATTGATTGTAGAGTGTCATCGAGAAGTACAACAGCTCGCTGATCGACAGCCGCCATCAAGCCAATGTACTAGAGAGTGAAATTGTCAACATTAGTGCTGATGTGGACTTGCTGCAGAACAAGGTGAAGCTTATAAATGTGTTCGTAAACTTTGGTACACATTTTTAAACAGACAAAATACTACAAGCCAATCATTTTCGTGATATCATAAAGCTGCTGACATCTCATGATGCACAATTGGGAACCTATCCTTTGAGTATTTGGAGCATAAACATCGTTTTCATACACTGTTCATGAGCTGATGGTTGCATCTTCAGAGTGAAACGACGGCAGAACGATTTCACCTGCTGGCAAACAACACATCTGACACTTACCAAAAGGCGGAGGACCTGCTTGCCTTCATCCATAACTTGACCATGGATTTAAATGGTATGTAAAAATGGAATGATTATCGATATACTATTCTATCCAATTAAAGCTCACTTCTCCATACTTTTCCCCCATAAATCGATACTTTTCGTCATACCTGTATGGCTATAGTACTGATAGTTATATAGTAATGCTTGTGTGTGTGATTGACGATCCAACAGACATCGTGCGAATGGCCAATGGCTCGCTGAACCACACAGAAATACTAGATGACGCAGAGCGTGAGAGAAAGATGAGAGATGTGGAAGCCATGTTGGCCATTATGAGGAGTAGAAGCTGCTCGGGACAGAAAAAAACTGCCGACCGAGAGAAAACAGAGGCGGAAAAATGTAAGTAGACTTGATTCTGCAAGTTGGTGAACAACAGGAAGTGACACTTGTGCCGACAGTGTTGAGGAAGGTCCAAGAGGGTTTGGCACGACGTCACGAGGACAACGAGAAAGCGGTCAAAGCCGCCAATGACTATCTTTCCCGCTTCCACGCCAACATGATGGAGCTTCGAGACACCCTGAACGAGGCTATCGACAAGTTAGCCCGAGCTGCCGAGGTCAACAACAGCAATCAGAAGACGCTGGACGACAACACGGTGATTGTGGCGGAGGGACCGCCGAGTGAAGGCGCAGCTGGGGATTCACAATTGTGACATTGACCTTCTACTCTTCCAGAGAAGAGTGAATGAGCTGACGTCCGAACGTGATGATGTGGCCGAGCATCTGCAAATGGTGGAAGATCTGGTGGCTCAAGTCAACGAGCTGCAGTCCATGCTGCATGACTCCAAAGAGGTGAGCGTGCAAACCCAGAAAACTCCAGCGTGGCTCGTGTTGACCTGGCCAGCATTATAAATGTGTATGTGCAATTGGATTTGAAGCACACACACACACATATACTTCATGGATGGCATTGTTTTTCAGGATTACGAGCGTTTGGCGGCACAGTTGGATGGTGCCAGGACACCATTGTCCAAAAAGGTGATGGACTTCACGTGGGCCGACTCCAAGATCCCCCTGGTGGAGGAAGCTGAGCGCCATGCTGCTATGCTCCATGCTTTATCCATGAACTTATCCAGGTAAACACCTATTTGTGAAGACAACATGGATAAAAAAAACATATTCTCTTCAAGTTAATGTGGTGTTTTGTTAGCTTCGTGGAGGAGACAAAGAGTGAAGGTTTGGTGGACATGACCAAGGCTTACAATAAGATCATCAACGCGATCAAAGCAGCTGAGAAGGCAGCAGGGGAGGCGGACAAAGCTGCAACGAAGGCGCTGGAGGTGAAGATGAGAGCTTGACTTTTTGAATCCATCTTGCCCGTTTTTGTGACCTTTTGTGTTCTCGTAGAATGTCGGGGAGCAGAACCTCCGTCACACGGCAGACTCGCTGAGGAACCGCAGTGTGGCGCTGAAGGAGGAAGTAGAAAGCCTTGATGAGGAACTCGAGAGTGGTAATAATGGTTAACTTTTTCATGCACAAATTATGATTTTTAGGATTGGGGTCTCAAGCTTGCAGTCGGCTCACGGCAACCTTTCTTGGCCCCCATTTGACATTTAATTCCAGGATTCATTTTAAATGAAATAAATGATTAAATTGACGGATCCTCTTTTGAAAAATCTAACAGAAAAACTCTTGCTTGTATTATAATAAGTAAAAACAATGCAAACTATAAAACTCTCTATATACTCAGTCATTTCTAAACTTGTTGTTTCCTCACTACAGACTTAAAACCACGGCTAGATGACGCCTGGAAGCGATTGAACAATAGCAAAACCAAACAAAACCAAGTGACAGCAGACTTTGAAACGGCCCAGAAGAACCTGAACTCCTTTTCAAGTATGTGTTCAATACATTAAGTTAACTATTGTGGAACGAAACTAAAATCATTATGAGATTCGGTTGTAATGTAGCATCTGCTATCAGTACAAAGAATGCATTCCACCGTGAATTTGTGGCAGTCATTTTTCATATTTGAAGTACTAGTTTTTTTTTTAGTTATAGAGTTGACACTTGACATTTGAACTATATTACATATACTTTGTAATTTTGGTAAAGACAAACTGGAAATCTGATGAACTTGATTATTATTAATTCATCTTAATTTTACATTAGAGAGACTATATATTGTAATGGACATCATTTGTCAAGTCAGTAGGGCAATTTTCCTGTGTTCTCTGCAGATGTGAGTCAAGACATTGATGCGGCAAAGCAAGCAATAAATCAGGCCAATGCTTCGGTCTCGCAAGTCAACGACCTCCTACGTCCAATCAGAGAGCAGTTGGACCAATGGCAGCAAACTTACAGTGACGGCAATACGACCAATCAAGATGTAAATGAGGCTCTGATGGAGGCCAACAAAACAGGTAGGAGCTTACCACAACACATCATATTGTTTGTAAGGGAACACTAAAAAGGTGGTGTTTTTGTTTGTTTCTAGTGTGTAGTATACACCCCAACTAATAAAACAAAAAATAATTGAGGTTGTATCTTCAACATAGGTTCAACAAAGTACAGTGGTACCTGGAGATACGACCTGACGGGACTGAGGTCGTATGTCGATTTGCTCATAGCTCAAATGAACGTTTCCCATAGGAATGAACTAAAAACAAAGTAATTTGTTCCAAATATCTGCAAAAAAAACACCAAAAAAAGAATATTGGATTGGAAAAACATTTGTATTTGTTGTAACTCACCATCTCTTGACAAAGTAACAAATGACTAGTGGTTTAATAATACTAAAATATGTTTAATAGTATTAAAATTTGATGGATTTTGCGGATGGGAGAAAGAGAGAGGCGTGGCCAGTCTATTTGCCGAAAGACATTTAGCCGACTGACGTCTGGCTGAAGGCCAACTCGCCAAAGGGGCATCTGGCCGAACATAGAATTAGCCGAACGACTAATTGGCCGACCGACTATCTAGCCGAAGGACATTTTGCCGACGCGCTCGCCCCGCCCCCGGTCGTGTGTTTGTACAGGTTTTTCAACCTCGGACTGCGGGCCATATAAAACATTTTTTTCCAATCCAATATCCTGTTTTTGGTGTTTTTTCAGAAGGTTGGAATTTGTTTATAGTTCATTTCTCTGAGAAACTCTTTTAAGTTACGAGTAAATTGACATATGAGCTCAGTCCCGGAACGAATGAAGCTCGTATGTCGAGGTGCCACTGTATTAATTTTTGTATTCATCTATTGTCATGTTTGAAATCGGTGTGCAGTGTTGCGTTTCATGCACGTGGCCTACTTTAACGTGTATCGCAGTGAGCATGCTTGGGGACACTATCCCCCTCCTCCTGAACAAGCTGGACAAGCTACACAACCGATCGGCGCAGATGCCAAACATATCGGAGAACATCAGCCGCATCCGACAACTCATTCAACAGGCACGCAATGCTGCTAGCAAGGTAGTTGGACTGACTGACTCCCACTGGGAATGACATCATCACTGGAACAACAAACTGCAAGGGACGATAATGCCCTTCTTTCTTTCCTGCGTCCAGGTGAGCGTTCCTGTTAAGTTCAATGGTTCATCGGGCGTTCAGGTGCGCCCCCCGCCCAACCTGGCCGACCTAGCATCCTACACTTCTCTCAAATTCTTCATCACATTGCCCGAAGCACCACGCTCCCGCCGGCAGGACGTCGACACCGAGCAATTTGTCTTTTACCTCGGCAACAAGGATGTAAGTGGCAGCGTGAGATCATTCAAGAGTTTTGACATTATAGGGTGACCTTAGGAACCATTTTACTTTACATGTGGAAGTTATTTTTTTAATTATAGTTTTTGATTTTTTAAAAATCACATTTAATTTTTAATTAGTTTTCGCTGTTTTTTGTACTGTGTGTGTGTGTGTGTTTTAATTTCATTTGAATTCGGCTTAAAGTCTGAAAATAGCAATTAATTGTCACCAAAAAAAGCGGAACGTAGTAAATTCGTGCCTACTCCGAATCCTGAAAATAACAGGCGACAATATTTCTGAAAAATCAACAAAAAAACAAAATCAAAGAAAGAACATTCATTGATTCATTTTACGATATGTTTATCCTCACCACGGTCACGGGGGGTGCTGGAGCTTACCCTAGCCACTAAGGGTCAGTACACCCAAAATTGGCGTGCAGGTAATCGCCTTAGTGACTGATGTACGCATCACACTGGGCCAGACAGGATTGGTGTAAATATTCATCGCAGTATTTGTACAATTTCTTTTAATAACTGAAGTAGAAGTAAATGCGTTATGCTGTCTTCCGGCTCTTACGAACGATATTGCAGTGAGGAAAAAAAGGCTTTTGCATTGATGTTATTTTGTGTGCTTGTCTTTGTAGTCCACAAAGGATTTCCTTGGAATGGCCCTGGAGGGGAAAAAACTGCGTTGGTACTTCAATATCGGAGGAGAAACGGCACAAGTATTGATGTCTGAGGATGTCAAGTCTAACGGGAACTTCAACAGTGTGGTTCTGGAAAGGTAGGTTCTACACCACATCTACATGTGCGACTGACTTCTTTCTCATGCCGTGTTGTTGTTTTGAAGGATCCTACAATATGGGCAAATGTCCATGTCCTCCGAAGCTTCTGAAGGTGACCAGCACGTCACCAAAGCGTACGTGGAGGCGGGGGGAGATCAGGGCCTTCTCAACCTTTTGACCAATGACACTGTCTTCTACGTGGGAGGCTACCCAAGCACCTTTAAAGTAAACGTTCATAGATGTGTTTCATCTAACTAATGACAAAAGACAACTGAAGGTCTTCTTAAAAGTTTGAAATTCATTGATTATACACAACAGCCTTTTATTTTCAATGATGCTGTTGGAATCGCCATAGACCAGATAACATGGAAAAAATCTTTCATTGTTCTGACTGAAGAATCTTTACCATGTTTGTTCCCCATTTAGCCCCCTGCACCACTGGCCTTGCCCAGCTTCAAGGGCTGCATAGAATTAGATACATTGAACGAGGAAGTCCTTAGTTTGTACAACTTTGAGAAGATCTTTCAACTGAACACCACACTGGAGAAACCGTGTGGCCGCTCCAAGCCTACGCTGACTCAGGCCTGGGTGAACGACGCGGCTTATTTCGACGGCACCGGCTTTGCTGAGATCGCTTTCAGTGACGAGTCGGCCCGCATGCAACGATTCGAGCAGGAAGTCAAGCTGATCTCCCATAAAGGGATTTTACTGCTGCTTCAAAACAAAGTAAGTGTTCAACAAGTCACGGTCAATGTCATCACTGTGTGCTGAGTGTCTGTGTGGCCTTGACTAGGACCAGTTCCTGTGTCTGGCTGTGGTCCGGGGCCACCTGAGGGTTTTCTTCCAGTTTGGTGGCGAGATGGAGGAATTCCAACCCAAAGATCCAACTTCACCGCTCCTGAGAGTCAGCGACGCCAATCCCAAAGTGGTACGTTCTCTCTATTATTTTTTTCTTTTGTTTGTTTTGTTTTATTATATTTTATTTTTACAGCGGTGCTCCTTTACTGCAGTGTTTCTCAACCTTTTTTGAGCACTGGCACACTTTTTGCATTGAAAAAATCTCAAGGCACGGCACCAGCTAAAAATCTTCCGATTTAAATCAAATTTAAATGTCCCCTAAATTAACAAATACAGTTGTTTTTTCAACAGGAATCAAATAAATCCCCCCAAGTGATTTCAAAATCAAATTTTTCTTACCAGTCTACGTCAGGTTCTGGTTCAAGTGACGTAAAAATAAGTAATGTAAAGTTTTTAACCTCATAATTGTATGACTTTTACTCCCAATATTACTGAAATCTCCTAATATTGCGTGAAAAGCAATGTTGTGCTTACACACACACACACACACACGTCGCCAAAGGTTGATGCCCAAAAACTTCTGGTTGACGTAACGTAAAAACAAGAAAATGACTTAAATCACTTTTTTTTACTCTCAAAATTACTTAAATCTCATAATATTACACAAAAAGCAGTTTTGTGCTCAAACAGACTTAACATTGACAAAAGTTGAAGCCCATGAAGCCAAACAACAACCAGTTCACGTTACAGAACATAAGCAACAAATGACTTGAATCTCATTGTATTACAAGTGGCATCTTGTAATAGTACATTCTATCATTTAACGTACATTATATTTGGATTTTAATGTCGTAGTGGTTGGGAAACACTGTTCTATTGCAAAGAATGACGGATAACTTATTGGCTGCCCATGACAGCAATACATTTAAGGGTTAAAAAGAAAATTAAAAAATGACTCCGTGAGATTATAGTGTGCAAAAAGGCCAAATAAACTAAGAAAAACCTAATAGAGTGTTCAACGGCTATTGCTTACTTATTTAGCTGGAGATCATCATTCTGCGATCTTCTCCATATCGAGTGGTGGTGAGGAGCAACCGCATCCAGTTGTTCACCCACATTTTGTCGGAGAACATCCCAGCATTTGGAGGCACATACTTTCTGGGAGGAGTTCCTGAACACAACATGCCAGACAGGTCAATAACAGACACACACGCACAGACAGTGCAATGTTGCTTATGATCTGACGTATGCACCATAGTGTTTTATTTATTTATTTTTTTCTATGTGTGTCACCTTCTGCTGTTATTTGTGGTTGGGGATGCAGGCTGCGGTCCATATTTCCACAGCAGGGCTCGCTGAAAGGATGTTTTCGCAATGTCAAGGCCCAGAACTCTCACATTGACCTGAAGAGGATGAAGAGCTCTGGAGTCAGTTTTGGTTGTGACAGCGACTTGCTGGTATGAAAAACAAAGCGCTCATTTGGCTGTTTATTTGAACAAGTTTTATGTACAACTTCACAAAATGCTTGTTACTGAAATGTGATTTTATTTTTAAATTGGGAAAAAATAGCACTTCAAGCCAACTTCATTTTCATAGATAAAAGTACTCAGTAAAGTGTAGGATTAAACATTCTGTTAACTTCCTAAGATTGAATAGCAATCTCCCTTTTTTGTCAACTTTATGATAATGAAAGTGCTAATGTTACGATACAGAAACGTATATACAAAACAGATACAATACAGAACAATCCACTTGTGTTGGGTCTTCAGTGCAAAATGATAAAATAGAGAACAATCCACTTGTGTTGACTTAATACAAGTGCTGAAATATACCAATAACAGTATTCAAATTGTGTAATAATCTATAAACTGGAGCGTCATGCATCAATGACCCATCAGGCATCAATAGTCTGATCATGGGGATGTAATATCTTCGATTAAATGAGTTGATTCATCAAAAACAACAGAAAGGCAGCAGAAATATATGTTTTCCACAGGTGGCTCGTGAGGCTCACTTCTCAGGTCAGAGCTACCTGGACTTGGCACTTACCAACGTTCCAGAACTCAGGAGCAACTTCTATGCCAGTTTTAGTTTCAGAACTGAATATAAGGATGGACTCATGTTCTTCCATCACGACAAGGTGACTGACACATTTGCTGCTTGGTGATACATCCTTTTAGACCTATATCAACCCACTGCTTGTCTGTTTTGTGCATGTGTGGGTTGGCCTGTTCAGGACGGTATTTGTAAGGTCTTCCTGCATGAAGGTCATGTGGTAGTAAGAGCAGGCAACAGCGAGGTGAGAACCCAGAAGACCTACAATGACAACAACAGTCACTACGTAGCCATCTACAACAACAACAATGGGTATAGGTCTACTGTCTGCTTGCTGCATAAAGCTAGTTGACCTTCTCACGCTAACTTCTTATCTGCTTAGATTACGCGTGTACTTGGACGACGTGCTCGAGAAGTCCAAGGAGGGTGTTTTGCTGAACACCAGGGATCGTAGCTCGACTTCTGGATTGGAGGGGCACACCTACTTGGGGGGAATGCCTGATCAAGGCTTGAGCAACCTGACGGGTTGCATTAGCAATCTCTTCATCAAGAGGTGAGATTAAAGATATTGCACTCATCCTTCTGGATTCAATCTCCTGACCGTTTTTTCTAAAGCAGTCCTGCTAACCACCGTCAAAAGTGCTTCAATATTTATTTTGTACAGTTTTTTTTATTATCTAACACACAGTCCCTTCAATACAATTGCAGGAAATTGATATGTTTTTCTCCAGTAATGTTAATTTGTATAATGTTACCCTATCAGACCCATAAACTGCCTTATACAGAGCCAGTTAGCCCTAAGTGACTCGGTCTATATTTAAAACCTGAAAACTTAGCGGTACTGGCTTTGTGGCAGCAAATCGAGTCTGCATTTGAGCCAGTAAACCTGCCTTTTTCCACTTAACATAGTGGAAAGAGGGAGGGAGGTATTTTATTGTGTCAATGTGAAATGCTATTACAACACAAAACCTAAATATTTGGAACAAATAAAGTCCAATTTTTCTTGCAAATTTAGAGAATGAAGTGCTAGTGCACCAAAGAAATTGGAATTTTACCTTTACCTTTCAGAGGATCACAAAGCAAATATCAATAGTTTGATAAATTGTGAACTAAACAGAATCCTTATTGTGATCATGTCACTACAGCTGCAGTATGAAAAGAATAGTGGGGTATTTGATCTTACTCTGGAAATGCAAGAAAGGGCAAAAGTACATCTTTCAAATATGCTTGTCGCCAGGGTGACCAGTCCTCAGATGGTTGTGAACCTGCTGAAGGCCAGAGAGAACATCAACGTTCCTCTGGACTGTCCTGCCGCCTCCAAGCCTCAGCAGATTATTGCCGTGCCACCCAAACACAGCAGCAAGTCCAAAGTAGGCATGCAGACACACCATGTACTTAAATATTGCCAATCACTGTGCAAAAAAATGTGACCAAGGAAAAAACATCCATTCTTATAATTGGTTTACAGTCAAGCCTATTCAGGGAAAAACTTGGTTTACAGTCAAGCCTAATCAGGGAAAACATTTGAGAGGAGTATATTTAGTTCTTTGGAAATTCTTTTGTGTCTTTTCCTTACTTTTGACCCCAAAATGGGTTCATCTTTACTCTAATGGATTCATTTTGAACCCAGGGAGTGTGCATGAACACCTCCGATTTTTATTGTTTCAACGGTTGAGAAGGATTTTTAGGCCAGTTTTCGTTTTTCAGGGGAAGAACAAGAAGCCATCTGGGTCACGCAGTCGCAAAACCAGGGAGTCATGCCAGGGAGTGCTGGTAAAGCCGGAAGTGGGTGCCGTGCAATTTAGCGGCTCGACACTAAGCTACCAACGTTATGACTCCGTTCCTGCTTCACTGAGGTCCAAGTGAGTGTGAACACTGTTTATGTCTACACATGGATCCAAAATGGTTACTATACTTGGAAGTCTGTTAGCATGCGAGTTGGAGGCATCATTTTTTTTATTCATCTGTTTCGTTAAACATTAAAACTGAAAACTCCAAGGCATTTTAACCCATCTACAGTATTATGTTCTATTTCCTTTAATATTGTCCATATCATATTGGAATAGTTAAGAACTAGATTTTCTCCACAGGCCTCACATCTCTCTCGGCGTGAGGCTCAATTCGTCCGAAGGTTTGATCCTCTACGCGTCGGACGGCGTCCTGACACTGGGTGTGTCAAAGGGACATTTGATCCTTTCGCTGGGCAGGAAGAGAAAGGTCAACCTGCGAAGTCGCACCAAGATAGATGACAAGAGATGGCACACGGTGAGTTCAAGCAATTCTGCCAATACCCAGTGAATGCTTACGATATGACCGTGTCCTCAGGTGTTTATAAAGTGTGGCACGGACAAAGTCAGCATGGTCGTGGATGGCCTTAGCGCTCAGTCCAGGAAGATTCCCGCTGGATACCGCGTGCCTGTCAGCACGCCATTGTACGTAGGAGGAGTGCCACAGCACCATTCAAAGTCTGCCAACTCTCCCGGCTTTGTCGGTTGCCTCCGTGACCTGACGCTGAATGAGAGACCGGCGGGGAGCCCTTCACACAGCCAGGGTGTGGTCCCTTGCTTCCAGAAGCATCTGCAACCGGGTGCATTCTTCACGGGCGAGGGTGGACACGTGGTCTTAGGTGAGCGTCATATTTTCACCGCTCATCTTTTCATGTCGCAATGACTGAAGACTACCGTGTCTTTTATCCAGATGAGGTGCTCATTCTGGATGGGAACCTGGAGATCCGAATGGAAGTGCGTCCAGTGTCCGATTCTGGATTGCTGCTGCACGCTGGGACGACGTCCGGCCAGCATTTGACCTTGACGATACGCAGGGGAGAGGTGACAATTCGGGACAGTTGTATTTTAAAAGTATTCCTTGTTTGAACTTTAACATTGTGTTCAGGTGAATTTGTCCATGAGCAGTGGTAGAAGTGATGCTTCCTTGTCATTAGCGCCTGAGGAGTCTCTCTGCAATGGTCGTTGGCACACAATCACAGGTGAGTGACACGACTCGGATGCCGACCAGGAACCTGGTTTGGACGACTAATGTCGATCTTTTGGTGCTCAGTGGTGAAGAAGAACAACATCCTGCGGCTGCAAGTGGACGGAGTGAATCAACGTGGTTCCGGACCCAGACGCGGCCCATCGGCAGGAAGCAGAGAGGCAGTTTACATGGGAGGACTTCCCGGTTCGTACTGTACAAACGTAGGCTTCAGAATTCTTCGTATTCATCATAGCTTGTCATGTCCAACAGATGCAGTTACTACGTCTCCAAGCCAGCCCAGCTTCCACGGCTGCGTCCGCCATGTGATCATTAACGGTCGCGCTAGCCCCTTCGCCAAAATTCTGTCAGTTAGCGGAAGTGTGGGCACACACGGCTGCCCTGCTGCTTAGCATTAACACACACACATACAAGCCATCTTAGTGTCACATTCCTTGGGTGCAAATAAACGGTGGTGGGTGGTGTTTAATGACTTAATTTATATCTATTTGAATATTTATTGTTTATTTTATACTTGATATCCACAGGGTGCTCCAGTGTCTGCGCACACTCGCACTTACACTACAATCACTTGCACGTCGAAAATCTCTCGGTGTGTTTTATGTCATAGCTGCCTCTCTTAGCAGTCCTCAAATACCTCACAAATACCTGGTGGTCTTCTGGCAATGTTGCAGTATTACAGTCTTCTTTGTCAAATGACATCCTGAAACGTACTTTTGACTGGAATAAGCTGTGGTCATGAAACGTGAAAATAGGCACAATATATGTATTCACATGTTTTTGTTATGTTATGCTAACCACATTTGCATTATGGTTTTCATGTACTTTGAAATTAAACTCATGAACATCATCAAGCTTCCTTTCTATATTAGTTTCAATTTGACCTGTCGTCTACTTCCTTTTTTTTTTATATCTCTTTCGTGCATGCAAGATGATTGTGTAACCTGGTTATAGCCTGTCATCTGTGGTTTGTCATTTCAATGCAATTGTTTTTAGTAAGTGAGACTGCTCTGTAAATGATCAGATTTCAAAATGGTTATGTCATGTTATCCAAGTATACTTACTACCTGTCTACTCTGTGCTGTCGCCATGCCTAGTTTAATTGACAAATAATTAATGATTTTGGACCCCAATTTTAAAGTTGTCAATACCATTTCCAGAAGAGTTACTGTCAACTATAAACATCTAGCCAAAATGACTTACAAAAAGAGACTTATTAAAACTTGAAAATAGTAACAATGGTTCACCAATGAAATGTAAAGCTACAAAATTAATGTTGAGGACTCATATTCAGAATAAAAAGTAAGTCCAATTGTTAGAAAGACCATTGAAAATTTTGAAAATAAATTTTAAAAAAACAAAACACCCCCTGGAACACCAGTGTCAAAGTGGCGGCCCGGGGGCCAAATCTGGCCCACCACATCATTCTGTGCGGCCCGAGAAAGTAAATCATGAGTGCCTACTTTCTGTTTTAGGATCAAATTCACATGAAGATTATACTTGTATATTATATTTCTTACTTTTCCCCTTTTTAAATCAATAATTGCATTTTTAAAATCCAACTTTTCTGTGTTTTTAGTTCAAAAAGCCTTTTTGTTATGTTCTAAAAATAAATATATAAAATTATTTTCTGTTTTCCACTTTAATATTGAACACAATTAAAAAAATATATAGATTTTGTTTCCTTTTCAAATGAAAAACAAAAAGATGTTTTTCCCTTACTAATAAAAAAAAGATCAAATAAATAGAAATAATGAATACGTAGGAACCTTTTCTTTTTTATCAGTTTATTTTAAATTTATTAATATATCTAAACTGGTCTGGTCCATATAAAATCGAGTTTAAGTGAGCGCAGTCCGCGAATATGCGAGTTTGACACCCAGGCCCTGAAAGGAAGGCGTGTGCTCGCGTGACGCGTCCGCTGGGAATGATTGACGGCTCCTTGCAAACAAGCTGCCGGTGCAAACGTTAGCCACTCGCTGTTCGGATTCGGGGGGCCACCGGTGCCTGCTGGGATGATGAGCGATCTTTGACCAGATCCACTACGATTCGAATATTGCTCGAAAGAAGGCGGAATTCGTCCTCGGAGGGTTGCACGAGAGTTAAATCGGTGCGTATTTTTTGCTTCTCTCTGTTAGCATCTAGGCTAACACTGCTGTTAGCTGTCCTTGGATTAGTGAGCCGTTTAATGCTAGCGGGCTAACCGATCCAGGTTGTGGAGATTATCGGCTCTAAAGAGCGCTTGTCTCGCCGACGCTCATTGAGGGTCTCGGGGAGAGAGTCGCTAGTCGTTAGTCCGTCGGAAGTGCTAGAAATCGCATCCCAGCGCGTCTCTACTCGCCGCTTTCGCCATATATTTTGTTCCATTTTGTTAATATTGGATCTACCTGTTTTTTTTGCTTTGATTGCCGAGTTTATTCGGTGTGTACAATAAATGTTAGCATTCAATGCTAAGCCTTCCAAGGGGATCACACAAACCTGCTTCTATTCTTAGTTGGTCTCTCCTTAATCTATCTTAAAACACCGTAGAGCAACGAGTATCGTAAGTCATGTCACAAATCAACTTCTCAAATTTCATATGAAAAATCGACAATATTCTCTTGGCCATTATTTATTCTAGAGTCAATAATCCGAGTAATCAAATGATGAGATGTTTAAGGTTTCAAGAGTTGGTTTCATCCTGATATTTCCTTCTATATATTTTCTGTAAGAGTTGACATAATAAGGCATGCTACTAAAAATGTGTCAATCTCTTGCACTATTGATAAATGATTTGACTTTTTTTTTTTTTGCAAGGAAGTATACTTGGATTGTAATTTCAATTTGTAAACTTAATCAAGAAAATTACAGTTTAAATTTGGTAGTGTAATGAGTGTCCTCTTATATCTTTGCACGGTGCTACATCATTAATTATGCATCCATCCAATTCCTTTTTATGTTTTGCTTCCCCTACCGAGGGGCTCATGGATCCTGTAATGTTACAGTAGAACCCAAATTGTCCACCGTCCCATTCAAACCTTCCAATAAGGTTGTTCAGTCAATCTTGTACAGTGATTAAATTGTGGATGTGGTAGGAAACAGGAGGACCTGGATAAATCCAACACACTTCATGCAAAGTCCACTCGGGAAGTGTTGTGAAAATCCGCAGGCAAATGTGCTCATTGTATTTAATTTTTTCAATGTCTGTCAGGTGAAGGGCGATGGAGCAGCAGAGACAGCGAGCTCTGTCCACGTCAGGAGAGTCATTGTATGTTGTGTTGGGAGTGGACAAGAATGCAACGACTGAGGACATCAAAAAATGTTACAGGTGATCTGTCTGTCTGTCTGTCACCGCTTCTGGAAAGGAATTGCAGTCGTTTGATTCCATGTTTTGTTTGCAGGAAACTGGCATTAAAATTTCACCCAGATAAGAATCCCGACAATCCAGACGCGGCTGAGAAGTTCAAAGAAATCAATAACGCTCATGCTATCTTGAGCGACGGCACCAAGAAGAACATCTACGACAAGTATGGCTCCCTTGGCCTCTATGTGGCCGAGCAGTTTGGAGAGGAGAATGTCAACACCTACTTTGTGTTGTCCAGCTGGTGGGCCAAGGTACAACTCGATGATTCGTAATTTCCAAAAACGTTAGTGTAGATTCAGTTGACTAAATGAAAAGCAAGCAAATACATTCACATGGTTATAAATGATCTCAAAATTGATAATGAAAGTACCATTTTCTTATTTTTTCATTTTTTTTACTGCTTTGAAAGGCATGAAACCCCTATTTTTATTTTTGAAATATGCAACCTTTCTTTCTTTGAGAGGCTTTGACTGTTTTAAGGATAATGCATTGTCCCCACAGGCCTTGTTTGTCTTCTGCTGCTTGTCCACTGGTTGCTACTTCTGCTGCTGCCTTTGCTGCTGCTGCAACTGCTGTTGTGGCAAATGCAAACCTCGGCCACCCATGGACCAGGAGCCTGAATTCTACGTGTCCCCCGAGGACCTGGAGGCCCAGATGACGGCCGACGAGAGAGGTGAGCCTTTGATTAGAAGCGAGGCCCTTGGTTCGCCGTAAAAACTCATTGTGTCCATGTCGCTCTTTTGCGCATCATGTCCTGCAGATGGCCCCAACGATCCCATCGTGATGCAACCGTCCTCCGCTACGGAAACCACGCAGCTCACCGCCGATGCCCACCAAAGCTACAGGACTGATTCGTATTAGAGAAGAAACAAGCACCTCCGCACACATACGTACGTCTTTATGCATACTCTCCTACCTCCATGGCGTGTTCATGTTCTATCATCCTTTATCGTTTGTTTGTTCCACGATCAGTCGGAAACCAAATGAGCTCAATTATGACTGCCTATTTGTTTTTTAAATTTGAGAAAACTAAAATAAAAACAAGAATTGGATTTTTGCCGTATAATTCGTTCCAGTTGAGCGTCAGTAAAGATGTATTTGCCTGTACACCGCCACTTCGTAGTCCAGATCAAGCAAATAATCCGTCAAATAGAATATGACACGATGGATTACATATTGTATCCGAGAACAAAGCATGACTCGTAAGGAGGAAGTTGCTGTTCCTGCGATAGTTTTCAAGCTTCTTTTTTTTGTTTCGTCGGTTAGCATTATTTATTTCATGAATTAACAATCCAACGGAATGCTTCTTACGCACTATGAAGGCTCCGAGAGTCTAAGTCTAAATCAACGTCGCCATTAGTTTTATTTCTCCATCAGGGAGTTGCGTAGGTGTATACAATTTATCGGGTTTCCTTGTCTATGATTACATGGGGTAAATCCATGTCCAGGTAATTATATTTATCTCTGAGATAGTTGTCACGATGTATCAATTTGAATTAATTTCTTGACTATATTTAACGTGCAATCCAATCTTGTTGCGCAAAGCACAAAATATCAACTCACATAATCCGACTTTTAGTGACTGTCATTTTGTTCAATTGATTTGTGGTTGTTATTGCTTTACTGCAAATGTAACTGATTCTGTTAAATCTGTGCATCACTAATTTAGATTCAAATAAGCAGACTAATTGAATCGTGGCACACACTGTAATATTGTGAAATAACGTATCATCCAACGAATTGATGTCATCTCCTGATTTACATCCTGTGAGTTATTTTACTCAATTTACGACAATTGGGTGAGAAATGAAGGTGTGAAATTAACATTTTCAAACAATTGGAGTGTCAATAGGTTCTTTTACTGCAAACTGTCTTCAATTCCCCAATTCAAGTACTGCTCCTTTCGATCAAATCCTTTGGATATTTCATCATTTTAGTGAAAATATTCGTCAAACATTGCGATAAGTGAGTTTATTGGCCCCCAATATTTCAATTACATTTTCCATCCTAAATCTTTTTTGCATCTTTGTGCACTGTGCATTGTTGAAAGAAATTTGATATACGGTATAATTACATATATACAAATATTTGAATTACTTGTCAACATTTTCCTTCCTTCATCTTTTTTGCATCTTTGTGCACTGTGCATGGGTGAAAGAAATTTGATATACCGTATCTTACTTATTGACTAATAGTCTATATTTTGAATAGACATGGAAATTTTGTAAGCGGCGGTAGATGAAAGAGGACCTTACTTTATTTTCATCGTAATGACAAACAAGCTTATGTATCTTTACTGATCCTTGTTTCAACATTTCCATGTAACGTAAACGTTAAAATCAAATTCATTCCTGTAGCCTGTTTTGCATTTGACTAGATTTTTTTTAAGACGAAAATTCATACTGTGGTACCTCGAGATACGAGCTTAATTCGTTTCTGCTGTTTGCGCGGCTCGTTTCATAACATAAACAAATTTAAATGAACTTGGATTACGATGCAGACATACTTAAAAATAAATTTAATCTAACCTTACACTAAACTTAATTCTAATTTTGTATTTAAGTTGGATACCTTTCTTCTCCCGGGTTGGCTGTATTTGCCCCGCCTCCCCCGTGACTTTCACTATCGATGGGCTGTTTGGTTTTGTATTCCCTTCAAAATATTCCAAAAATTATGCACACAAATGTCCTCACAAGAGGGTAACGCATGAGCACTTGTCAACGAGAAGTAATACATACTCCTCGTACTAGCGATCGCTACGCCATTCACGCTGAGTGATGGGGGAAAAAAACACGGAAAAAATGCAACGCTCTGCCCAGTGCTCGTAGATATCTGTTATACACAAAAGAGATGCGGCAAAAAAGTGCTCTAGAATTATGAACAGCCTCTCATGTCTTGGCCACCTGGCTTTCTTGTATCTCAAAATTTGTCTCGTATCTTGAGATGATTATTTGCTCAAAATGTTACTCTTATCTCGAATTGCTCATATGTCGGGGTACTCTTATGTCGAGGTTCAACTGGATATGCAAAAACAGGCTTTTGTTCTAAATTTATATATCAACAAAATCTTATGTTTCCCCCAATCACCAATGCACATGGAAAGAAGTAAATAGTACAGCAAATTCCCAACATGTTTCCCCTACATGAAACGTCAATGGTGAGCATGTCATCACTAATCACTTACTTTATAATTTGCAAACATTCTCTTGTCTTGTGTGTAGTTTTGTTTTTTTTGTTGTCGAGTGCTTTGTGAAATGGTGAATGCTGGATTTCCTTGGTGCGTCATTTGCGGGATACTTTTCCTCTTTTCACGAATTGACCCTATTTGCTCAAATATTTACACGACTGCACAATGTCGGGCTTTTATTTGAGAATAGGGTTAAGAAGGGATTAATCCAAGGGAGGTGTGTGTTTGATAAAATATTGTATACAAGATCCAAACTACTGAAACCTTGTCATTCCTGTGCATGCACACACACTCATACACACACATTTTTCATTTAGCCATGTAATCATGTGACTTCCTGGAAGGGAACACGATGTTGTGGAAATGAAACGGTGACTGTGCAAGTGTTTCGTCGTCGTATCTCCTAATCTTTCTCCATTTTCATTTGTCTCCGCCCACCTTGGTTCCTCTGCGTTCACTTTTTTTTCCTTCAGGGTTTCTTCAAACCAACGAACAGCAAACGTGACCGAGTGAAAGACAAATCAAAATGTTTGGACCTTATGTTCTATTTTTAAGTGTGGAAATAGCAACTAGATGAGAATAATGTTGTATTTATTTTATGTTTTTAACTTTTTAACTTGAGATGAATGGAGATAGAAGCTTGTAAATCTTTGGTCTCGTATCAGGCTCACATGTTAGTATGCAAATTGTGCTCGTTAAATGATTCCTCAAAAGAAAAATAAAACATTTCACAGGTCTTTTGGTCTTGGAGGTCATGTATTTTTTCCATGTCTTCACAAGTCAAACATTTCCAATGAAAAATCAGTGTTATGATGCTAAAATCTTTAATCAACAGTCGATTAACACTCAATTATCCAAAAATATCATACGCAGTGTTACATTAACATTGCAGTCCTGCCTGCTTATTCAATGGCATATGATTGTTTAATTTTTATAAATTAAGAACACGTTAAATATATTGTTTTTCATTTGAAAAAAAACAAGAAGGGTGATTTTATAATTCAAAAACCTGACGTGACAGAGAAAAACTGGGACCACTTTAAGATTCTGCACTGAAAGATTAGTAGCCAAGAGCTGATCTCAAAAGGTAAAACAACAACAACAAAAAATGTGTTTCCAGTGTTATTAAATTAAGATACCCTTTTTGAATTATTTTGAAGTGTCTCTTGAGCCGCCATGGAATCTCAATTGCATCTGTTCTGCTGTTTTAAACACATCAATTTAATTGGGACAGATTAATCCAACTACTAAAGCTCCTGTGTGGAAAAATGCCACAAATTTGTTTACCTTTGGGAATGATACATCAAATTGTTTGCTCATACTTCTTTTATTGAATACATTGTTAATTTATAGTGGTTCAGAGCAGTCATTGTTCAAAAGTGGTACACGTGGTCCCTCTAGTGATTGACTGATAAACATTTTCAATGTAATATTTTTCTTGATCATGCGTGCATGCAACTGGAGAGTGATGCTTGTTCTTATTCTGTCCCTGCCTCATATGGCTTGTCCGTGTATGTGTGTATGTGTGTGCGTTTGTCAGATTTAGCTCTCCGTCACAGGGGCAGCTGCAGATCATAATGCACCTCAGTAGCCAAAGGACCTCCGAAAACACATAGGCAGCAGTTATTGCCAACATTAAAAAAAATGCAGACGTAGCACAACTAACTGTTAGATTCCAAGAAGATCAGCAAGTTAAAATAAAGAAGAAGAAAAGGTATGTCAACATGTGCTCTTCTTCTTTGTGTTTTAGGTTAGAACTTTATTTCATCCCGTATTCGGGAAATTTCTTGGTTGCAGTAGAAAGACAGACACAAAACACACAAGACATTGTAGACCTAGGTAAAAAAACTGGAGCCACACACACAGGAAGTCCACACACAACCAAGGCCTTGGCACGGTTTGAGGGACGTTGTGAATTACGGGATTGACTACAATCCCTCATTTACACATCAAATTACTGGCATAGAGTTTGCTTTGGTACTCCTATTTAAGTCATTTATGGCTTCTCACTGGGCTTTTAATATCTGTCTTTTAGGCTAGTAAGAGTGTGTTTAGTGATTAGCATGTTAGCAAAATACTATTTCTCTTTAGTTTCGGGGTCATACTGTCGTGATGATCAAAGTTCAAGATGATTAGTTAAACATGAAGTGCAAAAAGATCATTTTCCCATCTAAAGGAAATATAGGCCATGTCTCTGAGTCAGCTGCAAAAAGGCAAAGCAGAGCAGGAGGTGGAGTTTGCCAACCTGGAGAAGCAACTGATGTGTCCCATCTGTCTGGAACTTCTCCAAAAGCCCATTGTCATCCTACCTTGCCAGCATAATCTATGCAGAAAGTGTGCTGATCAGCTCCACCAGGTTCGTTCTTGACTTTATAATTACTTGCATGACATGTAGGTGTGGCCATTTTTAGATCCGTCACCTTAGACATCCCAGAGCTGACGTCCATACATGTTTTTTCATCCACCTAATTATTTTTCGGATGCTTTCTCACCATTTGCATATACTGCAGTCTTAAACACTACTTTTTTTTCAGTCTCAGAACATCTCGAGGCTGACCAGCGGCACCATTTGCTGCCCCTTGTGTCACCACGAGGTGGTCCTGGACCGCCACGGTGTCTACGGCTTGCGGCGTAATCTTTTAGCGGAGAACATTATCGACATTTACAAACATGAAGTCTGCGCTCACAGCGGCAGCAGGTGAGGAGTAAAAAAAAAAAGAAAAGAAAAAAACAGACGTAAGGAAGATGAGTTTTTCCATTGACTTCTTTTTCAGGCCCCTCCCACTTCCGCCTTCACCACCTGCTCAGGTGATTTGCTCACAGCACGCGGATGAGAAGGTCAACATCTACTGCACCACCTGCCAGCTGGCCATCTGCTCCCTTTGTAAGGTCTTTGGAGAGCATCAATCATGCCAGGTGCAATCTCTGGAGGACGCCCTACAGAATAAAAAGGTCTGTTTGTCCATATAAAAAAGGTCCTTTTTAGTCACTTCTCTCAAGTCCAACATTTTCCTTGGTAGGAAGACATACTGTTTGTTATTATCACTCAATCTACTTTCCAGGACGAGCTGAGGGAAAGTGTGGCTTCAGTGGTAGAGATCAACCAGAAAATTCGAGCAATAATGGATGAGCTTGAGGAGTCGTGCAGGAAAATCGAGGTGGGTCCGCCCTGTCATATATGAGTTGGAAAAAAATCACATGACTTTAAGTGGGTGCCAGTGAAGACTTTTAAGACATTTCTCTGATTAGGGCAGGGGGTGGCGAACAAGTTAGACACAAAGGGCAAACATTTTAAACGGAGTCGAAGAGCCACTCCATGCAGTGACCTGCCAAAACACACACACACACACACACACACACACACACACACACACACACACACACACACACACACACACACACAATTCAAACCATATTATATTAACCGTGAATATATTTTTTTAATGCGCCGTGATGACTTTGAGTTTGTTTTGAGAGAATAAAAATAAGTCAAACATGGAACGAGGCAAAGAGCCACCCACAGTATATATAATATATATGATAAGAAGCAAAGAGCCGCATTCATTTTGGCTAATTGTGACTTGACTCCCTTGTATACTTGTATTTACGTGTATCTAAATCCCCTACTTCATTGAACATACACAGGAAAATTCTGAGAAATAGTGTTTGAAAATATGTACAAAGTCTTTTAAGATAAAGAGTTGATCTTCAATAACTATCTCTATATATATATATATATTTTTTTTTTTGCTTAGGAAACCTGCAAGACTCACAAACAAAATGTATGCGACAAGTTCAGACGAATGGCCTCAATCGCAGAGGATCGATTTAGTGTGAGATTAAAGCCAATGCGTCCTATTATGGCAAGAATACGAGGACTGTTCAATACATGAGCATTTTTTTTTATCCATCCGTATCACCAAGGCCATGACGGAGAAAATCGCCAATGAAGAAGAGGCGAAGGCGGGCGGTGTCCGACTACTGGTCCGTTGCTATGGAGATAGCGTGGAGGCTAACAGGAAATTGTTGGAGAAGGCAGTCAGCGCTCTGGAGGATCCCAACATGGTGGATTTTGTTCAGGTAGGGAAATTTCCATGGGAATTAGATTGATGAACATGTAGCCTAGAGTTTTGTACTTTACATTTAAGAACAGTCATACCTCTAATTACGAAATTAATTGGTTCCAAGACAGTTTTTGTAAGTTTAAAATTCCGTAAGTAGAGGTGTACTTTAGATGTAAATTCCACTGTCCTCACACAACTACCAACAAGAGCCTTAAAAAATTGGTCAAGGCGTCCCAATTTTGTATGGAAGATGTGAGGAAACACCCAAAAATGAGAGAAAATTATAGGGAAATTATATATTAATGTCTTAAAATAAATTATAGATATAATACCATGTTTGTTTTGAGAGCCCCAGGGCCGAAAGCCATCCACTTCGTAGACTTTTACGTGTGCCTGCGTGTGTGTGAAAATTTGTGCCACCTTGAATTTGTATAGTTTTTAATCGCTTAATAAGATTATTTATAATAATATAGTATAATACATAATGGAAAATAATGGATGAGGAGAGGGATTTTCTTTTTGGGGGATTTCGTAACTTTCAAATAGTTAAAGCTGTTATTTTTCTGTCCTCAATTGCAGAACTCCAAGGATTTGATCACAAAGTGAGTAGTCCCTCTGACTGATGGCGTCAATCCAAATGAAAAATGGGAATGGCTTTCTTGAGTGGAAAGACCCAAGTACTCCATTCCGTGGCTCCACAGGGTCAAAGCTGCCAGCGCCTTCCATCGGGTTGAGACTCACAAACCAAGTGACCAAAAGATGAGACGTTATAGATGCAACTTCAAGCAGCAGGAACGCGCCATTACTGCCATTGACTTCTTTGCTGGTATGTTACAATCAACCCTCTCATGCACAACCCCCCCCCCCCCCCCCCTTACATTGACCTCATTGGCTATCCTTGACGGCAGTAGACGTCCAATTAATTTTGACCTGGTGGGGTGAATTAACGAATGTTGATTAAATTTATGTATATATATGAAAACAATAGAATTTCAAGTCAAAGTTTTATTTTGGCAGTTCAAGTTTAAAGATGAAAACAACCCATTTTATGGTCGCAACTTTGCTGATTAAGATTTTCACCTCATTTAAACACTAACTTTTTCAGGATATTTTCATTGTATATATTGCATATTGTATATATGTATATATATGTATATATGTATATATATGTATATATGTATATATATGTATATATATGTATATATGTATATATGTATATATATGTATATGTATATATGTAT
The DNA here is from genome assembly GCF_051989575.1 of Stigmatopora nigra. NCBI lineage: Eukaryota > Metazoa > Chordata > Actinopteri > Syngnathiformes > Syngnathidae > Stigmatopora > Stigmatopora nigra. The sequence goes on along the minus strand of NC_135508.1, from coordinate 21,219,683 downwards.
ATATATCTATATGTATATATGTATATATATGTATATGTATATATGTATATATATGTATATGTATATATGTATATATGTACAGACAGTATATTAAGGGTAATTGCCATTCATTCCAAGTCCCTCCCCTCTTCTTTTACAGTTGAAGATCCTTTAGAAAGTACACCAAATGCAAAACTTTCAGAAGCTGAGGACATGCCTACAGAAGTCCCCATTTTGCACGCAGAACCAACATTGGCGCTTCCCGAAAGCAACATCCAAGAAGATATCGAATGTGAGAAGGTGCAATTCCTTGCGAAAGAGGAGGCGAAAGGAGAAGCCAAGGAATGTTTAGACTCCCAAGAGGAAATGACAGCTCAAATCGACACGCAACAGGTATGTGATGATTGTACCGACACAGTTTTGCTTCTCTTTAGGATATACCTCAATAAATATATTGGAAAACAAATATAGAGAGACCCCTCACCACCCATCCCGAGGATATTAAAGGGTGGGCATTGGAAAATCCATCTAACAGGAATTTTATAAGTTCACATGTAAAATAACATGTACTTAAGGACTGTAATGTAACCAATTGATTTAATAAACAAAACAAATTAATTACACATTTGAATTTTTGGATAATATAAAAACCTCCAGTCAATTACTTACCAATTATAAAATTCCTTTAAATCATTGACTATAAAATTCTTGTGCCAAAAAAATGATAATGTTCAACTACAATAACGAAAAATAGGAAGCGTAAAAAACATTTTTTTATGAAGCAAGACGGAAATTTTCCTTTTGTTTTTGTAAATCATTTGTTTTTGTAGCCATTGAAAACAATATTCTGTGCGGCTTGAATGAAGGGATGTGTTGTGATATGATATTTACTAACGAATGAATCATTTTCATTGTCACAATGTCAAACACAAACTTTTTTAGTTGAATGCATGCAATGTCCAGTGTCTGCACTCGTTATTGTACTTGCCTTTGATTTTAACTAGTTTATTTTCTTTTTAGTTAAAACGAGTTGGAGCCTCAATCGATCAAATTTGACATAAGACAAATTCAACATTCATTGTTGTTAATAGAGGCATAGTATATACTATGATTAGCCAGCATTTTTTTCTTTTCTTTTAAGCGCTTTTCCTGGCATTCTTTTTCGTCACCGTGTACTCCTTTCTGTGTGATGTTTTTCTTCAGGCTGTCATTGCGCTGTTCTACCTGGTGGCCTTCCTGGTCCTCCTGCAGAAGGCTTGGTCCTGCATCGGCTCCTTCATCATCAGGTAGCGTCAGCCGAAAGAGAGTCTGTCTTCACCCATCTATTTGTTACATTTGTGGAGAAACAGCAACCACATTCAGATTTGTTGTCTGATCTTCATCACAACACCAAGAATACTAAACAGTCTGCCCGACTAATTTGACACAAACAATGCCGTTTTTATATTTTTATCGAGAAGAAAATCTGCTAATTCTATTTGTAAGATCAGAAAATCAGGGTTGTTTTGGATTATGACTTTTTAAATCTGCTCAATAAATGCTCAAAATGACTTGAAAGTAGGTTTTTAATTTCATTTAATCACAGCTAATTTCGGACACTGAAATGCTGGCCAACCAATGCAAGATAGTAAAGGTAAGTAAGTCTTTTATTTGTTCCGAAAAATGACCATATATTATAAAGGTTTTTTTTTTTATTAAAAAAAATCAAAGATCATGTATAGTAAGACTTTTAGAATATGACAATGAAAAGTCAGGCACTTTTATTTTTAAAAAAGTCAATGTTTGGTAAGGCTCTTAAGATTTTTAAATACCATGTTTAGTAAGGCACCTTTATCTAAAACCAAGACTATTTTTCTTTTTAAATAAGTAGACTTTTATTTGTTCAAAGAAATTAACATAACTAATTCCCTTTAAAAGACCATGTATAATATTTAGGCTTTTATTTGTTCAAAATAAAATAAAAAGTATGTATAGTGTTTTGTTTTGAAGGGTTTTCAGGTGTGTTTTCCTTGTGTGTCCTGTTCACAGATGTGTACCTTTTGGCTTTCCGTCCTTTTTCACCAGCAGGTGTTTGTGATTGTCATTAGAGCCTCTATGTGTATTTTCACCCTGTGTTTTTGTATGTCCTTGTGGGAATATTGTTTTCTAGTGAATGTTGTGTTGATTTAATAGTAGTTTTGTCAACCCACAATGGCTGATGGAGGAGAGGAAATTGATTTGGTTGAAGATTTACTGTCAAAGCCATTTTCAAGATGAACTTTTCAAGAAAAGCTGGACATCATTAAGAAAGTATTTAAAAAGCCTTACTATACTATGTCGTTCTTAAAAAGAAAAAAAAACCTTATTATACTATGTCACTTGTTAAAGTAAAAAAAGTGTTAGTATACTATGTCATATTTTCAAGCAAAAAAGCCTTAGAATACAATAAAAGTACGGGTGAAAAGAGACAAAACAACAAACACTACTGTTTACTCTTGTAGAGTGGTGGCCCAGTGGATAAGTCATTAGTTTCCTACTTCTTTGGTCTTGGCTTCAATCCCAAGTGCATGCAAAATTTTTTCCAATATTATTCAGGTAAATGAAGGAGATAAAAGTATAAGTACTACCATCTTTTCTTACAGGGTGGTGGCCCAGTGGATAAGTCATCAGTTTTCCAACTCTGTGGTCCTGGGTTCAAATCCTAGTGCATGCAAAGATTTTCCAAAAAATATTCAGGTAAATGAAAGGGATAAAAGTAGAAGTACTACCACTTACCTACACAGGGTGGTGGCCCAGTGGTTAAGTCATCAGTCTCCCACATCTGTGGTCCTTGGTTCGAATCCAAGTGCCTGCAAAGATTTTCCCAATATTATTCAGGTAAGTGAAAGGTAAAAGTACAAGTGCTACTGCTTTCTCTCACAGGGTGGTGGCCCACTGGTTAAGTCATCAGTCTCCCACATCTGTGGTCCCTGGTTCAAATCCCAGTGCCTGCCAAGATTTTCCCAATATTATTCAGTTGAAAAAATAAGTTCTAATAGCTAAGTGTCTAACTGAATAAGTATTCAATGGTGGATGAAGCATTTTGTCCAAAAAATGACTAAGTGTTTCACCCAGTTTCCTTGGATAAAACGTTTCAACACCTATGTATAAGTGGGGCACGAGTTGGTGTAGTGGGTTGCACACTCGCCTTTGCACCGAGAGAACGTGAGTTCGCTTCCCGGTGTCGGCGGTTCACTGACCAAGCAAGCGGTCGAGGGTCGGCCGAAGGCCGACCCGAGAACGCCCTTCGCACAGACAGGTCCTTCAACTGTCTTCCGAACTGCCGAAGGCAGTTCGGAATATAACCTTTTGCTGAAAAGTATGACTAAGTGTTTAATATAAATTAAAAAGTTTTTTCTTTTTTTTTTCCCCCTTCTTCTTATTCCATTGACCAATTCTTCTTTCCAAGTATTTTCAGCCAAAGGACGACAGCGGGAATTGAACCCAGGTCTCCCACACGGGAGTCCAGTGATCTAACCTCTGCGCCAACCAAGTGACTACACTTTTCTTTGTGATCATTTGAGTATTTTTAGAAGAAGTCCACAGAAACAACTGCAGTTCGGAATAATACCTTTTACTGAAAAGTATGACTAAGTGTTTAATATAAATTAAAAAGTTTTTCTTTTTTTTCCTCTTCTTATTCCATTTACCAATTCTTCTTTCCAATTATTTTCAACCAAACGACAGCAGGTCTCCCAGACGGGAGTCCAGTGAACTAACCTCTGCGCCAACCAAGTGGCTACACTATACTTTGTAATCATTTGAGTGTCTTTAGTACCACAGAAACAGCTAAGTGAAAATGTGTCCCAACCGGGACTTGAACCCAGGTCTTCCAGACGAGAGACACGCGAGTTAACCTCTACGCCACGGTGTCCTCCTCACTTTAGCCTCGTCATTGACAGATTTGACAACCTGTTTGTTCATTTAAAGGAATGCTTTATTTGTAACTCTTAACCAAAACTAAAATTCATTCACCAGTCCTTCAAATAACATAATAGTAATCTAATACCATTCCAGCATCAAAACCCATAACAGCCTTACACTTTTGACAACAACGTCAGCAAGTGTCTTCTGCTCTTCTATTTCTCGAACGTGAGTTGAGCTAACAAATCATGTAATTCTGAAAAATCCTCATCATAAATGCAGCATGAGAAGTCGAGTAAGTTTGGCAATTTCAAACAAGGAAACAAAAAAAAGCGCAAAAGGTAGACAACAGTTTACAAATGAATGAGTGTCATTTTTAAAGTTGCCCTGAAGTTTTGGGAAATTAAATGTTTCTTTGGGCAGCACTGCAAGTGTTGTGTTGTCTCTATTAAATGACATGTAACAATTGGCTCAAGTAAATAAGTCACAGTGTGTTTACTTGTATAGTAATTGTAGTGTGACAAAGTCTGTTGGTGTTGCTCTGTTAAGGGTTTTAAAGAGCAAAAAAAAGGGGGCGGGGATTTGGGAAAATCAACCAGGACTTGGGCTTTGTTCGAAGTCTCCTGTCCAACATGGCTGCATATTGACAAACACTGAAGCAAAAGGTCATTCTTGGCTGAGGAGGAGATCGTGATGAGCCTCGGCGAGTCACTCGCACGCATATTTTAGTGTGCAATTTTCTTGTTTCCTCTTCTTCATGCAAAATACTGGCATCAAAAAAAAGGAGAAAAAAACTATGCAAAGCAGTGAAAAAGTGTTATACAAAAGTGTTCTCCCAAGAGCTTTGTTGACGGGATGTGGCCGAGAGGAGAAGCGCACCAGCCGGTCTAAGTGTGACCAGTGTTCGTTCATATGAAGAAGCATGGATGAGTAGTGGAGAAAAGTGAGGAAACTTCAAACTGGATGGCAACGGAGCGAACGCTAAACAGTTGTGGTTTCGGTGGAGGCCTTTGGCGGGCGGCGCTGCAAAGTGAGGCGGTGACAAGTCTCGGGCTGCATGCAGGTGTTCAGAAAGGTGGGTTCTCCTGGGTCGGGGAGGTGGAATTCAACCCCTCATCTCCTCGAGGCCCCACCACCTTGTACTGGTTGGGAAAAGAAGGAAATCACGTTTAGCTGATCATGAGAAGATTAGATTCTATCATCAAAATCAAATTGTATTTCTCGTTATGACAAAGGCCACCCGGCGGCGCGATTGTTTAGCACATCGCCCTCACACTGGGGGGGACCTGGGTTCAAATCCAGGTGGGTCCACCCATGTGGAGTTTGGATGTTCTCCCAGAGTACTCCAGTTTCCTCCCACATTCTAAAGACATGCATGGTAGGCTGATTGGGCACTCTAAATTGCCCCTAGATATGAGGGTGAGTGTGATTGGTTATTTGTCTCCTTGTGCCCTGCAATTGGCTGGCCACCAATTCAGGGTGTCCCCTGTCTTTGGCCCGAAGTCAGCTGGGAAAGCTCCAGCACCCCCCGCGACCCCAGGTGCAGAAAATGAGATGAGCAAGGACAAGGAAAAAAAAGTGCAAGGATGTCGCTCACCTTCAGGTTGCCCACTCTGTCCTCGAACGACTTGAAGGTGGCAGAGTTCCTGTAACATGAGTGTCAACATTGCAGCCAGTAAGCTTTCTAATTTAAAAGCATTGGTTGTCATAATGCTATAGATGTCCAAAAAGGATTGGACACATGTCGCCATTACAGTGAGTTAATTTTGTAACTTTTTGCTACGGTTCGACTCATATTTTGGATTTTGGTCATAAACGTGAAGACCAGGACAACCAAACTTTTGAGTTTTTTTGGTACAAAATGTTGCGCGTTACACTCGAAGAAATACGGCAAAAATGATAACATATCTGAAAAAGGACATTCTAACACAATGAATTACTTTGTTATTATTATTACAAGCTTAGTGTGTGTGTGTTACATTACCTCATAGCTGGCATACTAATGGAGTGGCGAATGGAATAGTGGCTACTTTGTAAGCATGAAGAGGAGACAAAGACAAGCGCAAGTGTTAGAATACAAAGCAGCCTGACATCCACGCAGGCAAAGTCAGACACAAACGTCCCCCGTGGCAGGGAGGAAGTAGCACAGTCTTACCTAAAAGAATTGGAGAAGGGGAGCGCTCTGCAGAGCATACGGCAGCGTTAAATGAAGCACAAAAAAATGAGTGTGAGGCCAAAGCAGTAGTTCACCACAACAAGAACAAGAGCGGAGAAAGAGGACAAAAGTTAGGAGTCAAGAGCCCAAAGCTGCTTGTTTTTGAGTCATATTAATAGTGTAAACTATTATTGTCAAAGTTTTTGTTGTTTTGGGAAGCATTTTCCAGTTGCTGATCGAAAAACCCAATGATTCATGAATTTAAAAAAACGAAATGGTCAATGTATCTCAAATAAAAAAGCATTGTTAGGGCAGTAGTTAGACTTTTGCGCACTGGTTGAACAGTCACGAGCATCCGAGCGGCGTCTACCTCATGTCCCCGAGCCTCCTGCTGATGGCCGAGCCCACGTTGGTGAGAGCCGCACTGGTCTTCTGACCGGCCTGGGAGAGGGTCTCCTGAGTCTTCTTGTATCTGTGGAATGGAGCGTCAAAGAGGTGAGAAGCCCTCCTTTGGCAATTTGCCGTTTTTCATGGCGGTTCTCGGCTCAGTTCCCAGTGTGGGGTGTCCTGAATCGCTGTGCTTGCTTGGAGAACATCATTTCACTTGTTATAAAAACAGTACCCAGTTTGGAAACCAGTTTGTACATGCTGGCGCCTTCACCAGCAACCGCCACTGATTCTCTGTTAGCCACATTAGCTTCAAGCAATAAATATCCTCATTTGAGACAATATTTAGGTTATGAGAAGTGAAAGGTTGGGGACAGAGAAATGATGGGCTTTGAATGCACGAGTTAGCATGAGACTCACTAATGTGTTTTCTACATAGTATGAAGAGAGTCACACTCTGCGAGTCATGGTGAGTGATTAAAATGACTGTCAAATCTCGCTTGGAGTAGTTTAATGTAATGAATATTTAATGAGGCCCAGTCTATCAATCACTTTGACTTCAAACTAGACCAGTTTGCTTAAATTTTAAGGTAAAATCAATTTAATTTTCCAGCAAAACACAAAAATTCAATTCTGCCATCTTCCCTCACTCTCCAGAGTAACAAAGAAATGTTTCCAACACACAATAATGCTCAGAGTTAGTGGTTCTATCAATGAGAAGACATGCCAAACATCTTTCACGTTGGTCTTGAAGTTTAAATTGTCCCCAAATCCCAGTGATTAAGGCTAAACTGAATAACAAAAACTATATAAAGCCAGTTTTGGCCATTGAATGCCTTGCCAATGTCTGTCGTGTGTAACTAAAGAGGTCACTGATGACAGCCCATACATTTCTGAGTAGGAGGGGTTAATGCGAATTGGTTGAGAAGCAGGAAGTGAGCATGGCAGTACGCAGAACAGGTAAGGGTGCTGACACAAAAAATGTTCCAAAAGTTACCCCAAGAAAAACCTTCCACAACAAACATGTTAGCTCATTGGCTGCGAATGAGGAATATAGAAGTCCAGTCCATTTTAGGTGGGAGGGGTGGCAGCGGATGAACATTCTTCACTGCCCCCCTCCAATTGAAATGGATTGGACGCTTACTCGTAATAATCTCTTTCAATTCACAGCAGAAGGTTAAAAATAACTCATATAATGTCTTTGTATTGATAATTGTAGTATAGCCATGTCGTGAGACGATCGTTATCAGGAGCTTTGTATACCCGCCTCTGGTTACAATGCAGATACCAATATATCTGTATAATGACCATATGACCTTGAACTAATGTCCTCCGACAACAGCTGAAAACAGACAATACAGGGAAGGGCCACCAAAAAGCGAGAAGCTCCAACAAGTAGCTCGAGTCAAGCCAGATAGAGAAACAAAAAGAATGGATCAACTCACGCTTCAGAGCGGGCAATGTCATCCAAAGTAGCCGAGGCAGACACATATCTGAAGACACAACAGCAGGATATATAAACAGCAATGCAGCTTATGATACTATCATATAGAAGTATGCAATACCAAGACTGTCATCTCTGAATACATTTACTATCATAAAACCTATACATGACAGCACATTTGATTCTCATTGGAAACAAAGAAGAGTTCAATATTGGCCCTATCGAGTGAATTCCTCTATCAGCATATTTACATGCATGTTTTGGGGAGACACAGCTGACTGTAAATCCACTGGATACTTTTCTTTGACAGGTGATACACGATGTCAACGTCACCTCATTTTAGCCAGCACATTAACACTGCGTGTTTGCCATACTTTATCTAAAGGGATGTCGGAGGGGAAGGAGGGGGAGTTGTTGTCCCCAGGAAATAAACTAACTCAAATTCTAACCACAAAAGACAGCAGTGCTATCCACATACTAAAGTACACATTTTTATGATGTTTACAAATACCAGAAAAAAACAGACACGTTGACTACCGCCTGGCATTTGTTTTAAGTCACTACTACCCTGTTTTAGCTCACAGCTGATATTGATCGCAAAGACCTTGAGATTTGGATCTTGTGTGACAGGTGTGGTGCCTCGCAACAGTTGCAACAACAGAATTGTGAGTCCAACTGGCCTGTGTCAACTAATGTGCTGTACAATGGGGATGGCATACAACAAGATGAAAGTTAATGGGGCTTACCCACCGTTGAGACGTACTCAACCAACAAACAGACAAAAAAAAAAGAGCTTCTCTTTTGCTTGTTCTGCCTCAAGGCCCGTCTGTACTAGGGATTCCCCACTTTTTCCCATGTGAGTTTGAATCCGTGTCCTGTGATTTTAAGAAGCTGCTGATAGCTTCGAAATATATGATCGACATTGAACCAAGATAAACATTTACCATACCCATAAATAAATAAAAATTAACAATTAATTAGGTATATTGTTGTAAGATGAAGAACAAATTACAAATGCATTGCATTGATTCACCTCATAATGAGGTGGACCTTAAGTATGAACATAAACTAGTTGTTTGATTGTGCAGCTTATTAAAAATGTGGTGATGCCAAAGGGTGTTGTGACAAATACATTGGTGATCAAGGGGGTAAGTACTTTTATCAGTTAGGAAATCATAAAAAGGAGAATTGTTGGTATGGCTTAAAAAAAATAACATTAAACACGCTTGATCAGACTGTAAACGTTATGAAAATATGGAATGCCAAACTTTCTAGATGAACTCAGTGCTGAATATTATGAAATAAAACTGTGTTTAAATAAAGAGATGTATGCATAGCAGAATGGCGTCTTTGTGAAAACATCGATTTTTCAAAGTAAAAAACAAGTACATACGCATTGGAGGTCTGGACATCCTGCCAGCCTTTAGTGAGATTCTGCTTGAGCTCGTTGAGGGGGCTGAGGCCCAGTTTCCTCTTAAGTTCCGTCGCATGTCTCTCCTTGGCGGACAGAACCTGACGCAGGGTGCCGATCTCTTCCTCCACCTGAAAACCAATCCAAAAGACTTCACTTGCTGTTCCCAAGGCTACATTCAGAAATGACCTTCAACTGACCCATATCCCATGATTTGGCCTTTCACTGAGTCAAGTCAGGTTCTTTTAAAAGGGTTGTTCTAAATTAGCCAAATGACATATAGTAACCTGTCATCTAATCTCGGTTGCTTTTTTACATGGTCTATGGATGCTGAATAATGTGCTGGGCAAAGTGGCAGACTGAACATCTATACCATGGGTGTCAAAGTGGCAGCCCTGGGGCCAAATCTGGCCCCCCGCATTATTTTGTGTGGCCCGGGAAAGTAAATCATGAGTGCCACTTTCTGTTTTAGGATCAAATTAAAATGAAGAGTATAGATGTATGTTAAATTTCCTGATTTGACCTCTTTTAAATCAATAATTGTAATTTTTTATCATTTTTTTCTGTTTTTAGTTCAAATATAATTTTGTAAAATCTAAAAATATATATAAAAAGCTAAAATAAACAGTTTTAAAATTGTCTGGCCCACGTGAAACAGAGTTGAAATTAATGATACATTAGAAACAAAGTCGACGTCACCTTGATGAGCTCACTCCGTAGTTCTTCAGCTTCCTCCTCCGTCAGGCCTGGTGGGAGCGGGTTACCGGCGTTGCCCAACGAGCCCTCCACCGGAAAATCATCCAGCCCTGCAGAATGTTCCACAGGCAGACCTTTGTTGGGGGAGTTCAAGTTGACATCTGTACCATGAACGACAGTGAAAACAAATGTTGAATACAGAGTTTTGTCAAACAAGGTGTCATCACAGTCTTGGTTTCAAATCCAGCTCGGTCCTCGGTTGTGTGCAGTTTGTGCATGTCCTCCCCGCCCTGCATGTTTTTTCTCTAGGTACTCGAGTTTCCTCCACATCGCAAAAACATGCAAGGTAGGCTGTTAGGACACTCTAAATTGCCCTTAGGTGTGAGTGTCAATGGTTGTCCATCACCTCGTGCCTTACGATTGGCTGGCCACCAATTCAGGGTGTCGCCTGACTCGTGCCCGAAGCCAGCTGATACGGGCTCCAGCATCCCTCATGACGCTTGTGAGGATAACCGGTTGCGAAAATGATTGAATATTCAATCAAATAAGCTTGTTCATATATTTTATCACAAATAGGCCACCTCATTGGTTGGGGATCAGTCAAGGAGTCATGTTTGACACTAAACAAGAAATATTCTGCTACACTTGCTTTCAATTATTTTCCATCAGGCGGAGAGTGGACAACAGAAACTTAGTCACAACAGAATCTTAAACGGAAGTTGTTGGAAAGTGCCGGACGTGACGTCCCGACTCTTTCCGTGTCAGTTGTCAACAACAAGGCGGCCTCTCCTACAGTCTGAGTGCCAGGAAATTGCTTCTCAAATGTCAACTTAAGCACACGAATTTGCCTTCATTTCAACGCATGGCACAATTTCAAATGAATACGAAGCGGAAAATGTTCCGATGTTGCCAAATACAAGTAATTTACTAATAACGCTCATTCGGCGAGTTTGTCCAGCCAGTAGCATGTAGCAATGGGCCCGTCTGTTCCATCCAGTTGAGTTAGTTTCAGTTCTCATCCGACCACGATAACACATCTCTACACGTTCACACCCAATAAACGTGCACATGACGTTCGGCAAGTTGTACAGACTATATTACAGACTTGAACCGACATTTATTTACACACCGCGCGGCGTTGAGGTAAACTCCACCCAAGCGAGCCAACATTCCCACACTGGCACATTCGTAGCTTACCTTGGCCGACGGGATCCATTGCGTCAAATTGAACTGGCCTCTTGAAATTGTCGTTTTTGACTTGGCCGAACCCGAACAGATGGGCGTCTGCTCGGTGTATAGATGACTCGCTGCTACTTGAAGTGACTCTCTGAAGTCAATGATTCTTCTTCTTCTTTTCTCTACTCGAACAGCGGGTTCATGCTGAATTCAGCGCATTACCGTCACCAGGTGGTCAGGAGTATAACCAACTTTGGTTTCCAACATGTACTACTACGACTACTAATAATGATAGACAATGATATGAAAATATTGTAGGTAAAAATCCACTTGACTACATACTTTTTTTTCATTACTCCCCGTCATGTTTACCTTTTAAGGAATTGCCAGGGCATAGCTATTCAAAAGTTGACACCAGATATTGACTCCTTCCAAGTGACTATTTTCAGTTATTTGAACATATTTTTATTTTAAGGTAACTTTTTTTTAACACTTTACACATTAAGTAACTATTTCATGTAATTGCAGAAGCTTTAAATTGTATTTTTTAAAATATATATTTATAAATACATTTATTAATAAATACAAAGTTAAATAAATAAATAAAATACATTCTGGTTATGGCACCAAGTACCACTGTATGTATATTTTTCATAATATTTAAGTCATTGCATACCATTGATAGGTATGGACATCCAGTTTATGTTTCAGTAGGTCTTAGTATACTTGTGTCCTGCGATTGGCTGACCACCGATTCAGGGTGTCCCCCGCCTCTGGCCTGGAGACAGCTGGGATCTGCTCTAGCACCCCATGACCCTAATCAGGATAAAGCGGTTCAGAAAATGAGATGAGGGGTGAAATTTATGTTATTTACGACTTAGACACCCTCACACAATAGAGTGGCCAACAGACAGAAGACTGCATGTTAAAAATTAGACTTTAATGATTTTTTTTGTCATGATAAAAACGTGTCACACGGCGCATTGATTTCACACCGTCAGTAAAAAAGTTGGATGTGCTTGAATGGAATAATCTAGTTCACCACTAGTAGAAAAAGCAGAGCGGATACGTATTTCATCAAAAGTGTAGTACAAAGATCAGCAGCTTCCTCCCATTTAAACATATTTTCTCCTATTCATCATTGCCTTTGTTCCCCAAATGCACCACAAATCCTCCGCATCGTCACACACATGCAAACTCAATAGTGTTGAAAATACAAGACAAGCCAAAACAAAGGAAGCGAGATACGTCACCAACATCACAAGAACAAATCATCATGATCATCATGTTGACTTAAGTTTGTGTTTTCATAAAAAGATTAGTAAGAACAAGAATATGTACATTAAAACCCAGCGTAAAAACACCAGAGCTGCCAACCTCCATCGACTCCATTTCATGAGTACTATATTCGTAGTGAATGCGATTCATACAAAATCCAGAGAAAATGTATGAAAGCATAAGAAGTTTAAATCAAACATTTAGTATCATGTTTTTACATGAAATGAAAGTGTTTTTTTCAAACTGCATAATCAAAATAAGTTGGTCTTTGTGTTTGGGTCCTTCTACGTCCATTTTACAGTCAGCAATTCCAACATGTTGCACGCTGAATTGCATGTTCTGCAATGCGCAAAATTTGGTCATTTGGACATGGCGTCAACATGGGATATTTTGTTGAATACGAACCAACAAACTTCTGCGAGTGTCTGGGTATCTTATGAAAAGCTTCATCCAAATTGTCATCCATTTTTCACCTAACCCGAGCAGGCTTATTGATAAAACTTACCAGTGCTGTGTACGCCTACATTCTTTAGAACACAGGTGTCAAACTAAGTCCAGAAAGGGCCATGAGGGTGCAGGTTTTCTTCCCTACTGAAATGGCGCAGACAGTTAGGCCAATGAGGAGGTCTGCTGGAAGAAGCAGAACCTGACTGCAATCAACTGATTACAGTTATAAGAGAACAGATTGATGAAAAGGTGTCGTCTTGATAGGTTGGAACAAAAACCTGCACCCACTCAGCCCTCTCTTGAATGAGTTTGACAACTATGCTTTAGTCAGGGGTGGGCAAACTGTTCCACAAAGGGCCACAGTGGATGGGGGTTTTCATTCCAGAGGACACCTTTTCACCAATCTGGTGTTCTACAAGTGCAATCAGTGGATTTCAATCAGGTCTTTCTTGTTTTCTGCTGAAATCATATAGGTCAAAGTGTCTGTGCTGGACCGGTTGGAACAAAAACCTGCACCCACAGTGGCCCTCGAGGACCGGTTTCGAATTTTTTGGCATATTTCCAGAGTTTAGGGGGGTTGTCTGGAGTTCCGGAGTTTTCATTGCATTTCTGGAGAAACCCCTAAAATCAGGGAGTAGTTGGCAGCCCTGAATCGATAGAGTCATATGACCCTGGTTGGGTTATCCGTCATGAAGAAAAAAAAAAAACAGCAGTGTGCTCATCATCATCATCATCATCATCACAATGGTTAATAATATTATTGCTTTTTTTTCTATTTATGGACATTTGACTTCAATCACTACAGCTGTTTGATACTAGAAGATAAAGATTTCAAATTTGACATGCATGTTGTTTAAACAGTTAGCATAACATTATATGTGCTCGTAAGCTCAGAGCTAGAACTGTGCTATATAGCTTGAATAAAAGAAATTTGACATGAAAGCTGCTGATATTATACCATTCGGAATTTTAGATGCGTTCAATGTATTAAACACTTTCGCTATTGGCTGCTGGCACAGCCTCGGACTCTTGCCGCCACTCGTTTTCTCGGCTCTTTTGATTTCGTTTACCATTTGCTGCCGTGACAGCGCCACCTAGCTGCAAGAGTCAAGGCACAGCTGGGATAAATAGGACTTAAATAAGGTTTACAGTATGTACACACAATTAAGTTAGTGAGCGACTATCAAACAGCAGGTCGGAGATCAGTGGGGGGGGGGGGGGGGGGCTTGTTTGTGCACTAGGGGCAGCTCCTCATTGGTTCCACACGAGTCCATCATCGCACATTAACCTTTTTGTTTGGCGACAACGGCAGTTTTTCTCCGCCCAGGGGGTCTTGGAGTCCATTTTTAATTAAGAACTGAAATACCGATAGTCGACCCCTGATTTTGTGATCAGTGCGTCAATCGTGATGAATTTCCTGATTGATTAAATGATTGCTTGGTTGACTGGATTCAGCATACGTATCACATGAACACAGTATGCCACCACTTGTGCTTTGACGAGTTGCAAAGAACTCTGGGAAATGTAGTGCAAGCTGGAGTCTTTGCTCACAGGCACCACCACATTCTTCAATCACGACACACAGTGTCTCCTGAGTCTGAATGTACACTTATACAGTATATTGGCACTCTTTCACGTCCTATTTTGCTCTCTTCAGTGCTTGATTCTCTCAAGAATAAGTTCCCACTTGAATTTCAATTCCCTGCGACCTTCTGGGTCTATGGAGGAGCCTCCGTCAAAAGGTGATCAGAGATCAGTGACCTTGTTTTCCACCAATGCAGCCACTTGCTGCAGTCGATAGGCCAACTGCATCTTCTGACCAGAGCTGTCTTCTTCCAGAGACATGACGATCTAAGAAACACCACACAGACACCAAGACTCAATGATTGCGTGATTGACATGTCTTTGTGTGTGTGGGTTTGTATTACCTGGTCATAATACTTGTTGATATACTTGTAGAGTTCATGAAGTGCAACAAGACTGTTCATGTCTGAAGCGAAGCTCTAAAAAGAAAGATGGAGACGTGGTTTAGATAAACCCTTCAAGTATGCGAGGATTATGTCTTATATTTGGGATGGTTTCAAGTTTCTACTTCAAGCTCGTGGGTGTTTACACCATCCGTTTAAAGCAAGGGTGGGCAAACTTTTAGGCCAGGGGGCCACATTGACTTTAAAAATTTGACAGATGGGCCGGGTCAGCACAAGATACGATACATATAAAAAAGTGCATCCGTTAGCAGTACATATGAAACATAAACAGAAAAAAAGGACTAAAGTATTAAAAATACTCATCATTAGTAAAAAGTATAAAGTACAAAGTAAAAAGGAATGTATTAAGAAATATTAAAATGTCATATAAAAAAGATAGGACTGTAAAACACGAAAAAACAAATAAGACCGGACAGAGCTACAACCACTGGCTTCCTTGTGACGGCACCATCTTGAAAAAAAAAACATTATTTGGACAATGTCGGCGGGCCGGATTAGAAAGCCTAACGGGCCGTATGTGGCCCGCAGGCCGTAGTTTGTCCATGTTGGTCTAAAGCAGTGTATCCCAACCTTTTTTGAGCCGAGGCACACTTTTTGCATTGAAAAAAATCTCAAGGGACACCACCATCTGAAAATCTTAGTCGCCTATATTTAAAATAGTTATTCTCATCGAAGTTTTATCAGCAGAAATCGCATCCAAAATTATTCCAAAATCAAATTTTTCACAATGACCTAATGTCACGGAAATTTGGCCTGTGGACCCTGAACAACTTCCGGTTTGAGTGATGCAAATAACCAAGTAAAGTTATTGATCGCATCATTTTATGATTTTTCTCTAAATATTACTTATATCTCCTAATATTCCGCCAAAAAAAATTGTTCTCACACAGACTTTACGTCGGCAAAAGTTGATGTCCTAGAAACCAGACAACTTCCGTTTCGACTTAGAGAAAGAGCAAACAAATTACTGTTTGACAACTTGAATCAAATAATAGTATAATCTACAATTTAACGTCCATTATATTTTGATTTGATTCTTGTAATAGTTGCTTTATAATCTCCTTATATTCATATAAATTTTTCTCTCTCAATATCACATTGTATGACTTCTTGCAATTTCCCACGGCACACCTGACCATTGCTCACGGCACACCAGTGTGCCGCGGCACAGTGGTTGGGAAACACTGGTCTAAAGTGATCAGAATTATTTTCAACCATTTTGTAATCTTGATTTTGTATCAAAATTGTAATGCTATGGAAATGACCTTTATATTTACTCCTGTACTTTTCCACCCCAAAAAGAATTCCAGCAACTTTCCCACATTGTTAATCCCCTTTGAGGCAGTAAATCCTCAGATGAAGCTGCGCCATTCTTATTCAGTCCGTTTAATGAAGCCTTCACCATGGGTTTGCGTCTTGGCAAAAGGGCTTGATTGAGTTGAATCCAAAAGTAATTAGGAGCTCCCTTTGTGATACTTGCTCACTGAGTCAGCCTTGCCTCAACTAATTGCACACTGGTGGCCAGGTCACTTGAATAGTGGCGATTCCAGCGCAATAAACAATTATAACAGCTTTTATTTTATAAAAGCATGTTACAGTATAGAGAAAACACTCGTTTGGAAATGCAAAACATGTAAAGAGATGAATTTAAGTCAAAGTCAAGTCGAGTCCTTCATATGATTTAGCTAAGCAAACCATAGGTCCTAAAATTGACAATTTGAGTCAGACAGCCTCCTCTTTTCTGCCAAGTAACCCCCTTAAAAACTAAAATGACTTCATACTGTATTGGCCAATCAAAAATCTTTTTATTTTAAACACCATCATCCTTAGTACTGTGGATGGTAGACAGACCAATCATCTTCCCTTTACTGTCCCCAGTGCCCCTCCATTAAATCAGAAATGTTATATTATTATATTAAGGCAATTGGTTGTCAAAAAACTAACTTTTGCTTCTTCCTGTATTTTTGTTATTGTATACTATACCCTTCCAGATAAGTTTCAGTTCTGTTAGGTCAATTTTTTTTGGTAGTTTATATAAGTTATAAATGTCTGGAGGCCATTAAGGTATGCACATGTGATTGGGTGAATTAATTATGGTGAATTTAGATCAAAGACTGGACACAGACACTGGGAAGCCATAGTTGGTCCAACTGTCACTTGAAGCGTACAGTGTAAATCCTTTCTAAAGTTAACCTGTCTTTTGAGAGTCGCTGAACTGTTTGGAGGTGACAGGCAATCATCTCTATAAATGGGACAATCCTCGCTGGAATATTCTGTTTATCTAATGTAGTTTCACTTACCCCAGAAAGTTCAGTCAGAGTAGAGTTCATCTCCTGGTAGCAGCCAGAGGCAGCACTGTGGATGTCACTGTAATACCTGCACAGGCATATACACACTTGCTGTGAGACTCACCCATTTTTTTTAACTGAATTTGAACTTCAATGATTCAATAAATATTTCAATAACATGTTTGATGGAAGTACTTCTAACAGCGTTCTCAAAAGAGATTTTCTCCTTTTAAAAATCCACTGTCAGCCTCAAAAAGTTATTGTTTTGAGTCTATGTTTACAACGGATGTTCCGTCCTCCACCAACAACCAATTACAAGATCAAGTCTTAGCTTTCGTCCAGGTTACCACAACTCGGCAAACTACGAAAACTATGGTTGCTACTACATTCACAGTCAGAATTAACAATGCCGTGTACCAATAACAAAAAAAAACTCATTCCAAATGTCAAACGAGTCATGACAAATTTAGAAACATGAGGAAAACAGAAACTGAAGACGCCTTTGAACAATGAAGACTTTTGATAACGAGGAAAAACGTGATGACAGATGCGCAATCGGATCCTTCTATGGTAACTCACCTCTCAACCAGCTGTTTATATCGGGGAATTTCCCGGGCATAGAGCAACTTGTTGACAGGAGAGTCCTGATTGGAGAGAAAGCAGTCATAAGAGAGCCATAGAAAATTCCGGCCTAAACGCACACTTGGGCAACACGTACTCGCCCAACTTTGTGCTCGGATGTGGTACACGAGTCGATGAAGGTCTGAGCAATGACGGACAATACAGCATCGATGCTGTCCGTCACTTGGACATCCAACACAAACTGAGGGTTCTTTAGGATGTTCACCCAAAACCTGAGAGGAAGACTGGTTGTGCAGATAGAGAGTTAGTTAGTTAGTTAGTTAGTTTATTGTGCTCAAGGAATCTTGCTGTTGTCTCACCTGTTAGTCTTCCAGATGTGGACAGTCTCTGGATCATCAATACCGTGTTTCTCGGCCATGTCGTCCAGAAAGTCAAAGAAAAATCTGACAGCAATAGGCGGAGGTCGCTTTGTGCTCAGGATGGCAACAAAGACGTCATCCACAAACTTCTGGAGAGTGCCCTAGATGTACCCAGGTTCAAAATGGGAGCTTTAACTTCCAATCACAGTCAAATCCTCACACTGATTCTACTGTTATTACCTTCATGGACAATAGTCTGGTTAGGTAAATCTCAGGTATGGCCTTGGCTCTCTCTCTCTCCCTCATGCTGCTCTTCCTGTGTTTTGGAATGTCGGGATCTTCACTGCTTTTCACGAGATGCCACAACCGAAGTCCTTCCTCTTCTTCACTCTCCAACATTGGTGTTTCTACGGCAGCGACCAAAGGTTCCACATTTGTCTCTGTCACACTAGGCCAAAATGTGTTCTCCTGGTTCTTACTTTCTCCAGTCTGGAACACCTGATTGACTCGAGAGCCAATAGAACTCTGGGAACGTGGGACGAGAGCAACCGTGGCTCCATCTGGAACCTGAAGAAACAGAGGCGGTTAAGAGCACTGTGCCATTTCTGTGAAAACAACTCTGAGGTGAGATTGAAAATGACCTTGTAATGCTGCAGTGTGTTGAGTCGTTTCCAGCTACCATGAACCACTGCTGTGACGTCGTCATCTGACAGGGTCAGATGTCCCGCCTGACCCGAACGCCATTCTGTCAATCAAAGAACCGCGGTTAGATGGAAACAGCTACCAATCAAAACTTTGACTGACACTAGAGAGGTCATGTGTTTACCCAAATCCAAGCTGTCTGCGGCTGGTTTCTGAGAGAATGGAACTCCTTTGTAAACCTGATCCAGGATTTTGTCCTTCACCTAATTACATGTACATAGCCAGAGTCTAAGGTCAGAAGTGCTTTCAAGATGGCTTTCATCCCGAAGGTCTCTGCACAATAGAGTACTTGTTCGTATATCCATACATGGAAAAGGCTACCTGTGTGATGGTGTCAGTGTCGAGCACTTTGACAGGACATGGTTGAACTTCAGCCCCATTCTTCAACAGCACATTGAGAGTCTGAAAATCAAATACGAGATGAATAACACATTGCCATGTGTGTGCAACCAAGCATTGCCATAGTTACCACAGCGCAGTAATCGACATCTTCTCGGAGGAGGTGGCTATCATTGAGAGTCCTTTTAGCTTTTCCTGTCACGGCGTCCACTGGACCTTTGTCCACCTGATACTTTATGGCTCGGTACAGCATGTAAAGAGGCTCCCCTGCCACATCCTGAAAAGCGGACACACGAGACCATTGCAAAAAAGGCAGGCTGGACGGAAGCCGACGTGATGACGACCAGAAAGGAATAAACCTTCAGGAATGAGTAGAGGCAGATGGACATCCAGTTGGTCAACATCTTCTCCACAACCGTCTCTGTCCTTAAACATAAAAAAGGTCGAGTTTTGACTGAGGCTGAGCAAGCTCACTAAAGAATTAACACACTTGCTGTGATTATTTTAATTGTGCATTAATACCAGTGCCTGCAAAGTATATATACAAGTGCAATTTCAACTAAATTGGGGCATTGGGTTTAAGATGAATATAAAATGATTTGGAAATCATGATAAATCTATATTGAATGGAAGATACAACCAACACAAAATATATTCATGGTTCAAATGGATAAACCTTGTTTTTAGCTAAAAGCACAGAATCAAATCTATATTGGCATTGTAGTAAGTACAATGGAATTCAGTGCCAAAACAAGTCAGTGTAAAACATTCAATTCATGAAAAGGACATAAAATACACATATAACATAGAAACATAGAAAATAAATAATCACATAATACCATATCTTATAATAGCAAAATGTATTAATTGAAATATAGGTCGAACCTGATTTGCAAAGTAGTGTATTGTGGTTTTAATCATGTTTAACAAAACGACCCGACTTCATTGGAATTGGGGTTGTACGACTCCACTATTTGTTATTAGTAGTGTTACAAGCTGATTACGACTTCATTTGTTGAGGGGACTCCAAGTCGGGAGGGGCTGTATATACTAACCGAATGTATAGGAGAGGGGAAATCATGAAAGATTTAGTAGATATGATTGTCTATTCATGAATCCCCATTATTCATTACTTAAGTAAATGTCTATAAAATGCACGTATTGAAATATTAAATCAATAACTATACATTAAAGTAGGTTATCGATTTGTGTGGATGCTAATGCAATTACTCACAGTTAATTGCAATTCTCATGCTGAGACACAAATTAAAATTCAAATTGTTACTTAGCCCGAGTTACTACACTTTCAAGAACATATTATGTCTTTTCCTTATCTATTTCCTCATTTCAAAAAAAACATTTACCTTCGTAACATGAGTTTGGGGTTCTTGGCGACATACTGCTGGACCAGATCTTGCAGCAAACACTTCATGACCTCAGTAAAATACTCCAACTTATCATGCAAAACCATGGTCAGGAGACTAGCCACGTAGCCACGATCTCGCTGAGAGAAGCCCTGCTGCGCTTCCAGAGTATGAATGAACTGTGGGAAAGACAGGAAGCGGGCGTTACCCATCAGGCGCCGTGGCCGCTGGTCTGTCGTGTCGCTGTACAAACCCTCGTGAGAAAAAGCCTGTTGTTGAGCAGGTTGTTGAGCTGCTGGAGCCCCTGCTCCACCGTGTGTCTTCTGGACTCCGGCAGGTCAAGGTGGCGACTCAGAGGTGCTGCTCGGTGGCCGGGGAAGAAAACCCTCTCCGCATAGGTGCGATAGTCTAGCAGGGGTAGGCCTGGTCCTCCTACATCACTGCTCAAGTCCATCATTTCTGTCATCAGGTCTGCAAGGCACACGGGAGAAGAATTTCCAAGCCATCATTTGACACCATTCGACATAAATAAAACATTAGGATTTACCAGTGAACTCCTTCCGACATTGATCGCCCACATTGATCTCCAATGTTTCTAACTGCAACAAAACTTTCTTGTAGTCTCTCAAGGCCTGTTTGCTCTTCCTCCTGAAAGTATATTCTTTTATGAAGCTCACTCTAATGAAGCAAATGCTTGTTGTGGTGGATTTAAATGGAAGGGGAAAATAGCCCAACCTGTACATGAGGATGATGATGAGCACAGATAAGATAATGACGGCAGCTCCCGCCCCCAAACCAATTTGCGCAGCCAGTGGGATGGGAGGCAGTAGAGAGTCGCTGTCGTATTGCACCATTCCCAAGTACACCTCCAGGTTGCCCATCAAAACCTACGAAAGAGCATGTGTTTGCAAAGTCACGTGCCGGATTAATGGAAAAAACTAACCTGTAGGCGGGGCAGCCGACTGTTGTCATCCACACTCCTTGGTTGGACCTCAGGTGGCTCGCAGTACAGGTGTGTGCTGTCCAAGGTTTTGACTTCACACTCCTGGTCTCCAAGGCGAGCAGTTACTTCTTGTCTGGACATCGCTCGCGTCAGGTCTTCGCCCTGGTGTAGTGGTACATTTTCGTTCAAGCAGTGACATGATGATAATGTGTTCCCATACGAACAAGCATCTCCTCACCTCCACAGCAATTACACCCCCAGCTTTGAAGCGGTATGGAGCATCTACAGCATCCCGGTTGAGTGGGAAGAGGCGTGGGTTGGGATAGTAGCTAAAACTCTTGCCCTGAAAGACAGGGAGTGAGTGGTCATTGCTGTACTAAACATAAAAAAAAAAAATTAAGAATATGTAAGCATTTTGGGATGGGGAGCTCCAAGCAAAAACTTTCCTCCTGACTCTACACCCGCGGAAACCTGCAAAAACCTGCTGAAAGGTGAGCATCACCTGGGTGAATATTTAATTTTGGTAATATTGTGAAATAGCAAAGCCTGGGCTGATTGACAGATGATTGACATGCACGCCTCTGTGATGTCTAAGTCACCACATGCAACAAAAATATGGCTGCTTCTTGGACAAGGATTACCTTTATGCTTTTGTACTGAATACGGACGTTGTCCATCTGAAACCAGACGCCCTTCACATTAACCTCTGGGGGAACGGAAGGGGTCCGACAGGTCATTTGAGAGGAAGACAAGACAGAGCAGTGCTCAGACACCTGAGAGACAGAGAGACAAAATGTGAGTCAAGTGTATATGTGGTGTCATTAGTTGTCGTCTCCCCCACCGTTGTCATGGTGCCGTTAAAGACCAGTTGCTGCTTCGAGCTCAGAAGAGCCAAACGCTTTCTGCGTCTTACTCTTTGGACATCCACAGGCTCTACCCACACGGACATAATTGGCTGTTGCACCACATCGAGGTTTTGGCCGCTCACCACAATGACACGCCCCCCCCTGAGGACCGGAAGTGACTAGCATCAGGCCACATGTACGTGGACCGCTGGTCGGAAGTCTTTTGTCTTACGCGTAGAAGCTCTCCGTCGGCACGGCTTCAGTGATGACCGGGTCATCCATGTAACGGAATGTCACGTTTGGGACGGAACGCTCCGCCTGGCTGAACAACACGCGGACTGGAACTCTGCCCGTCTGATTAGTGGAGAGAGTCTGACACACTACTAGGGTGTCGCTGACCTGCTCCACTCTAATCATGCAAAAGAGAAGAAGAAGAGACCAAGAAGGTTAGGAGGACAGTGCAAGACAACAATCAAACAATTGTAACGAAAAGAAGAAAAAATAGAAATGGAATCCAAGAGTGGAGCTCAGTGGGAAAGGAAAAGATTGAGGGAAGAAAATTTGACTTGATAACAGTAGAAATTCCAATTAGAATAATATTAACATAATACAGTACAATAGAAAATAATTTTCTATCGAAAGTGAACATAGACCACACAAGTATCAAGTCAATTGAATTCTGACCACAGATGATAATTACTTGATAACAAAGTAGAAATTTCAGGTAGAATAGTATCAACACAGCGGATTGGAGGAGCTATTGTCTATGTAAACACCACTTATCCTTGTCAGGGCTGCTAGAGCCTATGAATTAAAATTAAAATCTTGACCTGGAAAAAAAGGACTAGTGATGAACTATTGAATCTACCAACAATATGACACATCTTCTAAAAAGCAGCTTAAAGTAGACATTGCATATAAACAGAAAGGGGTTATAAACAGGAGTAAACGTAAAATTGGATTGTGAAGTAAAACTTAAAGTAGGGAATAACTTAGGAGATGGAAAAAGAAGTTCCAGTTGAATTGAGAAATGGATTCCACAAAGTAAGATAGGATTGGATAAGAATTTGATCATACAAGTAGCACGGCTTTTTTCCCAGGAAGACGCGGAGCTGGGAGGCCTGTCCTGTCAGAAGCTGTCGACCTTTAACTGTCAACCTGCTCCCTCCAGAGAGCGGACCTTTGTCAGGAAAAACATCCAGAATCTGTGGGTCCTGAAAACAGCAAGGAGGGAGAAAAAAAATCACCCAGCTGCACTTTGAAGACTGTTATTCCATTCTGTGTAACCTTACATAAGAACAAGGTCGACTCACCTGATAGCTGAAGTTGCTCTCTGACCTCCCTGGTGGGCTTGTTCCCACAGTAACGACAACAGGCCCTGTCATTTTTTTCTGACTGGCTTGGAGTTTACACACAACCCTGAATGCATAAACACACACTTGACTGAAATATGGCTAACCAGTTTATGCTTCAGTGTGCCTGCGCACTAAAAATACCTGGTAGAAATTTTGTATCCTTCAGGTTGGGGAGGGCACCGCACACCTGCCACTGTGACTCCGCCCACCACGTCTTGGTAGCTCATCCCCAGGTTGGAACCACTGATAGTCACCAAGACTCCGCCCTCCAGAGGCCCAGAAAGGGGTCGGACCTTCAGACAGGCAAAAGCATTTATTATTATCGTAGCAGCATGCGTGAGGGCAATGGATGCAGGTTAATGAGTCACCTGTGAGATCTGAGGGGGTGGACAGCTGTCTGCTGGGACGCCAATGCAGGATTGGTTGTAGACGCAGCTCCCCGTGCACCACACGCAGCCGTACTCTTTTGGCACGGCACGGCACTGTGAGCAATCCGATTGGCCGGCTGAGCAGTTGTACAATTGGACTGAAGAAGGAAGGGAAAACACGGGAATTATCATGCAAATATCTTGCAACACAATATTTTTGGGAGGGGGTCAGTACAGTGAAGTACATTTCTACAGTCTTTGGGCCTCAACGTGTTAAGCTGAGTTTGGGTAGATATGAGGTGTGTTTGTAACATGAGCTTCTTACGTTGAAGACCAGGTAAAGCGTCGATACGCCTTGCTCCTCTCCGAAGAAAGATGGGTGCAGAGTAAACGAGCTGACTCACGGCATACTGAAACTAGAGTGAGCCATGGTTAGATCAGTAGGTCTAAGCTTCCTGTGATTACCGTGTGTTCATCTCTGCGATACCTGGTAAGAGCTACAAGTGAAAGAGTATGTGCCATCATGGGTTTTCTGGGCAATAGCCGTCAGGTTGACTTGGACTCCTTCGATCTCCACCACACAGCTGTATGTCGCCTCATCCTAAAAACACCCACACTTAAAATTGTATGCTCCTGTGGTAAGGATCTCTGGTTTGGTCTTTGGCATTGCTTCTTTTCACCTTGAAAATGTCCAAATTGTGGGCCTTTAAAACTACACTAGTTGTCAGGCCCACCGGAACCAGGGCAGAACTCTGAAGGCCAAACACTTGAGGACACTGACCTAGGCCGGTTGAGTCCTGCTGACAGAAAGGACTACAGGCTCAGAGACAGACAAATTGACTCTGAAAAACTGGCACACGAATAGATAGACCAAAGGACAAATAGACAGATTGACAGGCAGACACGTCATTAGATGGACAGAGAGCACACATGGCAAAAGATAAGTAAACCAGCTCAGACAGATAAGTCGACGGGTAACTATGAAAGACGATGGAGGGGCACTCAGGAAGATAGACTCACTTTCTGGCTGAGTGGGATATGTTGATTAGAACACTGGTCGTGGTGCGTGCATTGCTGGTCCAGAGGACACCATTTACAATTCCACACGCTGACGACACATGCCAAACACCTGGAACAGATTATGAATCCTGTTCAATTTGACTGACTTTAGGAATTTTTAATGATGTAGTTGAATAACTCATTGTAAGACAAACCGTTAAAAAATATATATTTGAGGGTAACCACTTCCTATCAATCATTTTGTATATGAGGTCGTCATCAAAGAAGGTTGGTCGGAAGCAAGGAGCTGATATTGATTTTTTGTTTGTTTGTTTGATCAATTAACATTATAAAAAGATTTATGAGGGTTTGGTCAAAAAGTGGATATCCAAGATTAAAGGTGCTGGAGATACATATGTTTATGTATATTTATATATATGCATGTATATGTATGTATATATAAATGTATATTTGTATGTATATATATATATATATAAATGTGTATTTGTATGTATATATATATATATAAATGTATATTTGTATGTATATATATATATATATATATATATATATATATATATATATATATATATATATATATATATATATATATATATATACACACACAATATATATATATATATATATATATATATATATATATATATATATATATATATATATATATATATATATATCTATCTCTATCTCTATCTCTATCTCTATCTCTATCTCTATCTCTATCTCTATCTCTATCTCTATATCTATATCTATATCTATATCTATATCTATATATATATATATATATATATATATATATATATATATATATATATATATATATATATATATATATATATATATATATATATATATATATATATATATATATATATATATATATATATATATAGTTGTTTATTACCTATTTATTTATGTCTAAAATGTATTTTTCTGTGTCTGTATTCTCACCCTCTTGCTACTGTGACAGTGAGATTTCCCGAATACGGTATGAATAAATTATCTAATGTAATGTAAGGTAAGGTAACATGTTGCAGAATGTTGCCTTACTGGGAAGATCTGTTGAGTCGGCTGACAGCTCCACAGTCATAGAAGGTTATGTTAGCCGTGCTGATGGTCACATGACCGAATGTCAGCGACAGGGGAACAATCACGTGATCTACATCAACAACAAAGGATGAAGAAAAATACTTTACATGGCTTTTGGGAGTAGGTGAGAATTTCAGGATTTCTTTGAGACCTTGGGGTACTCACCACTCCCTGCGGGCAGAGGTGGGAGAAACTCCGGGTCAGGGGATTGGCAGCTAATACTACTTCCGGTGATGACGGCCAACTGTGGAGGAAGATGTTGAAAGACACAGGAAAGGCTCTCAGTTGCAGACAGCACTGGAAGCTGGAGAAGGGACAGCGTCAGCTGGTAAACAGAGAGGGAGAGAAGAAGGAGAAAATGATGAGCCTCTACATTCTCACGGCAAAGTCATGAATCAACATTTTCCTGTTCTCCTCAAGCTACCTGAGTCTGCTCGTCTTTGCTCTGATTGGCTGGCTGCACGCTCTGCACTGACACACACTGACTGGACGATTCAAAACTCCAAATCCAGTGATGGGCATATAGGTGGCGCTGACACTCGTGTTTGCGGGAGCATCTGCACAAAACAAATGCATAGTTAAGGTGCAATCCTAAAAAGAAGAGACCTCTTTTCCTCTATAGCGCTCCCTAATAAACACCTACCAGGAACTGGGTGCCTTACTTACCTTAAAAATTTATTAATTACTTCCATAAATTCTTGAGTAAAATCTTCCTCCAATATCATCCTTGAAATTAATTCATATTTTAATATTAATAAGAATTGAATGAGATTAAAATTGAACTACTGCTACAAGGTTAAAATTAAAACATGATGAATGTTAAATTATAGATTATGCTACTATACAAGATTCAAATTGTGAAACTGTCATTTTGTTTCTTATTTTTCTCTATTATTTTCTGTATTTTATTGAAAAAGAAAATTCAGGAGGATTTGTTTTTTGCTTCTTTAGAAAGATGCACAATTTTAATCCCGAAGCAGTGTCTTCCCACGATGAATAAAAGATAAACCTCATTGAGTTTTAAGAGTGATTGTGTGTGTGGTAGGGAAGGTGTGCGCAGGTACCAACTTTACCTTCCTTCTAAGA